>NW_024081521.1:302625-789971 GCF_003009895.1 Hyaena hyaena | reverse complement strand
AAATACATAAAAGGGTCAAAAAGGTGAAAAGAAAAGGAAAAAAGAAGAAAACCGATGGACAAAGAACGGTTTAAAGCATATGACCAGATTTCCCAGCTACAGTTAAATAGACGTGTGTATGCAGTGCTGGTTGAAGAGCATAGAGAAAGAGAGAGAAGACAGGACGGGGATGAGGCACAATTGGAAATAGAATGCACAGGCAGAAGGGATAAGAAGCTTTTTTCAAAGAGCTAAAGGGTAGAATATGGTTAGATAGGTGAGAGAAGGACGCTGGTATTATCCAGAGAGACTATATAGTCTAATTACTCCTGAGAGAAAGAGCTGAAAATGTGTGTAGGTGTAGAATTTACATCTACAGAAGGGACTCGTTGTGATTGTTTAAGCAAGCGGGTGACCAGAGTTAATCAGGTGAGTGTTCTGGGGAAAAAAGAGAGAAAAGAGAAAGAAGAAGGAAAATAAAAGGGAGGAGGGCAGCTCTCAGGCAGGGATGGGCGTGGCGTGATCCACTGTCTCAGGCGGGAGCTCTGCCAAGGCGGTTGTGGGGAGGAGAGTGACGGTGCTCCAGTCCCTTCTTGAACCAAGTGCTGCACCTCGCTTTTTTGGGCGTGTAAACTCCCTGTACTGGGGGCGCAGCCAAAGTTGGTTGCACTCTTCAACCCAGGACAATCCCAGTCTCCCAATCCCAGTCCGCGGGCCCCGCCGAAATTGCCTTAGACACAATTTTCCAGGCAACCCCCTCGGGGCAATTCCAGGCCCCCTGCCCAGCCCTGGGGGTGGAGTCAGAATTGCTGCTTCCTTCTCTGGGTCGGGCGGGAGAGCATGGGCGGGGCTTGCCAGCCGGTTCGGCGAGCCCGCTGGAGTGAGGAAAACCAGGTCCCTCTACCTTACGTCACCCGAAACATGAACTCACAGGCAAATCTCCCAGTTTTTAGCTCTTTGCCTTCCCTCTAGAGTTCCAGCCAGCCAGGGGCGCGGAAGCCTGGTGTCCGCGCGACTCCTCCAGGGGCCCAAGCCAGCCAGGAGGACAATGGCGGCAGGCGCGCCGCTTCTCTAGAAGTGCAGCCAGCCAGGAGCAAACACAAAGAAGCAGTTTGTGCGCTCAGCCCCTCCGGGACCAGTTGGCGTGATGGGACCTGGTGTGCAGGTATTTGGCAAGTTCAGTCTTTCTATGCCCCGAGCGGAGGTTTTCCCCCCTAGCGGAGGTTTTTCTGTTTCAGACTCTCTCTTTTTCCCCTCTCTCTCCCCGCAGAGGGGGATCGCCTCCGACCCTGGAGTCTCGGATCCCAGAGTCAGCATCTCATCCTAGTCACACTCACATCTTGTGCCATTGTTAATGACTTCCCAAATGCTGTCTTGGTCCGTATACTCCATATCTCCTTTTGCCATCAGTGTTTTCCAGACCACAAGGTCAGTGACATTATGGTTTTCAGTGGTAATACCTTCAGACATTCATCAACCTCGAGGAAAATTTTGTACAATTAGCTGCAACTAGAAGATCAGGCAAACAATCTGCTGTGCATTGCAACCTAGGAGGTGAATCAATCTTCCATTTGGAGGTAATTGCTGAAAACATGCTAATAACACAAATCCAAGGGGATGTCAGTCCAATGAACTGAGTTGAAATAAGCCATGTGTTTGGGGGATAGAGTATTTCTTATTATAAAGAGTCTATAGAGAATAAGAATAAAAAAAAATTCCAAGAGGATTTTCTTTGATATAATGAGAAAATGGAGACAAAATTAAAACCTATTACCACAAGAATAATTTGACTATCCAAAAAAGGTGGATATTTAGATGTAGAATTTATCTTATTGGGGATAAAAATTCATTTAGTCAGAGTATAGTTTCTGGGTTCATGGTTTAGTAGTGCTTACATGTCTAATAGCATCATTTCCCACTGGTCCTGTAAAGTTGTTGTACAATAGGAAGTAGGTTTGCACTCTTGATTCCAAGTGTAATGTAAGCTTGTGTTCTGATTCTGTGACAATTTACTTCATAGCACCAATTTAGTTCTCTTTGGTTCTGTTTAGCAAATGTTTGCCCAGTGCTAATCCTGAACAGAGACAGACCTTGTCCTGGAGCCTCTCACTGGAGATGCTATTTGGAAAACCTTATTACTTGTTCATAAAGACATATTTTGTTTTGTGTGGAAAGGGAATGAAGAAGATCAATGAGTTTTTAGGTAACAGGAAAGCATTTTGATTTTCATTGTTATGTTTCCATGAATATTTTGGGAATTGCTTTGAATAGTTTTTGTTGTTATTGGTAGTGTATTCCTATGGTAACTTAAACCTAATATTTTCTACACACACACACAGAGGCATTTGTCTCCATCTCTAGGACAGGTAGAAACTGCACCTTAGGCATTTTTTATTCGCAGAATTTTTTAGTATCATCTTCATTGAGTATGTATGCATAAATGTCATGTATACAGTGATTATTAGAATATATAAAACACCTAATATAAATATGGGTAGAGGATATGGGCACACAACACATATAAAAGAAAATACAGCTATTTAAGACACACACAAAAGTTAAATATTATAGTAGTTAAAAATTCCACTTAAAGCCACGGTTAGATACTATTTTAAGCCCTTTATTTATTTATTTTTTTTAAAATTTTTTATATGTTTTTATTTATTTCTAGGAGAGAGAGAGACAGCATGAGCAGGGGAGGGTCAGAGAGAGAGGGAGTCACAGACTGAAACAGGCTCCAGGCTCTGAGCTGGCAGTCAGCACAGAGCCTGATGCGGGGCTCGAACCCACGAACCGCGAGATCATGACCTAAGTGAAAGTCGGACGCTTAACCGACTAAGCCACCCAGGCGCCCCTAAGCCCTTTAGATCACACACACACACACACACACACACACACACACACACACACAAGATCCGCAAACTGTTGAAAGCATCAGTGATTATAAGAGCAAGAGAAAATCAGCAATAGTATAATACTTGTGGGAGCATAAATTAGTATTATCTTTTAGATTTATAAAAAATCTTCATTGTTTTTTACCCCATCATTTGACTTACAGAATTCAATTTTAACAAAGTAATTTGAACTTATTTTGTTAAAAATTATTTAAAAAAGAAAAAGAAAAAAAATATTCAAAAGTATGCAGCCTTAAGTTTCCTCACTGGATTCTTAGGGGAGCAAATGATTTTAGCTTGAGTAATTATATTGTTTTATAATGAAGATCAAACTCCTTTCTGAACTATGGTTTCAGCTTTGTTTCTTAATCCTTTATATATTATCTGAGGATATCTTTTCTTTCCTTGCCTAACCTTCATTTTCCTTCTCCTTCCTTCTAAAATAAATTTCCTTTCCTGTGCAAAGATTGTATATTACTTTTAGCATATTTACAATGTGAATAGATGTTCATTTAGAAAGTCAACTTTTACTATAAGCTAATTTATAAAGTGAATATAAAATTGTATAGTAAATAACCTGTACTTCCAAAAAGTGTTTGTGTGTGTGTGTTTGCATGTGTGTGAGAGCAGGAGGAAACGAGATTGAAAAATTGAGAGGGAATTCAGTTGGGGAAATTTTGATCACAATACATGAGCCCCTTTATGATTTTTGTATGAAACAGAGTAATAGGCCTCCTGTAATTAGGTCTTTAGGGCTTTATTTCTGAAGTCTCATGTTTTATACATAATTCATTTATGAAGCAATTTCAAGGTGTCCATAGAGGTTTGGAGAGGTCCTTAAGAACATTTAAATTGTGTCCTAAAGCATGGAGCAGATTCTTCAGATTTTTGTGGGTCTCCACAATGGGGCAGTGTTTTAGCCTGGGCTAAATTGCCCCATTCCTAAAATGTATTACTAAATATTAATTTTCTTCCTATTTCGAACTAGAGGAATCTAATGGTGTTTTATCTGAACTAGCAGAGTTTATCTTTGTATTCACACCTGTAACAATCATGTTTCTATAAATGTCAAAGAATCAGTAAATTTCTGTGGCAAAATGTTACTCACTAGTAGCTGCCTCTTTGGAGCCTCAGCTACTAATGAGGAATCATGAAGATTGGATGCAAGTAGAAAAGCAGGGCAAAATCACCTGTTGATGCTGTAACCTAGAGAGATAGGCAGTCTCTGGTTTGAAGGTAAGTTACTGCAAAGACAGGAAATAAATTTACCATGGATAAGCAGGAGTTGGACTGATAGGTTCAAAGTGTCAGGTTTCAACATAGGATGTTTTTCTCATGGAGAGACTGCGTGTTGGAATTTAAGGGTCTATTGACCAAGATGTGGTGGGGAAAAAGAGCTATGAGACCAAAAGAACAGTTCTGTATGCAAAGACAATTATGCAAACAACTAGAAGGAATTTGTCTAGCAGGATGAATTAATTTTTATTAATTTGCAGCTTTTTAGTGTATTACATAGTATTTGGACACTGTTATCTACTTGAGTGAATTGAGGCTTACTATAGGATGTACAGTAGACTATGTGTTCTGTAGTATAGAATTAATAACAAACAAGTCATCACTGGTCCCCTCGCAACAAATCAGTTGCATTTGGTTCAGTCACCTGAGAACCAAGTGAACTATGTGCCCGGTACTGTGTCTAGGACCTCTTTATATAGAGATAACAAATGAGAAGTATCCTATGACCAATTTGGGATTTTTTAAATAAGCTGAACATTATCATTTCCTGAGATCTGAAAAAATAAATTTACCAAAGCAATGCATAACCAGAAAGAGACCTGCTTGATCATTATTCTAGTATGTTTGCATGCAGTACTGGTCACTATTTTGAATATTTTCTTTTTGATCATTAGGTTATACCTGTAAAAGTGAGTAACTTTTCCTTTTTATGTCAAGAGGCTTGCAAAAAATGTTAAAATAGTCTTAGTCAAAAAAATTAGTCATGTGTTTTAAGACAAGGAATACACTGGTACCTTACTACAACCCTGTCTTTTTATAGAGGGGAATTGAATTTAATATAAGGCACATCTTTGAGATGATTTTTCCATTTTGCCACCTAATTTGCTAGTATCCAGAGGATTGGGGTGACTGTGATAAAATGTATTAGGATTTGTTTGTAGGATGAAAATAATACAATTTGTGATCTGATTAAGCTTTAAACTACATATACTTGATAAAGAAATGACAGAGAGATAAAGAGATGTAAATGGTGAAGGAAACCAGTGACAATGGGAACCATTGTTGTGCTAATTGGATTATATACACCAGCTCATTTAATCATATCAACAAATAATATGATGTAGATGTTATTATCTTCATTCTATAGAGAGGGATGGTGATGATCAGAAACATGCCCAGGCCATCTACTTAAGAGGCAGAGATGGTGTTTGACCTAAGTTTGCCTCCAAAGTCTGTGTTTGACAGTGGTATGGAATGTGCTTGATAGAATATCATGTAGCATGGAGATAGCTAATGGAACAATGCCTTTGGAAGAGATGTTTTACAGGTGTGCATATAATCTTCACTATTCCAAGAACCCCTTGTATACCTAATACCCTTTGGAGTCTTAAGTGGTTTGAGACCTATCCCAGAAAAATATGAAAAATTCTGTAAGATGCAAATCTTATATAAAGTGAAAATTTTTTGAAAAGCTAGGACAAAGAGGAGTTTAGATTAGGAAAATCATATTGGACTTTGGATGATCCCAAGCAGACTAATTATGGCCTGAAAATGAGAAGAAGGACCCTAGATTCAGAATAAACTGCCTCGTGACTTTAGGTGGACAAAGGACTTGAGAATGGAACAAGAATAATGGTTAGCATTTATTGAGCTGTAATTTTGTTCCAGGAATTTTCTAGTTCACTAAAGCAATAATGCATTTAGTGGAAAGGAAATAACATAGGATAGAAGGATAGACCCTTAATCTGGTCAAACGGTAGTTAATATCTTGATAGTGGGACACAAGGTAGTTATGGGCCTGAAAATCCTAATGAAACTATGTAAAGTATCTTAAGTATTGAAAATGTGACTATATTTAAAGTGCCTATTAATCTTCAATTCTCATTTAGTATGTAATACTGAAGAAGTTAGAAAAATTTTCAAACATACAGGTTTGTGTTCTATGGTATTAGATGACTTGATGTAGTGTACTTCCAGAAAAGTGAAAGGAGAGACGGAGGTAGTGAATCTCAAGAGCTTAAGTGTTGCTTTTTAAATGAATAAGCAATATATATTTATAAAGTGCTAAGATTTCAAAAAGTACTAAAAGATGTATAGTAAACAGCGTACTTTCCACTCCTGTTAATTAGCTATCCATTTCCTTTTCTGGAGATGACTATTGTTTCTTTTTCTAGAGATATTCTATATGTGAGCAAAAATGTGTGACTGTGTATATGTATTACACATAAATATGTCATCTTTTTTCACAAGTGTTAGTGTGTCATATATACTATTCTGAACATTACTTTTCCAGTTAATATTTCTTAAAGATATTTCTACATCAATGCACAAAGAGCCCCATATTCTTTTTGACAGCAGAATAGTATTCCATTATTTCTATATCCCTTTTTCCTAGAAATGTAAATTCTTTCTACATCTGCTAATAAAGACAATACATTAATGAATCAATTTGTATATAAATCACTTTACACATGTGCTAGCATATCTGATAATAATTACTTAGAAATAACTCTGTAGTCAAAGGTTACATGTATGCTTTTATGATTTGATATATATTTCCAAATTGTCCTCCACAGAGGATGTACCAATTAAAGTGTACATTGAGAATATAGGAGTTCAGGTCTCCTTGTTCTTAGGAGGCAAGTCAGTAGAGGTGAAACCATGCCTTGTCCTTATGAGATGAGTGCATAGACATCTAGACATCTAAAGAATGGGTCACAATGAGAGATGTTAGGAAAATTCTCTGTAAGCTCCCTGTTATGTTGGTCAATCAGTTTCTTGAAAACTTTTAAAAATATATATGTGTGTGTGTTTGTGTGTGTGTGTAGTGTTTGTATATTCATACTTATATGTATAATTATTATTATATATGAACTTTAATGTATCAAATAAAATAAAGATGTCAATTAACAACAGACAACTTATATATATACATATGCATGTATATTATAAATATATATTTTTACATATATACTTATATATTACATGTTATTCATATATTTTTTGTATATAATATATAACTACATATTGTATATGACACATAATTATCTATATTATTTCCTTAGGGTATATTCTGAAATGTAGAATTTGATAGAAAAATCATGCATTTTTGTCTGAAATTTTAAAAAGGAAGATATTTGATAATCTATAAAAATTTAGATAATCTATTATTCACATTCTCATCTGAGGAAAATTCTGCAAATATATTCTAATCAAACCCAAATATAAATTAAAATGTGGTCCTGAAGAAAATAGAAGAGAAATAGAAGAGGGAGGAACCGATAGTGATCAATGAATAGATATAGAGGTAAATACACTGATAAAGACTGTCCAATATGTATAATGTAAGGGTTGAGGAAGAACTCTCAAAAGGACACACTGCAAGGAAATTATAAACACTTCTACAATATCTCACTGACATTTGGAAATTTGAGAATAGAAATGGAGGAATAAAAGTACTCTTGTAGTTCTGTCTTCATTTAGTGTTTGAGGGATAGCTTAGGAGATTAGACAGCACTCTAGTAGAAAAAATAGTCATTATGAGCAAATGTTTGGGTCCTGTAAGTCAAATTATGTAAGTCAAATTAGAGAAAGAGGAAATATCCACTTATGGAATGGTAAAATTGAATAGAGTGTTTAAGTTAATGAAAACAAGTAGTGAAAGACCAGCAAAAATAAGGAAGTAGGAAAAAAAGAGAATGCACTAATGTAAAATAAATAAGTTACAAAAATAAAGTATATGGAAAGAAGAAAAGGAAGTACATTAATAATTCTATTTTAAAGTGAATGGGTTCAGTGTTCTCATATAAGACAGAGACTGTAAAAGGAGATTAAAAATTTAAACCCAGATATATGTTACTTATAAGTAGTATACTTATATACAAAGTGAGAAAGAAAAGTTGAAAATAAAGGGATGCTGAAAGAGCAGGCAAAAGCTCCCAAATTAAGAGGAAGTAGGAGCGTAATAGCAGTATCCTAAAAGTAGAATTTAAAGCACAAAACACAAGAAAGACAGGTCAATTAAGAACATTCACAATTTATAAAGATTATCAGCCATAAACAACACAGAAGCAAAGCATATAAAAAATCCTAGTTATACGGGCAGAACATGGTTACAAATATTTATATATAATTCATTAATTATAGATGACAGAAATTATTTCAAAGGTTTCAACAATACATTAAATAAACTTGATTATATGTACACATGTATACATGTACTGTTTATCTATAGAAAACCATATGTCTTTCTCTTTTAAAAATTTTTTTTTAATCTTTATTTATTCTTGAGAGAGAGACATGGTGTGAGCAGGGGAAGAGCATAGAGAGAGAGGGAGACACAGGATCTGAAGCAGGCTCCAGGCTCTGAGCTGTCAGCACAGAACTCGATGTGAGGCTCAAACTCACGAACCACGAAATCATGACCTGTGCCGAAGACAGACACTCAACAGACTGAGCCACCCAAGCACCCGACCATATGGCTTTCTCAAAGAGAATTCATATCTTTCGTTAACATTTACAACATGGATCAAGTAATTGGCTGTCAAAGTCTCCATAACTAGAAAATTATAGGTCATTTCTCATAATAAAATAAAATTGGAAATGACAAAAATCTCAAATATCTAATGACTAGTTGAAGAAACACCCACCTGGGTAACTCATGGTTTAAGGGGGGAAGGGAAAAATAATTATCTAGAAGACAATGAACAGAACACCTCATATAAAAATCTAAGGTTTTAGGAAACAAAGTATTTTAAGAACGTTAATTAGAGCTAACAATAGAGAAAAAGGTAAATATTAAAGAATTTAGTTCTTATTTCACGAAATTAGAAAATCCAAATAAGCTTGAAAAATTACAAAGAAAACTTAATAAAACAGGAGGAAAAAAGTGAAAGGATAAATCTATCCAAAAGCCTCCTTTTTTTTTGAGAAGATCTATAATATAGGAAAATGCCTTGTGAGACTAATACAGAAAAAATACCACTTAAGAAGAGTAAGGAAAAAGGAGCTAGAACTGCTTACAAGGGAGATCACAGATTATAAGGATTAAATGCAACACTATGACAACACATTTGTAGCAAAATATAAAGTATCAAAATGAACTTCTCTCAAATCACCATGTTGAAATCTTGATTCTTTCTGAACAATCACCTATTTTGGTCTGATACTGCTTTTGAAACGTTAGTATTGTCAGTTAGATTACAAGGTATTCTAGTCTATGAGCCAAGTTCTCTGCAAATTGTATAATTAAGAATTTATATTCTGCAACCAGATGGCTTGGGTTAATTCTTTGTTATACCATTTATTTAGCTATATGACCTTGACTTTAGGCAAATTACTCAACTTTTATGTGCTTTATTTTCCTTCTCTGTCAATAAGGATGATGATGCTAATAACAGTAATTGCCTAATAGGGATGCTATTCAGATTAAATGAGGTAATGGATAAAGTAAGCAATTAGTGGGATTGACACAGAGTGACAAATATTAGTCATTATTTTGTCTCTCATTTTATTCCTTTATTCAGTATATGTTTTTGAAAATCTATTTCTGTATCCACTTCACTATAGGTACTGAAATGTGGAAGTAACAAGAAAAGTACCTACCTTTATAAAGTTTATGTGCTACTGGTCAAGACAGATAGTAAACATAACATTAAAATTTCAAGGAGTGACAAGATCATTGATTTATTGTGTGGTGCTATGTAGCTAATAAAAATGGCTTATTTTTTAGTTACACCTAAAATACAATGCTAAATTTTTATTATAATGTCTAGTTCATAAATGTGATGATAAATATGATAAAAAGGCCAGACTTCAGAAAGGAAGACTTAGGTTTGAATCTTATTTAGCTCTGATATATATTTACCTTTGGTCAAGGTAATATGTAATATTTATACTTTAATTTACTTAATATTTATAATTTAGTTTATCTGTAAAATGTGGATTACAATACCGCTATTTAGCACTATGACGAGATTAAGTAAATTACATGATATATTGCATGTAGTTTAAAACATATAGGTTTCCTCTTCCCTGCTTTGGTTCACTTTTGTGCACTTATTTTTTTTTTTCTTTAGTGTTTTCCTTTAAAAATATTTTTCCCTTCTGGAAGTATATGGTACTTGTAAACTGGTACACATTTGAAAGTAATCATAACAAGATACACATTTTGTTTTAACAAATTCTAGTGTCTTACAGGTAGAAGAGAAACAGTACAATGGAATGGGAAAATCAAACCATTCTGGTGGAATTCTTTTTAAAGGGACTTTCTGGCTACCCAAGGCTTGAGCTACTCTTTTTTGTGCTAATCTTAATGATGTATGTTGTCATCCTTCTGGGCAATGGCACCCTTATTGTAATCAGCATCTTGGATTCCCACCTTCACACTCCTATGTACTTCTTCCTGGGGAACCTCTCCTTCCTGGACATCTGCTACACCACCACCTCCATTCCCTCCACACTCGTGAGCTTCCTCTCCGAAAGAAAGACCATCTCCTTCCCTGGCTGTGCCATGCAGATGTTCCTTGGCTTGGCCATGGGGACAACAGAGTGTGTGCTCCTGGGCATGATGGCCTTTGACCGGTATGTGGCTATCTGCAACCCTCTAAGATATCCTGTCATCATGAGCAAGGATTCCTTTGTGCCCATGGCAGCTGGGTCCTGGATCATAGGAGTCATCAACTCTGCAGTACAAACTGCATTTGTAGTACAATTGCCTTTCTGTAGGAATAATGTTATCAATCATTTCTCCTGTGAAATTCTGGCTATCATGAAACTGGCCTGTGCTGACATCTCAGGCAACGAGTTCATCATGCTTGTGGCTACAACACTGTTTATATTGACACCACTGTTTTTAATCATTATCTCTTACACATTAATCATTGTCAGCATCCTCAAAATTCGCTCTTCTGAGGGGAGAAGCAAAGTCTTCTCCACCTGCTCAGCCCATCTGACTGTGGTGATAATATTCTATGGAACCATTCTCTTCATGTACATGAAGCCCAAGTCTAAAGATGCACTTAATTCAGAGGACTTGGATGCTACTGACAAACTGATATCCCTGTTCTATGGGGTTATTACTCCTATGATTAATCCTTTAATCTACAGTCTTAGGAACAAGGATGTAAAGGACGCAGTAAAACACTTATTGAGAAGAAGTGTGTTTAACAAGTAAATGGGAAAGGGACACACAATTTTTATAATCACACTGTGGAAATCAATTAGGGAAACCAAAAAGCAAATAGATAGGTTCTTGCTGCTGTGTCAAATTCGTCTCTCAAAGCTCTCAAGCTCTAAAAAATTTTTTGGTGCAGTGCCTAATGAATATAAGTAAATAAATGTCCGTATTTTAGGAGTCAGTGGTTGTAGTTTGTTTTTATTGTTGAAGAGCCTTATTGTGAGGGCAATCAATAGTTAATAGAGAGATTTCCAGACAGGACAATGTTACACTTGTATTAAAGCCTTTAAAATGCTTTTTGATTCTACTACAAAAACAGACACTCAGATCAATGAAACAAAATAGAGAACCCATAAATGGACCCACAGATATATGGCCAACTAATCTTTGACAAAGAAGGAAAGGATATCCAATGGAATAAAGACAGTCTCTTGAGCAAATGATGCTGGGGAAAACTGGACAGCAACATGCAAAAAAATGAACCTGGACCACTTTCTTATACCATACACAAAAATAAACTCAAAATGGATGAAAGACCTAAACATAAGACAGGAAGCCATCAAAATCCTAGAGGAAAAAGCAGGCAAAAACCTCTTTGACCTCAGCTGCAGCAACTTCTTACTCAGTACATATCCAGAGGCAAGGGAAACAAGAGCAAAAATGAACTATTGGGACCTATTAAAATTAAAAGCTTCTCATGGAGGAGGGCACTTGTTGGGATGAGCACTGGGTGTTATATGGAAACCAACTTGACAATCAACTATGAAAGAATAAAAATAAAAAGCTTCTGCACAGCAAAGGAAGCAATCAGCAAAACCAAAAGCCAACTGACAGAATGGGAGAAGATATTTGCAAACGACATATCAGATAAAGGGTTAGTATCCAAAATCTATAGAGAAGTTATCAAACTCAACACCAAAAAGCAAATAATCCAGTGAAGAAATGGGCAAAAACATGAATAGACACTTCTCCAGTATAAAAATAGTGCTTCTGTGAACATTGGGGATGCATGTTCCCCTTTGAAGCAGCATACCTGTATTCCTTGGATAAATACCTAGTAGTGCAATTGGTGGATCACAGAGTAGTTCTATTTTTAATTTTTTGAGGAACCTCCATACTATTTTCCAGAGTGGCTGCACCAATTTTCATTCCCACCAGCAGTGCAAAAGAGATCTTCTTTCTCCACATCCTCACGAACATCTACTGTTGCCTAAGTTGTTAATGTTAGCCATTATGACAGATGTGAGGTGATATATCATTGTGGTTTTGATTTGTAGTTCCCTGATGATGAGTGATGTTGAGTATTTTTTCATGTGTCTGTTTCTCATCTGGATGTCTTTGGAGAAGTGTCTATTCATATCTTTTGCCCATTTCTTCACTGGATTATTTGGGTTTTTTTGGGTGTTGAGTTTGATAAGTTCTCTATAGATTTTGGTTAGTCCCCAAAAGTTAGTCGTCGTTTGCAAATATCTTCTCCATTCTGTCAGTTGCCTTTTAGTTTTGCTGATTGTTTCCTTCACTGTGCAGAAGCCTTTTATTCAATGAGGTCCCAATAGGTCATTTTTGCTCTTGTTTCCCTTGCCTCCAGATACGTGTTGAGTAAGAAGTTGCTGCAGCCGAAGTCAAAGTGGTTTTTGCCTTCTCTCTCCTCTAGGATTTTGATGGCTTCCTGTCTTATGTTTAGGTCTTTTATCCATTTTGAGTTTATTTTTGTGTATGGTATAAGAAAGTGGTCCAGGTTCATTTTTTTTGCATGTTGCTGTCCAGTTTTCCCAGAACCATTTGCTCAAGAGACTGTCTTTATTCCATTGGATATCCTTTCCTTCTTTGTCAAGATTAGTTGGCCATATATTTGTGCATCCATTTCTGGGTTCTCTATTCTCTTCCATTGATCTGAGTGTCTGTTTTTGTCCAGTACCATATTGTCTTGATGATTACAACTTTGTAATACAGCTTGAAGTCTGGGATTGTGATGCCTCCTGCTTTGGTTTTCTTTTTCAATATTGGTTTGGCTATTCAGGGTCTTTTCTGGTTCCATACAAATTTTAGCATTGTTTGTTCTAGCTCTGTGAAAAATGCTGGTATTATTTTGATAGAGATTGCATTGAATATGTAGATTGCTTTGGTAGTATTGACATTTTAACAATATTTGTCTTCCTATCCAGGAGCATGGAATATTTTTCCACGTTTTTGTGTCTTCTTTAATTTCTTTCATAAGCTTTCTATAGTTTTCAGTGTATAGATTTTTTTGCCTCTTTGGTTAGATTTATTCCTAGGTATTTATGGATTTTGGTGCAATTGCAAATAGGATAAATTGCTTGATTTCTCTTTGTGTTACTTCATTATTGATGTGTAGAAATGCAGCTAATTTCTGTGCATTGATTTTGTATCCTACAACTTTGCTGAATACATGGATCAATTCCAGCAGTTTTTTTTGGTGGAATCTCTTGGGTTTTTGATATAGAATATCATGTCATCTGTGAAGAGTGAAAGTTTGACCTCCTCCTGGCCAGTTTGGATGCCTTTTATTCCTTTGTGTTGTCTGATTGGTGAGGCTAAGACTTCCTATACTATGTTGCGAAGTGGTGGTGAGAGTGGATATCCCTGTCTTGTTCCTGACCTTAGGAAAGCTCTCAGGTTTTCCCCATTGAGGATGATATTAGTATTGGGTCTTTCATATATGGCTTTTATGATCTTGAGGTATGATCCTTCTATTCTTACTTTTGTGAGGGATTCTGTCAAGAAAAGATACTGTATTTTGTCAAATGCTTTCTCTGCGTCTATGAGAGGATCATGTGGTTCTTATCCTTTCTTTTACTGATGTGATGAATCACATTGATTGTTTTGTGGATATTGAACCATCCCTGCATCCCCAGTGTAAATCTCACTCGGTCATGGTGAATAATTCTTTTAATGTATTGTTGGATCTGGTAGGCTAGTATCTTGTTGAGGATTTTTGCATCCGTGACAATCAGGGAAATTGGTCTATAGTTCTCCTTTTTAGTAGGGTCTTTGTCTGGTTTTGGAATCAAAGTAATGCCAGCTTCATAGAAAGAGTTTGGAAGTTTTCCTTCCATTTCTATTTTTTGGAACAGCTTCAAGAGAATAGGTGTTAACTCTTCCTTAAATGTTAGGTAGAATTCCCCTAGAAAGCCATCTGGCCTTGGACTCTTGTTTTTTGGGAGATTTTTTAAATTACTAATTCTATTTCTTTACTGGTTATGGGTCTGTTCTTCCTGTTTCAATTTTGGTAGTTTATATGTTTCTAGGAATTTGTCCATTTCTTCCAGATTGCCCATTTTATTGGCATATAATTGCTCATAATATTCTCTTATTATTGTTTTTATTTCTGCTGTGTTGGTTGTGATCTCTCCGCTTTCATTCTTGATTTTATTTATTCGGGTCCTTTCCTTTATCTTTTTGATCAAACTGGCTAGTGGTTTATCAGTTTTGTTAATTCTTTCAAAGAACAAGCTTCTGGTTTCATTGATCTGTTCTACTGGTTTTTTTTTTTAATTTGTTTTTTGTTTTTTTGTTTCAATAGCATTGATTTCTGCTCTAATATTTATTATTTCCTGTCTTCTGCTGATTTGGGATTTTATTTGCTCTTCTTTTTCCACCTCCTTAAGGTGTAAGGTTAGGTTGTGTATCTGATATCTTTCTTCCTTCTTTAGGAATGCCTCTTGCTATATATTTCCTCTTATGATTGCCTTTGCTGCATCCCAGAGGTTTTGGGCTGTGGTGTTATCATTTTCATTGACTTGCATGTACTCTGTAATTTCCTTTATAACTTCTTGGTTAGCCCATTCATTCTTTAGTAGGATGTTCTTTAGTCTCCAAGTATTTGTTACTCTCCAAATTTTTTTTTTTGTGGTTGGTATCGAGATTCATAGTGCTGTGGTCTGAATATATGCACGGTATGATCTCAGCCATTTTGTACTTGTGGAGGGCTGATTTTTGGCCCAGTATGTGCTCTCTTCTGGAGAACGTTCCATGTGCATTGGAGAAGAATATCCATTCTGCTGCTGTAGGATGAAATGTTCTGAATATATCTATTAAGTCCATCTGGTCCAGTATGTCATTCAAAGCCATTGTTTCCTTGTTGATTTTCTGATTAGATGATCTGTCCATTGCTGTAAGTGTGGTGTTAAAGACCTCTACAATTATGGTATTATTATCAGAGTTTCTTTATGTTTGTGATTAATTGATTTATATATTTGGGTTCTCTCACATTTGGAGCAAAATGGTTATAATTGTTAAGTCTTCTTGGTGGATAGACTCCTTAATTATAATATAATGCCCTTCTTCATCTCTTGTTACAGTCTTTATTTTAACATCTAGATTGTCTAGGTATGACTACTCCAGCTTTCTTTTGTTAACCATTAGCATGATAGATGGTTCTCCATCCCCTTACTTTCAATCTGAAGGTGTCTTGAGGTCTAAAGTTAGTCTCTTATATACGGTTCTATACAGATATAGAGTTTCTGGAGGTGTTCTCTGTCCTTTCTAGTCTTTATTGCTTATGCTCTTTATTAATTATTTTTCATGTCTTCTCCCCTAAGAGAGTCCCCTTTAAAAATTCTTTCAGGACTGGTTTAGTGGTCGCGAACTCCTTTAATTTTGTTTGTCTGGGAAACTTTTAATCTCTCCTTCTATTTTGAATGACAGCCTTTTTGGATAAAGAAATCTGGCTGCATCTTTCTACGATTCAGCACATTGAATATATCCTGCCACTCCTTTCTGGCCTGCGAAGTTTCTGTGGATGGGTCTGCTGTAAACTTGATCTGTCTTCCCTTGTAGGTTAAAGACTTTTTTTCCCCCTTGCTGCTTTTATGATTCTTTCCTTGCCTAAGTGTTTTGTGAATGTGACTATGATATGCTTTGTTGATGGTTGGTTTTTGTAGAATTTAATGGGAGTCCTCTGTGCTTCCTGGATTATGATGTCTGTGTCTTTCCCCAGGTTAGGAAAATTTTCTGCTATGATTTGCTCACATATCCTTCTACCCATTTTTCTATCTCTTCATCTTCTGGGACCCCTAGTATTCTGATATTGTTTCTTTTTAATGAGTCACTGATTTCTCTAATTCTTAAATCGTGCTCTTTTCTCTTTGCTTGCATCTTTTTTTCTGCCTCATTGTTCTCCATAAATTTGTCCTGTTATTGTTGATTCTCTGCTCTGCCTCATCCATCCTTGCCACCATGGCATCCCTTCAAGATTGTAGCTCAGTTATAGCATTTTAAATTTCATCCTGACTAGCTTTTACTTCTTTAATCTCTACAGAAAAGGATTCTAATCTGTTTTCAACTCCAGCTGGTATTCTTATTATCATGATTCTAAATTCTGGTTCAGACATCTTGCTTGTATCTGTGTTGGTTAAGTACCTGGCTGTCATTTCTTCCTGCTCTCTCTTTTGGAGTGAATCCCTTTGTTTCATCATTTTGAAGATAGAAAAGGAATTAATGAGGTAAAAAAAAATTAAACACTAAAATTAAAAAATTAAACACAACACACATACAGAAAAAAATAAAATAAATGATGCTAGATCCTAGGTATGTTTTGTTCTGGGTATTGAAAGTGGCTTAATAGATTAGAAAAAAAAGGGGGGAGGAAATCATTTGAAAATTTGAAAAAATGAGTACACTGAAATAGATTAAAATGAAATGATGGAAGTAAAATAGAATTTGAAGAAATTTACAAAAAAGTAAAAAATATGGTAAAAAATTAAATAAAAATATTTTTAATAAAAATTTAAAATAAAAATAAGTTTTTTCTTTCTGTATTCAAGAAAAAGTAATGAAAAAGAAAAAAAAAAGAAAATTGAATAGATGGACCAGTGAACAGACTGAAATACTATTGAAATTACATCGTTTTCCCCTAGAAGTCAAACTCTGAAGCACTTTATAGTCTGTAAACTAAGCAGGAGGAGAGACTTGTGGTGCTCCTGAAGAGTGAGGCCCAGGTGGGTGAGGCTTAGTGTAATGGCCCCGTTCTCCACTAGATGGCACTGCTTTGCTTATGGGGGTGAGTTGTTGTGATGCTTGTAGATGTGTATTCACATGCGTGGGAGGGATAAAGATGGCGTCACCCAGCTACCCAGTCTCTAGTATTGGAACTCTGTTCTCCCTAATCAGCAATCGTGCACCTGTCCTTTGTCTCTGGCTTCCATCTACTCCCGTCTTTTACACTGTCCTTGACCAAGCTGTCATGTTACCAGGCGGCACCTCCCTCCTGAGTTTTATCTAGATGAGTCTGTGTTTCCCAACCCCTCACTTCTGAGGGCCTGTGACTTTGACCCGTTCTGACCCTCTGTGGGAGGGTCTCACCTGACCACACCCAGAAATGTGCGGGACCTGTTACTGCTGATCCCTAGACACTATGGCTGGGTGCGAGCCTGCCAGAAAAAGTTCATGAGATCGTGTAGCAATAGTGTTTCAGGGATTATGGAAAATCAAAACACATCTGGCACCAGACTTCACCCTTAACGACCTTGTTCCAGCACTAGCAAATGTGATTGTTCTCTGGGGTCTGTCTGGACTTTTGCCTGTGGAGTGTCCACACAGCCTCCACCAAATGTCCTCCCAACAGGGGAACCACCTCTCCTCATGGGGTCCGAGGACTTCTGGACCTCACTCTCCTCCTGGGAATTTTCCCTTCCCCACCAGAGCACCACCAGGTATTGAGGTGTGGGGTTTCAGACTCTGCACTCCCCCTGTTTATAGAGTCTTAATGGAATTTAAACCCTCTCGTTTCTCCTTTCTCCCTTTTTAGTTCAGTCTCTGCATCTGTTTCTTCTTTTCCACCTTTTCTCCAGCTACTTTTGAGAGGGATGCTTCTCCTCTACTCTCCTCCTAACCCTGCCTGTGTCCTCCCCGCGAGCAAAAACAGCTCCCTGCGCTCCATGGCTTCTCTCTCCCCCAGTTCACACCTCTGTGCTGCATACCTGCTGAGTTCTGTGGTCCGGGTTGTACAGATTGTTGTGTTAATCCTCAAATCTGTTTTCTAGCTGTTCAGGATGGTTTAGTGTTGATCTGCCTATATTTCAGGGACGTGAGAGGCAAAAAAACCTTCCATGCTGTTCCACCATCTTGGCTTTTCCTAGATTATGTTTCTTTTTTTAAACAATATACTCTATTTTTTAAAAATTTAAATTAAGTTAATTAACATACAGTGGAGTCTTGACTTCAGGATTAGACCCCAGGGATTCATCACTTATATAGGACATCCAGTGCTCATCCTGAAAAGTGCTGTTTTTAATGCCCATCACCCATTTAACGCATCCTTCCACTCCCCTCCACTCCAACAACCTTCAGTTTATTTTCTGTCTTTAAGTGTCTCTTATGGTTTGCCTCCCTCTCTGTTCTAGTCTTATTTTCCTTCATACTCCCTATGTTTATCTGTTGAGTTTCTCAAATACCTCATATGAGTGAAATCATGTGATAGCTGCCTTTCTCTGACTGACTTATAATACCCTGTAGTTCCTTCCACCATTTTGCAAATGGCAGGACTTCATTCTTTTTGATTGCCAAGTAGTATTCCATTTTATTTATATAACACATATTCTCTATCCATTCATGAGTTGATGGACATATGGACTCTTTCCATAATTTGGCTACTGTTGATAGTGCTGCTATGTACATTGGGTTGCTTGTGTCTCTGTCGAATCAGGTTAAATTTGTAGTAGTGCAATTGCTAGTTCTATATTAATTTTTTGAGGAAACTCTATACTGTTTTCCAGAGTAGCTGCATCAGTTTGCATAGATCCCAACAGTGCAATAGTGCAAAAGGGTTTCCCTTTCTCCACATCCTCACCATCATCTGTGGAGCCTATCTCAATAATCAAGAAATATTCCTAATACACAACTTAATCTTATAACTAATGGAGCTGGAAAAGGACCAGGAAATAAAGCCCAAAGCCAGCAGATTAGAGGAACTAAATGATATAGAATCCAAAAAACAGAACAGATCAATGAAACTAAGAGATGGTTTTTTGAAAGAATAGCTTATGTTTCTTTTAGAATTTAGAAAAACTTTAAGATATTAAATTACTTGGTTTTATTCTTTTGTTTGATTACTTTAGCTTTTTAAACATTGCTTAAAACCGGGGCGCCTGGGTGGCTTAGTCGGTTAAGCGTCCGACTTTCGCTTAGGTCATGATCTCGCGGTTCGTGGGTTCGAGCCCCGCGTCGGGCTCTGTGCTGACTGCCAGCTCAGAGCCTGGAGCCTGTTTCAGAGTCTGTGACTCCCCCTCTCTCTGACCCTCCCCTGCTCATGCTGTCTCTCTCTCTCCTAGAAATAAGTAAAACATTAAAAAAAAAAATTAAAAAAAAAACATTGCTTAAAACCTACATTATTTAATTGTTAATTATTATTTAGATTTTAAAATATGCTTGGTTTTCTATTTTAACCTTTTAATTTTTAAAAAATCTTGTGTTTACTTTTAATTATAAAGTAGAGATTTATTTTGCTCTTATAGTTCAGAAAGAGGCAGCAGTGAGCATTTTATAGCATACCACATCACAATAAAAGGACTGCTTTATTTCATTGTCATTCTAATTCTGTCTATATCTCCTTGAATCTTTTGGCTTTCTTAGTAATAATAGTAGAAAATATTTTCTGAGAATGTCCTTTAAGAAACTTGAGAGAACCCCAAGTTTAGATCCTTCCAAGATCCTATATCTGACTAACTAATGACAACAACAACAAAAAGACCTAACTAAGACCTAAGTGACTTCTTCTTGGAATGGTGTACTTTCTGAAACTATAAGGGGGATAATGTTTTAAATTTCTTCAGTACGTAAAGCTGTTAGGATATACTGAGCCAACCTTTGTCTCAAACCACAAGCTGTCAGCATACCAAGGAGGTCATGAAAGATTTGATTGACAAACCACAGTGGAGGTTTGTATAATAGGTTCACAGCCTGACTTACATCAAATATATTCCTAAGATGGAGTTCTTGAAAATTTCTTTCCAGAATAGTCATATATGTGTGTGTACACACAACACACACACACACACACTCTCCTTTGCATTACTTTCTTTCATCATGATGGTCAGTGAGAAGCTGGGTAGAACTTAGTTTATCCAAAATTAGATTTAAAAAATGGGATGAGAGTTGTATCACTGATTCATGGTTTTATGACTTTGTTAGGTTTAGACTTGGTCATTCTGCAGCTGGCCAAAAAGTGGAACCACCATGTTGCAGATTGGCCCTTCTTTGGAAAATGCTGAGGGAGCAGAGAGACTAGCAATTTTTAAACTTTAATTGGCTTTCTTAGGAGAGAATGATCTACCTTTTAGAGGGAGATAGAATAACTGAAGGGTTACTGAGTGAGTGTGTTAAGAGACCACTGGTTGTGGGTGATCTCTTGTTCCATACCACTATTTATGCTTCAAGGCCAGTCATTTCTGCCTGTTCTTCAGTGTCATCAATGGTGATGTCGTTCTTGGGTCCAGTTTGTTTCATCCCATGCATGGATTTACATTCCCTTCATTCCTCGAACTATAGCTATCTCTGGGCTTCTATTTACTAACAGAAGATTTGAGGAAGATATAAAGGAATGGCAACGTAGAAAAGGAAATAAAAAAAACCCTAATTAGACTTCATATCTCACTGTTCCTAACTTCCACCATGAGCTTTCATAAAGATTCCTTATCACACATCTCTCTCCTTATACTCTTGTCTTCTGTTATGTAATAGGGTTCAATGTGTCTCATTTAATAATTATATCTTAAATTTGCTATCATCCTTAGTCCTAGAGAGGCATGACTACATGAAGCTATTTCTAGACATTGAAAGATATCAGGTTCAGACCAAAGCTTAAGTAGTTGCTGTCTACCAGGGCACAAAGCGTAATGCCTGTTTTTTGTTTGTTTGTTTGTTTCGTTGTGAGTGTGTGTGTTTTGTTTTGTTTGTGGAACATCTTGTGTCTTTGGAACACGATGGCCCTAATAGAACCAACCTTGGAATGGTGACCACATGTCTCATTTGCTCAGAACTAGTCTACTTAACACCAGTTTCCCTAGTGTAATTAGTAATAGTTCTCTCTTTCATTGTCAAATGTCCTAGCTTAGATAACAAGAAAAATTATTTAATGCCTCATAGCTGGAAAGGAACAAAAAGTTATAAAAATAATACTATATTAGGATAAAAAAGTTTAGTGTTATACAGCTACATAGACCAAGGACAATCAACATTTCCTATTTGAATAGACTCCAAGTAAGTCAGATTCTTTCAGTAAATTACAATATTAAAAACTCATGATTTTAACTGAGATTTAAAAATCTGAAACCAGTTTTCATTCTGTCTTGTAAAGAAAGTAACAAAATATCTTGCTAGTCTAAGCCTCCTTACCCTACTTTCCGGACCTTTACGTTTTTACCTTTCATACTGAGATATACAATCCAACTGGAATTAATTAATTAACAATTTCTGAGCAGATATCATACCCTACTGTTTAGGTGTCCTAAATTGTTTTCCACAATTTACTTTGAAGTTTGTTAATTTGCTTTACATTTATTGGACATCAGAGTAACATATTTTTTTACTTATTTTTATTCTCTTCTGTTTTACCTCACTAAAATCATTAGAAATACATTTTAAAGGGTTCCTGGGAGCTCTTTTACTTCTGGTACTAATAAAGTGGACTTTCTATTTGTAATAGTATTTTGGAAGTAGAAATATTTTGTGTCTTCTACAATCTGCTTGTTTGTGTTATAAGAGGAATCTTAATTTTTAAGGAAACTAAAACCTAGTTTTAAATAGTCCTTAGCCATTTTCAGGCACCAATACACTTTTCAAATAAAATTCTCTCATTTACCTTATTTGTCTCAGCTCCTGAATATCACACTATGATAGTACCAGAATTCATAACCAGTACTAAAGTAATGATAAATGATGTAAGTAATGAAAACAAATCTGTCACTATTTATGAATAATGCTCTATGTATGTATAATACTCAAATGTCTACAAATATTGGAATTAAAAAGTGAATAAATATCAGCTATACTTCAATTAAAATTTTTTAAAAAATTACAAAAAGTGAATTTACCAAGATTGCTAAATATAAATTTAGCATAGAAAAATGATTACATACCAACAAAAAGAAAGTAGAAAATAGCATTTAATGCACAATATATAATAGCCTCAAAAATATAAAAATATATGAATAAATCCAATATTGTGCAAGACATTCATACAAGAAAAAAATCAATAAAGCATTATGGAGAGAAATTTAAAAAGACCTAAATTAATGGATTAGAAGAGTCAATAGTATGAAGATGTCATTCTCTCTAAATTGAAATGTAGGTTCAAGGATATCTCAATCAAAATTCCAGCAGATATATTGTGAAAGTTGATAAGCAGACACTAAAATATACAAATGCCAACACCAACCAACCCACCCATTAAGAAGAAATAATTTAGAGGACCAAAATCAAGTCTTATTTTATACAGCTATAGGTAATAATGTAGTATTGGTGCAAGGATAAGAATAGACTAGTGGAACAGTACAAGAGGCTGAAAAGAGATCCAAACATATTTGGTCAATTAGTTTATGTCATATGTGACACTATAGTGCAGTGTGGAAGGGAGCTTTCAATAAAATCACGTTGAGTCAAATAATGTTCACATAGTAAAAAAATAAATCTTGACCTTGCCTGATACCATACACAAAAATTAATTCCAGATGGATTGTATATCTCAGTAAGAAAGGCGAAAACGTAAAGTTTCTGGAAAGGAAGGTACAAGACTTGGACATATCAGGGTATTTTCCTATGGATAAAAATAGGAAAGACAAATGAATGAAATTATGCTGCTTTTAAGAGGGATAAAACCAGGTGAGTCAGTGTTGGATAGGCGAGGAAACCATTTATTGCTACATCAATATTACATTGCTACAATGAAACAGTGTAATAAACAATCATAAAATCTTAGTGCACACCAAAATAAACATTTATTCAAGTCTGTGAGACACCTGGATCCATATGATCTCAACTAGATTATTTTTGTGTCTCAAATCACTGTGAGTTGGCTTGTTTATTGTTTATGGACTCACTCATTTTTTGGGGATTGACTGACTGCTGGCTCATGTAGGGTGGCCTTGGCTGTTGGCAACTGAGGTAACTCAGTTCTGCTTAATGTACATTTTATCCTCCAGTTGGATAACTTGGACATATTTTCATGATAATAGCAGAGATGGAAAAGAGAGGACTAACCTAACTGTGAAAATGCTTTATAAGTCTCTTCTTGCATTATTATATTTATTAATGCTCCAGTGATCAAGTGAAGTCATATATGTAGGGCCTAAGTCAGAGTAGGCAAGCCTAGGAAAGAGTGATTAATTGGGGACATTAATATGATTAATATACCACAACTATATAAGATCACTTAGCTAATTAATAGGCTGAGTTTTAATCCACAAAACTTTAGGTCTAGTACTCATTTCAATGCACTTTTCCTTTAAGGACTATTATACAGTCTTTATAAAATCATAATCATTGTGCTAAAAACTTGTCTTTTCAATGGGCATTTGATAGTAATAAATTATCTGATTGATCAATGCTCTCCCTTTACTTTGTGTCCTTTTAAAAGCCCAGTAAGGATATTTTGTATTCTATTTCTTAGATAACTGAAATATTTGGAGAGATTTTTGAAAATAATTTAAAAAAAATCACTCTTCAAGCTCATGGAACCTGTAAGAAGGCATTTCTATAGTTTTTAATTGCAGTGTTTGCTGTATAAATTGAAGGTAATCTGAAGAAGGAATGCAATAGGCAAATAGTCTCCTACAATTCTGTTTGCACAAAGGCCGCTTAGTAATCAGGTCTTTTATTGGCCCAGATAACTTGAATTCATTAAAAAATTTTTCACCTCATTTTTTCTGGTTCCCAATTAGTAAATGAAACTTGGAGAATCAAACCCTGGAAGAGTAGAAAGTTTCTTAACTTCTTTATGTTTCAGAATCACTGCATTAAATTGTTAAGGGATTTAGAAGGTCCCTAATAACAACAGAAGACTTTAGTAGTCTAGATCCAAGGATAACCCTTTGTAAGTTTTAGAGAGCAGAGCATAGGTGGTAATTTTGAAAGAAAAAGGATCTTTGTCATCATTTTGCTTAAGCAATTATTTTTATATTTTTAACAAAAGCTCTGTATGTTGAGAGTATGTGAATGAAGTAAGATTAGGGTTTATTTTTTTGCAAACCAAGAGCATCCATATCCTTTTTCATTGCAATCTTCTGAATAAAAATACTTCTACATAACCCACTCTAATATAGTTTTCATGGAATATTACCATAATTACAAAATTCAGAGTCTTTTACTTTTTTGAGCACTGTACAAGATTCACAAGAAGGACCATGCTGGAGATCAACTTTAAATATTGAAGCATAGATTAATCAAAAAGGAAGATGCTCATCACGTGTGCTGAGGTAAACGAGAGCAGACATTATCTGTCTCTTTATGTATCCTCTCTCAGATTTATAAAATTTGTTAATGGATCTCAGCTAGGCCACGAGACAGAATAGGAGAACAAATATTTACTTTAAAAAGAAATACTAGTTGATAAGAAAAACATTGAGTCCTGAGTATGGGATAGAAGTTTTTGGTTTTATGCTTTATGATTTTGATTTTCTCATATACCTCAGACAAGTCATTAGATTCCTTCAAGCATCCATGAACTTTAAAATAATAATGTTGGAGTAGAACTCTGATTTGTTCTGGCTCTGACATTTAGAAAGGAAAAGGGAATTTGTTGGAAAACATTTGGTTATCTTAGCACTGGCATCGGGCGTCATTTTAGAGAAAGTATCTCAATAAAATGACTTAGGATAGATAGGTTAAGACTCTTACAAGGGTTGTATGATAAGGGTAAGGAAATGAATGAGGACTCAATCTGCATGAGAAAAATAGAAGACCTCATTATTTTGTTTATGAGGAAAGACCAGACAGTAGTGAAGAAATAAGAGAAAGTGGAAAGGAAGAAGAATAAGATCTAGAGCAGGAAAACTAGGTGCTGAGTGGGGAAAGACCACTAGAAAACCCCTCAATAGAAGTGGTCTGTGCTGATCAAAATGAACTTTAAAGAGCAGAAATCTTTAACAATCCCCTTTCTGGAAATAATCAGTCAAGTGTTTCCTATTCACCTGTGGATTGGGAGTTGAAATTTTACTAGATTATGAAGAAGGTATTGAGTTTTTTTATCTGAGTCAGTGTGAACCAGAACTGGGTTAGCATAGGCAGCTATAGCTCTGAAAAGCAGGGAGACAATGAAATCATAAACTTTTTGTGATGTTCTGAAATATTAGAGAGGCCATGGAATTGGAGTGGTGGAAAGAGAATTTTTAACTAAGTTAATCTAGGAATTGTCATCTTCCTGTATAGATTAGGAAAAAAACAAAACAAAACAATTTCAAAGAGGCCAAGTGATTTGCCTAATTATGCATGCCAGTAAGTAGCATGGTTGGATTTGGAGCTCAGTTCTCATGTTCAGAAGATAGTGGTCTAAAAACCTACAGAGGATGATTGTTTGGGGAACACATCAACCTCTTCTAAGAGTACAAGTGTTTATTGCCTTCCCCACCTAACTCTATATCAAATATTTAAAACTAAGAGCTCGTCATCTTTGTTTCTTAAATGAACTAGTTTCTTTAATGTTACAGATAAGGGTGCAGATCTAAATGAGAAGTTGAGAAATCTTCATGCTTTTATGTTGACACAGAATCCTAGTAAAAATGTACTTATTTGAATATATCAAACACTGTCCATGTTCAAGGCAGTGATGTGTTATTAAAAATCTTGAATGTAAGTTGTAGCTCTCCTAGTATTATGGTGAACAGGATCTTGAGAAGCTCAGTTGTACCAGGGGTGGGAGCAAATGGGAAATGCACATAAGGCTTTAGTTCAGTGTAATATACTTGAGTAACATAAGTATGTACAAAGAACGAAGCTGTACTTGAGAAAGTAGCATACAATTTTGATGACTGGATAAATATTGATGAAAGACAAGATTGGAGTTGGAGAGAAAGGTAACTTCATGTAGATGAACTGTTGGTTAAAGACATAAAAATATAAAATGGCATGGTAAGTATGAGGAATTACAACCTGGTTGTTGTTTCACACCAGATCTGGAGGTAGAGTGTTGGAAGATGAGGCTGGAGAAGTAGACAATGATGAGGATGTGAGGCTTGAGTGCATGTGACTGTTTTTATGTGAACTCCACTTGTAGGACAGTGGCTTTTAAACTTGTCCCTCTATGTGTCTAATTGTGAGATACATCACAAGTATTTTGAATTGCCTTATGAAATCCTTAACTTTGAAAATCAATTTGTTTCTACAAAAGTGTGGGTTCAGAATGATTCCATATTTAAAATGCCTTTTTGAAAATCAGGAA
This sequence comes from Hyaena hyaena, assembly GCF_003009895.1. Classification (NCBI taxonomy): domain Eukaryota; kingdom Metazoa; phylum Chordata; class Mammalia; order Carnivora; family Hyaenidae; genus Hyaena; species Hyaena hyaena. The sequence goes on along the minus strand of NW_024081521.1, from coordinate 763,294 downwards.
GCACTATAGTGATTGGATGCACATTTATCTTCTATTTATAGTGTACAGCATATCATCTGTTATATTACATAATTGCAGGTTTATGAAAAGCAACTAAATCCTTTCTCCATGTAACATTTTACAATTTTTTTTCCTTTCCCTAGAAAATCTCCCATGGTCCTTAACTCGCTTAGGTATAATGCAATTTTTTAAAGTTTCTATATTCATTTTGAGAGAGAGGGAGAATGTGAGCAGTTGAGGGCTGAGAGAGTGAAGGAATGAGAGAGAATCCCAAGCAGTTTCTGCACTGCCAGTGTAGAGCCTGACATGGGACTTGAAATGAACTTGTGCAGGGCTTAGACTCAGGAACCATGGAATCATGAGTTGAGCCAAAACCAGTTGGATGCTCAACCACTGAGCCACCCACTTGCCCCAGGTCTAATGCCTTTTTTGATTAAATTAAATCTCACAGTGTCTCAATGACCAGTGTTCTTAACATAGAGTTAGGATTCTTACCCTCTGTGTTCTCATGGTAACCTAGGGTGTATTTATATCATGTTATTGTATTTATTTGTTTCCTTGACTGTGTGATATTTTATGGTGAGCTGCTCAAGAGTAGCTTTTTATGTAATTCAAGGAGATCTTTGGTGACTTGTAGTATATTCAACAAATGAATGGATGAATGAATGCATAATATGCTATTGCTAGAATAATCCTCCTTGTACCCTAAGAAATCCCCTTGAAAGATGGTAGAATTTAATTTATATATATAAATATAATTTATATTTTTATTCACTACTACAGATAAACAACAAGGTATAAAATGGTCAAGACGAACTGGACAGTCATTTACAATTTTATTTTCCTTGGATTTTCTCATTATCCCAAAGTTGAGGTCATCATATCTGTGCTGTGCTTGCTGATGTACCTGATCACCCTGCTGGGTAATATCATTCTGATCTCCATCACCATCCTGGATTCCCACCTACATAAACCCATGTACTTCTTCCTCAGCAACCTCTCCTTTTTAGATATCTGGTACACCTCCTCTGCTCTCACTCCAATGCTGACAAACTTTGTTTCAGGGAAAAACACCATCTCATTCTCAGGATGTGCCGCTCAGATGTACTTTTCTCTTGCCATGGGCTCCACTGAGTGTGTGCTCTTGTCCACGATGGCGTATGACTGGTATGTGGCCATCTGCAACCCCCTGAGATACCCCATCATTATGAACAAGAGGGTTTGTGTGCAGATTGCAGCTGGTTCCTGGATGACAGGCTGCCTCACCGCCCTGGTGGAAACAGTATCTGTGCTGCAGCTGTCTCTCTGTGGAAACTGCACCATCAATCACTTCACCTGTGAAATCCTGGCTGTCTTAAACCTAGTTTGTGTGGATACTTCCAGGGTGCAGTTAATCATGCTGGTGATCAGCGTACTTCTTCTTCCTCTGCCGATGCTCCTCATTTGTATCTCTTATGCATTCATTCTCTCCAACATCCTGAGAATCAGCTCAGTGGATGGTGGAAGCAAAGCCTTTTCAACGTGCGCAGCCCACCTGACCGTGGTGGTTTTGTTCTATGGGACAGCTCTCTCCATGTACCTGAAGCCCTCAGCTGTAGATTCACAGGAAATAGATAAATTTATGGCTTTGGTATATGTTGGATTAACCCCCATGTTGAATCCTATCATTTATAGCTTACGGAACAAAGAGGTAAAAGCAGCTGTGAAAAAATTGCTGATTAGGAACTCTCTTTGTGCTTTTTTAACCCCCAGTAGCAAATAATACCAACAAACATAAATCTAAGGGAGGTTTTAGTGGTCATTACACACCAGAACATTGGGATAACAGGGAAAGATACTCATTTTATAAGATAAGATGGGGCACGTTCAGGGTGATATGGCTGTAGACCACTCATTTAAAATAAGATGTGTGATATCCTAAGTTTTCTCCTTGACTGACTGCTGAAATTCTAATATAGACATATCTTATACAAGCATATCTGAAATCTTATACAAATAGGGCTCATGGTGACAAATTTCAATTTTTGTGTTGAGTTATAGAGTGTAAGTATAACTTTAAACATTAAGTTAATGTAGTTAGTATTCAAAATTAGTTACATGTAATATACAGATGTAATAACTATAGCGACTTTTTAGCTAATTTATTATTAACCTCTGTTTTTGTCTGAATTGTGTCCCTCCAAAACTCATGTTTAAGCTCTAATTCCCCAGTACTTCAGAATGTATCTACATTTGGAGATAAGGCCTTTAACGGGGTGATTAAGTTAAAATGAGGCTATCAGTGTTGGTCCTCATACAATCGGAGTTATGTCATTTTAAGAAAAAAATTAGAGACACATGAGTACTCTAGCGTTCCTCACACACAGATAAAGGACATAGCAAGAAAACAGCCCTCTGCAAACCAGGAGAGGCTTCAGAAGAAATTAAATGTGCCTGCACTTTAATCTTGGACTTCTAACCTCCAGAACTATGAGCAAGTCAATTTCTGTTTTTTAAGCGATCCAAACTGTGCTATTTTGTTATGGCATTGTTAGGAAACTACATCTTTTTCAGCATTGCTAAATTTAATGGAGGTAATTGCATATTCTACAAAGTGCGACTATGTTTTACATGTGTGGAAATATTTGTGCCTGCAGATAGATATGTGTGATGTGAATGTCCATATATAAATGGGAAGGTCTGCACATATATATATCGAATATAAATAGAGTAGAGGAGGGCCATTCTCGAACAAAAATATTTCAGAGGGTTTATCAGGTTGTTGATGGTCTTAGAGTGATGACATTATGTTGTAAATTCAAAGAAGCTGTAGGATGTTTCAGTGAAACTACAAGTACCCTCCCATTTTTATTGTGCTTTCCTCTGACACCTAGATGCTTTAATCCAAGGGTATAAATAAAGCCTGAAGCATTTAGAAACAAAATATATATTTATATTATAGAATAGTTAGTACTCCAATCCTACTAAAATGGTGTGAAAGGTTGAAATACATGAAATATCTTATTATATAAACCACAATACACAAAGAATTTAAAAATGTATGCTCATCAGCATTTGTAACATTTGTATGTCCTTTCTGGACCAGATGACTAAATGTACGGTCAGTGTGCAAAACTCATTTGCTGTTTATCATGAAGTTGTAACCAGAGTCAATAAAATTGTTGTGATGGCTTGGATCCAGAAAGCAATGGAATGAAGAAGATAGGATGCATATAAGAATTACAGGGTTGTAGGGCTGGATTTGATTTCTCAGATATAAATTAACAGTCCATTGGTCTAAGAACTCTCTGATGCAGCCATTGATTGGATGAGAGTAGATGCCTAAGGATGATGACTTCACAAAGATAGGTATGTAAGTTCATTGACTAATTGGCTGTGCATTGATGGTTAGACTTACAGGTGAAGAGAGATTTATGAAATCTGGGTGAGATATCAGGTCTAAAGCTATACATACATTGGGAAGCCTTTTGCACAGAGATGGAAATTGAGCCCTAGGTGTGGATGATGTTGTCTAGTGAGAAACTTAGTACAATTGCCTATAAAATGGTTGGCTATAGGGGTGCTTGGGTGGCTCAGTAGGTTAAGTGTCTGACTTTGGCTCAGGTCATGATCTTATGTTCTGGGAGTTCAAGTGCCACATCGAACTCTGTGCTGACAGCTCAGAGCCTGGGGCCTGCTTCAGATTTTGTGTCTCCCTCTCTCTTTGCCCCTCCTCCACTCACACTCTGTCTCTCTGTCTCTCTCAAAAATCATAAACATTAAAATTTATAAAAAAATAAAATGGTTGGCTATATTTTCCTGTTACTGGTTAGAGCTGTGATAAATGTAAAAGAATAGTACACATGAGATCCTGAGTAAATTATCCAAAGAATACAAAAATGCTGATTTGAAGAGGCACATGCATCCCATTGTTTTTAGCAGTGCTATCAATAATAGCCAAATTATGAAAAATTCCAAATGTCCACCAACTGAGGAATGGATAAAGAAGAGTGTGGTATACATATACAATGGAATATTACTCAGTGATCAGAGGAATGAAATCTTGCCATTTGCAACATGTTTAGAACTAAAGTATTTTATGCTAAGTGAAATAAGTTAGACTGATAAAGGCAAATATCATATGATTTCACCTATATGTAGAATTTAAGAAACAAAATAGATGAACATCAGGGAAGAGAGGAAAAAATAAGATAAAAAGAAGAGGAGACAAACTGTAAGAGACTCTGAAATACATAGAACAAGAGGAGAGGTAGATGTGGGTTGGGCTCAATGGGTAATGGGCATTAAGGAGGGCACTTCCTGTAATGAGTACTGGGTGTTATATGTAAGTGATGAATCACTAAATTCTCCTGAAACCAATACTACACTATATGATAGCTAACTTGAATTTAAACAAAAAAAAATACAATTTTTTTGATTCTATATAATCTGAGTGATCTTAGGCAATTTCTTTTTCTTAATATTTATTTCTTTATTTTGAGAGAGGGAGAGTGTGCACATACCTGCAAGCAGGGGAGGGGCAGAGAAACAGTGAGAGAGAGAATCTCAAACAGGCTCTGTCCTGATCCCCCACCCCCTCCAACACACACAATCTGGAGCTTGATCCCATGAACAGTGAGATCATGTCCTGAGCCAAAATCAAGAGTTGGACCTGTAAATCAACAAGTTATCGAGGCTCCCCAATCTTAGACAATTTCTTAAACATCTGAATCTAATTTCCTTATTTATAAAATGGGATTTTTAAAAAAAAATTTTTAAATGTTTATTTTTGAGGGGGGGAGGAAGGCCAGAGGGAGAGGGAGACAGAATCTGACACAGGCTCCAGGCTGTGAGTTGTCAGCACAGAGCCTGACACAGGGCTGGAACCTAAGAACTGTGAGATCATGACCTGAGCCGAAGCCGGACACTCAACCAAATGAGCAAATGAGTCATAATTTATTTAATATATTTATAATAACTATTTAAAAATTCATATTTGATAATTCTCAAAGACTTGACAATTATCACTTTAAGGGTCAATTTTTTATCTTATTTTCTGACTAGATTCTTGCTCCAGTTATTTCAATTTACCTATGATTTCAAATATATTCAGCAATATCTATGAGTGTGTTACACACCTAGACCTATCATTCTGGTAGTTTTTAGGAATATAAGCATAATATGCCCCAAGTTATCCCTCTTTCTCTTTCACTCTCTGACTGTCTGAGCTGAGTCATTTCTGGTGTGGGCATCCTCTTGATTCTACTGGATTATGACAACCTGAACTGGGTTATGACAGCCTGAACTGGGCCTCTCTTTCATGTTGACATTTTACTTATTCCATCAGGCCCCCAAACACCCTGCTGTTAGAACAAGCAGGGATTCCCTCCTGAACTCTGTTGGGTTGTTGAAACCTTTGCTGCGTGACCCTTGAGCAGAAGAACTGCTCTCCTCATCCAGCTCAGGTGGTGGCACTATACCAGGCAGCTCACCTGTGTATAAACCAATGTTATGATATCACATTAAAAAATAAAACTACAGTTATTATTCACTAGCAATTTCAGGGGGATTTTTTGAAAGAAAATATTTAAAATAAAACTATTGTTTCTGAGAGACTGAAATTGTCAGTATTCCTAAGGATTTATACAATTGATATATTTTTCTCCAGCAATTGCTTATTACAGAATAATTATACACTGATATGATTTTTGCCTACCCAGCCCAAATGACCTCATCAGTATATTTTTCAATCAAATGTATCAGTCTACATTTAAAATTAGCTGATATTTTACCCAAAGCTTTTGGATAAATTCTTTAGTCAATGAAATAATACATAATTTCAAGTTCTCTTATCTCCTTTATTATATCATACTTGGACTATATTTTACTATTCTTTAAAAATGCTTATTCAGTAGTTAATTACTGCCTATTGTTTAAATTTATATGACATTAGACTTCATACAGAAAACAATGAGTTCTGCTATTGGGTAGATTTCAAAAATGAACAAATGATTATAGTATAAAAGGAAAATAGCCATAACAGAGATAAAGTCCAGGGCAGCATCAAGGAGGGAATAAGTAAGCTAGCAATCTTTGGAAGGATTTGTAGAAGATCCAACACTTGAAGTGTGTTTAATGTGATCACTAGGCTGTTATCATAGAAAGAGAAATGGTATGATGGGGATGAAGTGGCATATGCTATTGCCTTTAGGTGTCCAAGAACATGATATAATTGGAGAAGTATTACTGAATGTAGCATAGCATGTGCAAACATGAGAGACACATGAGTCAGGAAAGAAGGGGAAAGATGTACCTAAAAAATTAGATTGGGGCCAGGTCAAGACCTTGGGTAAAACAAAAATCGGTAATAAACATACAAACAGAAAAACTCAAGTAGTTCTCTCGAAGGGGAACTGAAAAATACGTGTTTTACTTGCTCTGTAGACATACATACAGATGGCCCATACATTAAAATGGTTTGACTTAGAATATTTCGACTTCATGATGATGTGAAAATGATATGTATTCAGTAGAAACCATACTTTAAAATTTGAATTGTGGTCTTTTCCTTGGCTAGTCACATGTGGTATGGTAATTTCTTGTTATGCTAAACAGTGGCAGTGGCCCCAGCTTCCAGTCTGAGCCACATGATCATGAAAGTAAACAACTGATATACTCACAATCATCCTGTCCCCATACACCATTCTGTTTTTCAGTTTCAGTACAGTACTCAAAAAGTTATATGAAGTATACAACACTTTATCACAAACAGGCTTTGTATGAGATGGGTTTGACTAATGAGAGGCTAATGTAACTTTTCTGAGCATGTTCAAGGTAGGTGAAGCTAAACTCTGATATTCAGTAAATTAGGTGTATTTAATGTATTTGTGACTTAATGATATTTTAAACTTTAATGGGTTTATTGGGACAAACCCTATCAGTTGAATAAGATCTGTACTGGATTTTCTTGGAAGAGTTTAATTTCATTTTTTCTTATTTCTTAAAGTTTGCTCACTTCTTATACTAGTAGTGTCTACATTTTTATGTCATTTTCATTAAATGGTAAAGTTATTGTCTTGAAATTTCTTTCCAAATCCTAAATTCTGTGATTTGATATACCCTCTTTATTCCTTTTCTTTTCTTTTTTAAACCTTTTGCTTCAAATCCCTGAGCTTATTTTGTGCATGAACTCAAAGATTTAAGTTTTTCATCCTTTTCTCCAGAACCAATGTCTACTCATCAATTTTCTCATAGCCCCAAGCACCTCTGTGTTCCTCAGGCTGTAGATGATAGGATTGAGCATGGGAGTGACTACTCCATAAAACAGAGTAATCAGTTTGTCAAATGTAGAGTCTTTGGACTTTGGCTTCATATAGGTGAAGAGGATTGTCCCGTAAAACAAGGTCACTACTGTTAGGTGGGCTGAACATGTAGAAAAGGCCTTTTTCCTTCCTTCTGCTGAATTGATTCTTAGTACAGTAGATAGGATGAAAATGTAGGAGATACAAATTAACAATAATGGAGAAAACAAAAATATTACATTGCCTATCATTATAGCAATCTCATTCAAGGAAATATCTGCACAAGCCAGCTTGACAAAGGCCAATATTTCACAAACAAATTGATTAATGACATTTTTCCCACAGAAGGGCAACCGTATTGCAAGGATAGTTTCTGTCAGTGAGTTGAGAAAGCCCAGTCCCCAGGAGAGAGCTGCCATCTGAATACAAAGTGCCTTGCTCATGATGATGGGGTATCTCAGAGGGTTACAGATGGCCACGTAACGGTCATATGCCATCACTGCTAGGAGCACGCACTCTGTGGACCCCATGGTATAGGAGACAGACATCTGAACAACACATCTAGTGAAGGAGATGGTTTTTTCCTGTGATAGGAAGTGTATCAACACTGAGGGAATAAAGGAGGTTGTGTAACAAATGTCTAGGAAGGAAAGATTCCCGAGGAAGAAGTACATGGGGGTATGGAGGCGGGGATCCAGGAGAGTGAGTAGGATCAAGGTTCTGTTCCCCAGCAGGATCACCAGGTACATCATCAAGCACATCACGAAAAGGAGTTTTTCCGCTTTGGGGTACTCAGAAAGTCCCTGTAGAACGAACTCAATCTCCGTCCAATTCGTCCTGTCCATTTTACTTTGTTATACCTGGAATAATGCCGAAGAGAAAACTGCATGTGAGCATAACATGTCAGTACACATTACCACGTGCGGTAAGAGATCACAGGAGGAGGGGCACTAAGTGTGTTCACACTAGCTGGAGTGGTGCTAACAGCTCTGATTTTAGCTTTTTGAATTTCTCTTCTGGCTCATAAGGGAAGGGATTGAAGACATGTAATAATCACATTCACAACTAAATAAACATATAGGCATTTTTACTCCATTTCCTGAGATTGTGATACACAGTTTCTGAGGCAGGAAAGAACAATTTGGATCTTAACAAACATCTCTTATTTCCTATTCTTTGGACCCACAGACTCCACTTTGAGTATCATAATTTTGGAGAGAATGCGCTTAATCTGTTAAAAATAACCATGTATTTGATTTTATTTCATGTCAGTCATTAACAATACCATTGGTTTCTGGTTTTATAGTTTACAAATGTATTCACGTTATATTACTCATTTTTTTCATAACTATACTCTCTGAGGAAAGTGTAATTCATAGAGGTAAAATGTGTATAAAAACACTGTGAGTGAACCATTATTCCAATCTTCATTTTCTGATTTTATATCACCTGCTCTTTTTATTTATTTTTATTTTATTCATTTTTAGAGAGATTGCTAATAGTGGAGTAGCAAAGAGAGGGGGAGATGGGGATGCAAAGTGGGCCCTGACCTGACAACAGAGAGCCAAATATGAGGCTCAAACCCAGGAGCCAGAAAATCATGACCTGAGCCGACATGAGATGCTTAGCAATGTGAGCCACATGAGCACCTGCCCTTTTTAAACAACACACTATTGTCCTCTCCTTATGTGAATTGTCTAAGGAGCAGGAATCAGACCTCTTTTAAATAATGTTCTCCAGATGATCCTATTGTTCAATGTGGAAGAACTCCATCTGTCTAGTGGAGTGCCTCCAAATTTTAGTATACAGACAAATCATATGGAAATTTGTAAAGGATTCTAAATCAGTGGGTCTGAATTGGATTCTAAGATCTGAATTTATTAACATGTTCCCAGATGGTGCTGCTGCTGTCTCCAAAACTCACATGAATTGCAAGGCCTTTTAGACCATTTCTTTCCAATGCTATTGCAGAGTGCCACTAGTGCCTCCACTGTATGTAGGACTGTAATTGAATGGTAGACAATGCAAACCTGAACATTCTGTGAGACTTGGAGTTGAGACATCTGTGTGAGTATATTGCAATCGGTTTTATATTCTTTAGATTTTAGATATACAAACAACCAAACTACATACAGGAGAGCCTGTTTTTTCTTTCTGTCCATATTAAAGTCCTTTCTCTTCCATTCACTGAATTTGCGATTAGGGTCAATATTTTCCAAAAAAGGTATTTGAGGTCACCTCAGTCATCTGAGTTGTGCATCTTAGAGCATTGAGCTAATAACTTTAATGTGAAAATAACTGAAGAGTAGATATTAGAACCTGAGCTTTTTTTTTTATAGTACATAGATCAAAGAACACAATTTTGAAAACACTTTTTCATTCTCAAGGATTTCTACCTAAGTTAAAAACACCCTGAGGGAAAAAAAATAGACAGATTCTATGGATGAGTTTCCAGTTAGTTTTTTAAAAAATTTTTATTTATTTATTTTGAGAGATAGACAGAGTATGAGAAAGGGAGATAGAGGATCCAAAGCACCCTCTGTGCTGTTAGCACAGAGCATGGTGAGGGGCTCTGTCTCATAAACTGTGAGATACTGACCTGAGCTGAAATCAAGAGTCAGAGGCTCAACTTGCTGAGCCACCTAGATGTCCCTTTAGTTAATGTTTTTAAACAAAGCTGTGTGGAGCACCTGAGTGTCTCAGGTAGTTAAGCATCCTATTCTTGGTTTTCCCTCTGGTCATTATCTCACATTACGTGGGATTGAGTCCTGCTTATTATTGAAAAAGAGAAAAACACTAAAGCAGGTTCCCAGTTATTATAGGAAGACTAACTCAGAATAAAGAATGTTAAAATAATTTAAGTAGTACGGGTATTGCCTGAAGTGTCTAGAAACTACACATTGAAGCTGAGCTGTACTGGTGTGCCCTATCCAGTTTTGGTAGAAACCCACTGTTTCTGGTGGACAGAGAGCATTTATAATCCCTACTCTCAAAAGCTTCAAAAAACAGTGTTTTTTGTTTTTAAGAGGTACACCGAGATAAGGGACTTGAGTTATTGACTTAATCATGTTTTATCAAAGGAGATTGCAGGCTATTAATGCCTAGCACAGAATTACAAACTTTCCTGTTTGTAAAGGATCTGAACTGGCTTGGATGCTAGCCAACCTTTTAATCCCCCTCTCCCAAATCTAGGTGTTTTATAAGAATTAACATCTCTGTGTTTCAATGCCCTGGGACTTCATCTGGGCACTGTTTTAGTGTTGTAATAGTCCTAAGGAAAGTCTGTGACTTTTTATCCAAGCCAGAAGTCAAGCTCTCTAACTTTCTAGAAGGGAAACTTTCTACCTTTATATACATTTTTCATTTTGTTTTATTGGTTTATTGAAGATCTAATAGTTAAAGTACTAAGATCTTTTTCAATGAAAAACACATACTATCTGCACTCTAAATTCTCGCTAGAGGAAATAATCCTATCATCCTCTCCAGCTCTTCTAAAGATATCAATTAAGACAATTGATACTGTATGATGGATCTGCTAACTCTCAATTTATACATTTTATAAACTCTAATCTTCAACTAATATGCCACAAGGAAAGATGTATTCTTTTGGCTTACAAAGAGAAGAGAAATTTACCTGTAATAGCCTAGTATGAGCTACTTCATATAATTTTTATCACTTAATCTTCAAAGTAAGCCAAATGTTATTATGAATTTTATCAATGAGAAAATTACTTTGAAATTTCAAAGGTTAAGTTCAGTGATCACTATCTTTTCTTTTTTAAGTTTTTATTTGCATTCTAGTTAGTTAACATACATGTAATATTAATTTCGGGTATACAATTTAGTGATTCAATACTTCCATACAGCACCCTGTTTTCAGTATCTTATAATTGGTAAATACCAGAAGTGTGACTTAAACTCTTAACTTTATGATTCCAAGCCCATTTTTAGCAGTATACTGCATTTACTTATTGATAAAATTTCTTCTTATAAAACCACTATTAATAAGAAGCACTTAGTTTTCAAGCATCCAAATGATAAATGTTACAGAAAAATATATTGGAATCTTTGGAAAGCATTAAAAGCATTTATTGCCTTCCATTTGTGAAGACATTATCCACAATAATGAATTAAAATGTATAAAGAAGGCCAAAATTTATTTTCAGGTCTAGTGTGGACAATTAAGGTCTAGGGTGACAGAATTGTTTTGTTACATAAATAGGAAACAAAAAATTAATACTTCTTGTTTTACCTTGGACCCCTACAGCTCAAATTAACACTTATAATTACTTCAGCCCCCTTTTACACATGTTTTGTTTCTTATCATGTTTTTACCATAAATACCTTTAATTACAAGTTTCCTCAAACCCTTATTGAACAATTTATGTGTGATTGGTATATATGTATATTATTGTGGTCTCTTTCTCCAGATAATATTTACTTAAGATTTTAGTAAGCTAAATACTTGAATATAGTAGCTTTTCATCTATTATTTATAAGGGTCTGTTGCATTACAGGAAACTTTCTCTTCCTCACTAGCCTCATCTCTGTGCTATTTTGGGAGTTTTAAAGAAATTTAAATAATATCCTGCTCTTGAAGACGATGCCTGGAGTTTTATTTTTCCTTTACATATATATGCATATTTTCAAAATTTGACCAGCAATGATCACCTCAAAAACGAAAAACTTCTTATATATATTGATAGGATGTTTTCCTTTGGAAATGATATTAGTAAAACTTTTCTCTTTATCTTACCTCCTGACTGTGTTTTAAAGTCATTCTCACCATTCCACACTATTAAGTAATAGAAAACATTTCCAGGAATTTGAATTCCATTTGCATTTTTCAGATGAGACCAGAAGATTCTCACTTTGAAAGATGGTTGTTCTCCTTCATAAAAAGAAATGTGAGAAAGAATTGAGAAAGCAGACCTTTGCTCTGCACGTGAATTTTCCTAAGAAAGTGTCAAGGAAAGAAATATATTGAAAATAAGGACCCATAATGCAACTCTGGTTTCCCAAGATTTGTCCTAAAGTTGATAATTACTCAAGAGACTCAGCTTCTCTTGGAAGTTAATTTAGCACTTACTGTTACAAACTTCTTTAATCCCTGAGGTTATAAATCAGAAACTTAGGATTCTCTAGAGATAAAAGTCCCTGGCTTCTGCACATTCTAAAGACCCACTTATCTTCACTGAAAGAGAATCTTCTCCAGCCATAGATTTCTTGGAGTATTCATTGAATATGGCTGTATTTGATGGCTTCTCCAGAAGCTGGGGTTGGAATCAGAATATGTCCAAAAGGCCTCAGGGGGTTAACCTTTTCCCAAGAATTTGTTTTTCATTTTATTCCACAAATAATACTAGGTCAATCCTAATAGACTCCTAACTAGTCATTTTACCTCTTTAAACTCTTTATTTTCACTTTTTGTTAATTCTAGACCACACATTACACATTTTTTCTTTATACCAATATAATCATAGTATAAATTTAATTAAATTTGCTACTTTATAGCAATATTTTTGTGATTTTTCATAGCCTTCGTAATACTTTTTTAACATTTGAAGAAGATTTGATTAAGTGGAATTATTATAATCTAGCCTATAATTTAGCATTGTTGAATATTTTAATCTGTCTCATGAGATTTTGATATAATAACCAATGATATCTATCTATTAGACTATCTTAGCTGCTTTTCCTTCTTCTGAAAATCAGGCATCTCCACGAACACAGCCACTCAGACACACACTCCTAGCAGAGTGAACAAGCCCCTCACTTTGTGCCCCAGGCTTTGTTCAGATTGCTGTTTCCATGCCATCTGCCCCTGGATTGCTTTCCTGCCTTTTCTCCAGGAGCAGCACAGTACCCCCTGGGCTCTATCCCAGCCAAGCCTGCTGACCTTTAAAACTCTAGGCTTTAAGCCCCACTGGTTGCAAGAACTCATGAAATGCAGCCCCTCTGGTTTTCCCAGACAATGGCTCTGAGGAAACATTCTCCTTGTGTGTGCTTTTCTCTCTCTAGCCTTTCTGCAAGAACATGGCTCTCTACGCTCTACAACACCCAGATCCTCTTTTCCCCCAAACCAGGTCTCTCTACTTCCTACCTTCTTCGAGGTGGCCTCTTCTCTCCTTTTAGTTGTGGGGTTTGTTCTATCAGTCTTTGGTTTCATTCTGGGTTATTTAGGACAATTTGGTAGTTACTTCGTTGTGTTAGTGGGATGAGTGGAGCCTAGGGTCCTCCTGCTACACTGCCATCTTCCTGCCGGCTACCTTTTGAAGTGGTTTTTCACACTCTTCTATCTGATGAGGGAAATTATGAAATCTTCACAGTATATCATTTGATGGACTGTCGTAGAACCGTTAAATAGTATGTTTGATGAATTTGTATTGATGCAAAAATACTTATGTTAAAATGTTACATGAAGGAAAACTAAAAACAAGTTTTCACCATTGTTTGCAAAGCCAAAACGTAGCTAGGAAAACTAATGTGTCATAGACGCTGGGAAGATATATTTAAAAAATTATCCACAGTATTTTTTTCTGAATTGTTCAAGTTTCTCAAATACCTATGGATACATATGGAAAACATAAAATGTAAATTTAAAATGAGGAAAAAATTGAGGTATGTTTATAATTATGTTAGAAAGTTTACTGATAATAAAAAAGTAAAATCTCTATTTAAATAACTTAAGCAATTTCGTTAGGTCTGGAGATTACACACTGATGCTAAGTTGCTCTGCATACTAATTATGAAGTTTTGTACATTCTAGGTGATGACAGAAAAGATAAGTATAGTTTTTTAAAAAATATTTTTGCCATTTTATTGAGCTATTTGGTTTTATAAAACTATGACCCATGTCTTAGCTTTATTTTTTTATTTTTCATTTTTAGTTTTTAGTATGATTTATTGTCCAATAGGCTAAAATACAATGCATAAAGTGTGATCTTGGTTTTGGGGGTAGGTTCCCATGGTTCACTGATTACACACAACTCCCAGTGCTCATCAAAACAAGTAACGTCCTAAATGCCCATTATCCATTTTCCTGTGTCCCTAGCCCCTATCAACCCTCAGTTTGCATTCTATTTGAGAATCTTTTATGGTTTGCTTCCCACCTTCTTTGTTTGTAACTATTTTTCCCCCTTCCCCTCCCCTGTGGTCCTCTGTTAAGTTTCTCAACATCCACATATGAGTGGGTTTTGATGGATTCCTGTCTCACTTTTAGGTCTTTCATCCATTTTTAGTTTATTTTTGTGTATGGTGTAAGAAAGTGGTCTAGTTTCATTCTTCTGCATGCTGCTGTACAGTTTTCTCAGCAGTGTTTGCTAAAGAGACTGTATTTTTTTCCATTGGATATTCTTTCCTGATTTGTCAAGATTAGTTGGCCATATATCTGTGGGTCCAATTCCAGGTTCTCTCTTTTATTCCATTGGTCTATGTGTCTGTTTTTGTGCCAATACCATGCTGTCCTGATGATTACAGCTTTGTTGTAGAGGCTAAAATCTGGGATTGTGATGTCTCCTGCTTTGGTTTTCCTTTTCAATATTACTTTGGCTATATGGGATCTTTTGTGATTTCATACAAATTTTAGGATTATTTGTTCTAGCTTTGATAAGAATGCCAGTGCAATTTTGATTGGGATTGCATTAAATGTGTAGATTGCTTTGGGTATTATTAACATTTTAACAATATTTATTGTTCCAATCCATGAGCATGGAATGTTTTTCTATTTCCTTGTTTCTTCTTCAATTTCCTTCATAAGTTTTCTTTAGATTTCAGCATATGGATCTTTTATATCTTTGGTTAGATTTATTCCTAGGTATTTTATGGTTCTTGGTGCAATTTTAAATGAGATTGATTTCTTGATTTCTCTTTCTGTTGCTTCATTATTGGTGTATACAAATGCAACCAATTTCTGTACATTGATTTTGTACCCTATGACTGCTGAATTCATATATCAGTTCTAGCAGCCTTTTGGTGTCTGTCAGGTGTTGCATGTAGAGTATCATGTTATCTGTGAAAAGTGAAAGTTTGACTTCTTTGCCAATCTAGATGCCTTTTATTTCATTTTGTTATCTGATTGCTGAGGCTAGGACTTTCAGCACTGTGTTAAACAACAGTGGAGAGAGCGGACATCCCTGCCATGTTCCTGTTCTCAGGCAGAAAGCTGTCAGTATTTCACCACTGAGGATGATGTTAGCTGTGGGCTTTTCATATATGGCTTTAATGATATTTAGGTATGTTCCTAGTATCCCAACTTTCTTTAGGGTTCTAATTAAGAAAGGATGCTGTATTTTGTCATATGCTTCTTCTGCTTCTATTAACAGGATCATATGGCTCTTATACTTTCTTTTATTAATGGGATGTATTACATTGATTGATGTGTGAATATTGAACCAGCCTGTAGCCCAGGAATGAATCCCACTTGATGATGGTGAATAATTCATTTAATAGTCTGTTGAATTTGGTTTGGTAGTATCTTGTTGAGAATTTTTGCATTCATGTTCATCAGGGATATTGGCCTGTAATTCTTTTTTTTAGTGAGGTCTCTGTCTGGTGGGAATCAAAGTAATCCTGGCTTCATAGAATGAGTCCAGAGTTTTCCTTCCATTTTTATTTTTTGGAACAGCTTGAGAAGGATAAGTATTAATTCCACTTTAAATGTCTGGTAGAATTCCCTTGGGAGCCCATCTGGCCCAGGACTCTTATTTTTAGGGAGATTTTTGATAACTGATTCAATTCCTTCTTTAGTTATGGGTCCGTTCAAATTTTCTGTTTCTTCCTGTTTGGGTTTTCGTAGTGTGTGGGTGTCTAGGAATTCGTCAATTTCTTCCAGGTTGTCCAGTTTGTTGGCACGTAAGTTTTCATAGTATTCTCTGATAATTTCTTGTATTTCTGAAGGATTGGTTGTGATAAATCTATTTTTATTCATGATTTTATCCATTTGAGTCCTCTCTTCTTTTTGAGAAGTCTAGCTGGGGGATTATCAATTTTGTTTATTTTTTCAAAAAACTAGTCCTTAGTTTCATTGATCTGTTACACTGGGGTTTCTTTTTTTTATTATACATTGTTTATTTCTTCTCTGGTCTTTATTATTCTTCTACTGGCCTTGGGGTTCCTTTATAGTTCTGCTTCTAGTTTTGGGATTTTTCTTGTTTTTTGAGATAGGCCTGGATTGCAATGTATTTTCTTCTTAGGATGGCCTTTGCTTTATCCCAAAGGGTTTGAATTGTTGTGTTTTCATTTTCATTTGTTTTTTGTATATTTTTCAATTTCTTCTTTAGTTGCCTGCTTGACACATTCATTCTTTAGTAGGATGTCCTTTACCTCCATACATTTGGAGGTTTTCTAAACTTTTTCCTGTGGTTGATCTCAAGTTTGATAGCACTGTGATCTGAAAACGTGCATGGAATGAACTCAATTCTTTTATATTTATTGAGGGCTGTTTTATGTACCAGTATGTGATCTACCTTGGAGAATGTTCCATGTGCACTCGAGAAGAATGTGTATTCGGCTGCTTTTGGATGAAAAGTTTTCAAACTTTTCAAAATGTATCTGTCAAATCCATCTGGTCCAGTGTATCATTCATGGCCATGTTTCTTAATCTATTTTTTGTCTAGATAATCTGTCCAGTACTGTAAGTGGAGTATTAAAAGTCCCTTGCAATTGCCACATTCTTACCAATAAGATTGCTTATGTTTCTGATTAATTGTTTTATATATTTGGTACCCCCAAATTGGGTGCAGAGACATTTATAATCATTAGCTCTTCTTGGTGTATAGACCCAGAAATTATGATATAATGCCCTTCTTCATCTTTTGTTACAGACTTTAGTTTAAAATCTAGTTTGTCTGATATAAGTATGGCTACTCCAGCTTTCTTTTGATTTCCAGTAGTATGATGGATGGTTTTCCACCTCCTCACTTTCAATATAAGGTGTCCTTAGGTCTAAAATGCATCTCTTATAGACAGCAAATAGAGGGATCTTGCTTTTTCATCTGTTTTGTTACCCAGTATCTTTTGATTGGAGCATTTAGTTCATTTACTTTCAGTGTTATTGAAAAAATGGATGTAGAGTCATTGTGTTATCTGTAGGTTTCATGCTTGTAATAATTTCTCTGGTCTTTTGTGGTCTTTGTGACATTCCACTCACAGAGTCCCCCTTAGGATCTCTTGTAGGGCTGGTTCAGTGGCGATGAACTCCTTCAGTTTTTGTTTGTCTGGGATAACCTTTATCTCTCCTTCCTTTCTGGATAAAGGATTGTTGGCTACATATTTTCCTAATCAGCACATTGAAAATTTCCTGCCCCTCCTTTCTGGTCTGCCAAGTTTCAATAGATAGGTCTGCTACTACCCTTATGTGTCTATTCCCCTTGTAGGTTAAGTCCCGTTTGTTCCTAGCTGCTTTCAAAATTCTGTCTTTATCTTTATATTTTGCCAATTTCATTATCATATGTTGTGCAGAAGATCAATTCAAATTACATCTGAAGGGAGTTCTCTGTGCCTCCTGGATTTCAACGTCTGTTTCCTTCCCCAGATTCGAGAAGTTCTCAGCTATGATTTGTTCAAGTACATCTTTGCCCCTTTCTCTCTCTCTTCTTCTGAAACTTCTATGATACAGATATTATTATGTTTCATTGAATTACTTAGTTCTCTAATTCTCCTTTCATGGTCCAGAATTGTTTTATCTTTCATTTTCTTAGCTTAATCTGTTTTCATAATTTTTCTTCTACTTCACTTATTCTCCTCTCTACCTCTTCAGTCCTCACTCTCACTGCCTCCAGTTTATTTTGCACTGCATTTACAGCATTTTAAAAATTCATCATGACTATTTTTTAGTTCCTTGATCTCCATAGCAGTAGATTCCCTGCTGTCTTCTATGCTTTTTTCAAGTCCAGAAATTAATCTTATGACTATTATTCTATATCCTGTTCAGTTATATTGTTTATATCTGCTTTGCTCAATTCTTTAACTGTCATTTCTTTCTGGAATTTCTTTTGAGGAGAATTCTTTTGTTTTGTCATTTTGGCTAGTTCCCATGTCTTAACTTTAATGAGATAAGTTAAAAAAATAGTAACTAACCCTTTTCTATTACAAAATCTAAAAGAACAATTTTATTTGCTTGAAACATTGTTCTAAGATGACTTACTTGGATGCTTCAATTATGTAATGTTGGATATGGGATTTTGAGGATCCATTATGATTTGAGGAGAAGAAAGGGAAAAAATGGGTCAAGAACTCTGCTTTTAGGAAAGAAGCTTAGACACATGGTGGTAGACCAAGACCTAAGAAGATATGTCCAGGAGGCAATTCCTTGTGGTCCGCTCAATGAACTTCAGAAGCAATGATGTTGGGTCCGTAGTTTTAATTTGTTTACTGTTCAGTTCTGTGATTTACCCCCATCGTTACACCTATAGTCAAAGTCTACTTTACCTGGGTTAGTGGTTTTATGGTGAACAAATTTTATTTTTTGTTTGGGTGAGGCATTTCAAGGAAAGGAGAGCACTTTCCTTCAGAAATAGAAGATAGTGGAGAGTACCTGGGATTTTATACATAAATTCATTAGTACCTCTTAATTGTTTAAATTAGGTGGCAATTTTATGCCTGTTTATGTGGGGGCTAGGTATACTTGTTTAGGTGAATTCTTTGGATATGCTTATACTATGGAGAGGGGTTGAGTTACAAATTAGATTATAAGGTTATAGTAAGAAAACTGAATAGCTTGATGGCTTCCTGGCTTCATTGTATGCTTGAAAAATTTCTGAATTTCTTGTGAATTTAAAAATGCCATTCATATTCAACTAAGTACCAGTAAATTCTGATTCTCAGCTTCAATAAGTTTTAGATTATTTTGTACAATAAACACTTTTCTCTTCACTCACTGATTTAATAAATGTGCAATAACTTAATATATATAAAATTCTTTTAACAGTGCCTAGAAATTTATAAGTTTTTACTCTTACTATTAATAACCAAGAGGTAATGTAGTTATACATTACCAAAAGGTCTTTCTACTATATTATTAATAAAACATGGTAGGTTGAACAGAGGTATGGACAAGGCCCCTGGAATGTATTTGGATTAAGGATTTCTATAATATATGATAATAGAGAATGGGATAAGACACATCCTCAAGACTCCTGATTGGCTCTTTGTAATACAGTATGCTTGTAATATAATTAAGTCTTTAGGGGATTATTCTTGAAGTTTTGAAAAGTTTTGAACATCTTTCCCCTGAAGCAATTTAAAGCTATGGCTTAGCAAAGTTCATAAGTCCCTTAGAGCAAGAAATATTTAAATTGCCTTCCTGAGCTTGGAGAAAATTCTTTAGATAATTTTCTGTGTCTTCATTCTAGGGCAATGTTTCCACCTTGGCTTGAAGGGCAAATGAAATCTTCCATAGTCTCAAATATTTATTTTTATCTTACTTTTGAACTAGTACAGCCAAAATACATACCCTTTGTAATCAATCATATTTGGCCATAATATATAGAAGTGGGTTTTTTTTAAATGTTTTATTTATTTCTGAGAGAGAGAGAGAGCAAGCAGGGGAGGGTCAGAGCGAGAGGGAGATACAGAATCTGAAACAGGCTCCAGGCTCTGAGCTAGCAGTCAGCACAGGGCCAGATGCAGGGTTGGAACCCACAAACCATGAGATCATGACCTGAGCCGAAGTCGGACGATTAACTGGATGAGCCACCCAGGCGCCCCAGAAGTTTTTATTACCATTTTAAAAATATGTGTCATCAATGTTTTCCAGACCACAAAGCCTGTGACATTATGGTTCTTCAGTGGTAATACCTTCAAACATTCATCAACCTCATGGAAAATTTTGTACAATCGCCTGCAAATAGAAGATCAAGCAAAACAATCTGCTGTGCATTGCAACCTAGGAGGTGAATCAATCTTCCATTTAGAGGTAATTGCTGAAAACATGCTAATAACACAAATCCAAGGGGAGCCAATCCAGTGAACTGAGTTGAAATAAGCCATGTGTTTGGTGGGATAGAATATTTCTTACTATAAAGAGTCTATAGAGAATAGGAATAAAAAAATTCCAAGAGGATAGTCTTTGATATAATGAGAAAATGGAGACAAAATTAAAGTATATGACCAAAAGAATAATTTGAATATCCAAAAAAGATGGATATTTAGGTATAAAATTTATCTTACTGGGAATGAAAATTCATTTGGTTAGAATATAGTTTCCAGGTCTGTGTTTCAGTAGTGCTTACATGTCTAATGGCATCCTTTCCCATTGGTCCAATAAGGTTATTGTACAAGAGGAAGCAGATTTGCATTCTTGATATAGAATGTAAACTAAGCTTATGTCACCAAAGTTCTGATTCTGTAAAAATTTTCCAGTGTTACTCATAGCACCAATTTGGTTCTGTTTAGTAAATATTTGTCCAGTGCTAATTTAGAACAGACTGACAGTTCCTGTCTTGAAGCCTCTCACTGGAGGTGCAATTTGGAAAACCTTATTATTCATTCTTAAATACATATTTATATTTGTGTAAAAAGCAAATGAAGAGGAGCAATGAGTTCCCAGCTAACAGGAAAACATTTTGAATTTCATTGTTATGTTTATATGAATATTTTGGGAATTGTTTTTGAATAGTTTCAGTTTTTGTTATTGTTAGTGGTATATTCCTATGGTAACTTTATACATGATACTTGTCACACAGACACACACATTTAACTTTTACATGAATGACCTAAAATAGACTTTCTTTAAAAATGTCAACCTGTTGGGGCGCCTGGGTGGCTCAGCTGGTTAAGCATCTGACTTTAGCTCAGGTCATGATCTCATGGTTTGTGAGTTTGAGCCCCACATCAGGCTCTGTGCAAACAGCTCAGAGCCTGGAGCCTGCTTCAGATTCCGTGCCTTCCTCACTCTCTGCCCCTCCACTGCTCACACTCTGTGTCTTTCTCTCTCAAAAAATAAACATTAAAAAAAATTTTTTTTAAATGTCAACTTGAGTGTCTAGTTTTAAATCGTGTTGGCCTTTGCTAACATAGTGGCATAACACTCTCTGTTACAAAATGAGTAGAGTTTGGTTTAACATGCATCCAAATCATGAAAATTTTCATGTATGTTATGAAAATTACTAGGTTGTTAAACTAGGAGGCCATATACATGAATAGGTCTGATTGATAAAAATTTAAAGTGACTCTTGTAGGAGCATGAAGCTTGGGACGAGCGTGTAAAAGATTAGAAAAAAGAATAAGTTAAAAAAGATGAAGGAAACCAGAATAGTGCTTACTATATGCTAGGTACCTTATATGTGTTATTTTACTTATTCTCTCAAGAATACTACAATGAGACTATTAATTATAAGTGAGGATACTGAGACACAGAAGTTAATTGTTCAAGGTCAGATACCTAGTAACTGGCCTTGTAAACAGAGGGGATATAGATATGAATGCTAGCCCTTAGGTCATTGCTGGCCATAGACAGGTTTAATCTATACAGAAAACATACAGAATCTGTGTCCATGTGTTCTGCACAATGACTCAGGCCTCTTACTGATCCAGGGCACTGACAAGAGGGTTTCAGTGAGGACTGAGTAGAGTAATGTGGACTGGATCTACAGCTTTTACCAAAGCAGGGTAGGATTGGGAAGAGGAAAATCTGGGGAAACTGTAGGTGCAATTCCCATAGCTATTTCTGCTGCACAGACTTGCCCCACATCCTCTTCTTGGGTGGTGTTTTGAGCTTCTTCCTATCTATGGTGAAGGCCATCTCAAACCAGATTTCCCTTTAGACTTGAGGGCTGCTTATTCTGCTCTCTGGTTGGTGCTTGGAGAGTTTAGTTGTATTTAGTGTGTTGTATTATTTTTAACATCCTGTGACTCCATGTTGGAAGTTTTCTATTGTTCATGGAACTTTTTTGTAGAAACACTAACTCTATTGCACATCTGTAGATCAGTAAAAAAAAAAAAAAAATCTCAATGTTATTAAAAAAGACTTGTTTGTTTCAATAGGTAAAGTGAGCTTTTAGAGTGAAATTCCTTCTGAGTCACCATTATCAAGGAATTGGGATTTTGCTGGCTAGCATTAAAAAGGTGAATCTGGGACTCAGAATAAAAGATGATGCCTCTTTCAGGTATAAACGAATCCATAAAAGATGAAGTTAATTAAAAACTGGGCAGAAATAGGAAGAAATAGTAACCCTATGATGATCAAAGGCAAATATGTATCATTAGAAGCCAGTTGAAATAGGTTCAAAGGATTCAGACCTAAAATTCATGCCAAGCTTCCTGAATATGGAGCAGTGTTCTACATATTAGGCACCTTTTTGTTTGAGTGAATCAGTGCCTTTTCAAAGGATTCTGTGTCCATGAGAAAGAACATTGTGTGTGTGTGTGTGTGTGTGTGTGTGTGTGTGTGTGTTGCTATTTATGAAGAAAAATGAAAGAAAATAGCTTGAGACTTTATGAGGCAAGGTCTTTGGATACAAACCTACTGTTTCTGGTCCCATAGTGATGGCAGGGAATATTTCCCTGAGGAATCATCCAGTTAAGGTGACAATGAAGAGTTTTTGCATTAAGAAAATGAGAAGACAAGTCATAGACTTATTGACAATATATGCAAGTCATATATCCAATAAATTATTCATAGCTAAAATATGAAAAGAACTCTCAAAACTCAACGATGTGAAGATGAACAATCCAATTAAAAATCGGCAAAAGTTGGGAAGGACACTTTACTAAAGAGAATATAAGAATGGTCCCCAAAACACCCAAACATTAGTCATTAGGGAAATGCAAAAAACAAACAAACAAACAAACATAGTGAAATACACACACACACACACACACACGCACACACACACACACACAACCAAATGTTGATGAGCATGAGAAGCAACATACATTTCTGGTGGGAATGCAGAAATGATACAGCTACTCTGGAAAGCTGACAGTTTAATGCATGATTCATTATCCACTTTGCCCATCTGATATTTACCCTAGAAAAATGAAAACGTATGTTCACACAAAAATCTGGGTGTAAATTTTTTAACAGCCCTATTCATAATTGTGGAAAACTGGGAACAACTCAAATGTCTTTCAGCAGATAGTTAAACAAATTCTAGTATATCCATACCATGGAATACTACTCAGCAATAACAAGTTGGATGAAGCTTGAAGCTCAGAAGCTTTATGCTAAAAGAAAGAAACCAGAGACCAGAGTCTCATATGATTCCTTTTTTTAATGACTTTCTGGAAGATATAAAACTATAGGATAAAAAGCATATTAATCTTTGCAGGATATGAGTGGATAAAAGGGGTGATTAAAAAGGGATAGCACAAGAGAATTTTTAGGGTAATAGACAAGTTTTGTGTTCTGAATATGGGGATAATTATATCAATCTATACGTGTTTTAAAATTTATAGAACTATACACTAAAAGAGAGAAAATCAGTTTTACTGTATATTTTACTATATGATATTTATTAAAACTTTGTTCTATCTCCTGCCAAAAAAAAAAGGATATTTGCATCAGAACAGGAAGACTTCAGATAATTGGGTTTTGCATGGATTGTATGTGTTTGTTGGGCAATCAGACAGTCAAGAAACACTGGTTGAGTTTATTGTTGACTTTTGTCCATCGTATTAGCACACTTATTTCAACGTTTTAATATGCAGTGGGTTATTATTAAGTATTCCTGACGAGGAGCTAGGCTGCCTTTACAAGTTAACTATTCAAACCTCTGACATAATGCATTCCATATTGCTTTTCCACTTCATAAAATATGTCAGATAATTAGAGACCACAACAGAGTTGAGTTTCGGTCTAAACCTTGCTGTATATTAATCATATGACTTTGGGCTTAAACTCTCTTTAGTTAACTTAAATTTCTTATTTTTGAAATGGTCACATTGTGGAGTTTTAGTGAGGTAATATGTGAAATAAACCTCACAAATTTCTGGCCAAGAGTGGTTGCTGATACAACAGATTCTCCTTCATACTTCTCTTCCTGTATTGTTTATTTCATTTCTTTACTTTTTCTCCCTTCTTCTCCTTCTCTATTTTCTTTCTTCCTTCTTCTCATTGGGTTTATATATGTGCATTGGTGAATTTGGACGTACCATAATAACAAATCATTATGTTAAAAAATTCTTTGAATTCTTATAGGTCAGAGAAAGTAAAATGGAATGGGAAAATCAAACCATTCTGGTGGAATTCTTTTTAAAAGGGCTTTCTGATTACCCAAGGCTTGAGCTACTCTTTTTTGTGCTAATCTTAATGATGTATGTTGTCATCCTTCTGGGCAATGGCACCCTTATTGTAATCAGCATCTGGGACTCCCACCTTCACACGCCTATGTACTTCTTCCTGGGGAACCTCTCCTTCTTAGACATCTGCTATACCACCACCTCCATTCCCTCCACACTGGTGAACTTCCTCTCCGACAGAAAGACCATCTCCTTCTCTGGCTGTGCTGTGCAGATGTTCCTTGGCATGGCCACGGGGACAACAGAGTGTGTGCTCCTGGGCATGATGGCCTTTGACCGGTATGTGGCTATCTGCAACCCTTTAAGATATCCCATCATCATGAACAAGAATTCCTATGTGCCCATGGCAGCTGGGTCGTGGGTTGCTGGGGTTATGAACTCTGCAGTACAAACTGCATTTGTGATACAATTGAACTTCTGTAGGAATAACGTCATAAATCATTTCTCCTGTGAAATCCTGGCTGTCATGAAACTGGCCTGTGTTGACATCTCAGGCAACGAGTTCATCATGCTTGTGGCCACAACCTTGTTCACATTGATGCCCCTGCTTTTGATTGTCATCTCTTACTCATTAATCATCTCTAGCATCCTCACGATCCGTACTTCTGAGGGGAGAAGCAAAGCTTTCTCCACCTGCTCTGCCCATCTGATTGTGGTGATAATATTCTATGGAACCATTCTCTTCATGTACATGAAACCCAAGTCTAAAGACACACTTAATTCAGAGGACTTGGATGCTACTGACAAACTGATATCCATGTTCTATGGGGTGATGACTCCCATGATGAATCCTTTAATCTACAGTCTCAGAAACAAGGATGTGAAGGAGGCAGTGAAAAACCTATTTTACAGAAGTTTCTTTAACAAGTGAATGGAAAAGATGATTGGATTGTGAATACATTGGGCATTGTTAAAGCTTTAGAATTGTGTTGGAATTTTGGTTACTTTTTTTGAAATTTCATATATTACTCAACAATTTTTATGACATAGAGCATTTCAATATTATGGCATGCTCACTCTAGAGAATTTGTGCAATACAGGACAGTAGGGTGAGGAAGATAAAGAGAACATTTATTACTCTAACACTAGGAGATGACTTTCAAGCATTTTGAACAATATCTTTTGTATTCTGCTTATACTGCAATATTGGTATTTGGTATTATATGTCTTTTTATGTTCACTTTTTTACATAGTCCTATTTCGTAGGCATCACTTCATCAAATCTTTCAAAATAAATAAATTCTCTGTTGTGAGAAAAACAAAACAGAAAATCCCCAAACACTGCACCTACATCCTCCAGTGGAGAGCTTTGTGTTATATTTTCACATTAATCTCAAAATCCTCCTAAGTCATTTGGATACTATTTTCTTGTTCAATATTTAGAATGTTTTCCCTAATGGAACTAAGAGTGCTGAGCATTGACTATTGAAGGTATAGGTAAATGGGCCTTAAAAGTGGCGCCTATGCAATCAATCAGAACATCCTTATTTTATCTCCTTTCTTTGTTTCAGTTTACGTCTTAGCTCTAGCATAAAGAAAATTTTACAAAATTAAAACTGGGTTGGAGAATCAGTCTACTGGTCTAGACAATAATGTGGACAAGTATTGAGTGTATGGCGTCATATCCATGCCCATTTAGGAGAAGCCAGATTTCTTTGATATCCTGAGATCATTCCAATACTTTTCTAAAACTTAGAAGAATATCTGAGTTCTTGATTTTTAGTGTAGAACTGCATTGATGTTTGTCTGTTACTCATAGCTTTGTCACCTTAGTGATCTGAGGAGGTAGAAGATGGGGAATGTCACACAGAATGTGACATTATTTTGATTTTCCTTGGCGTTTTCCTCAAATTTTTACTCTATCTGAAGAATGTTTCTAATTTACAGGCCAACAGGAATGAAAAAGTGTGTTCAGGAGTAAGCCACATTCTAGGAAATCCATTGTCTGGATAAATTTTATATGATAGAGCAATAAAGTCAAAGGATGCTGGGCATTAACATATTTTACATAGGCAAATAAGGGTAAATGCTTGTGGCATTTTGGGATATATTAATGTCACTTTTCCAAATTCAGTTTCTAATTTTAGTGACAGGAATGTTAAACAGTTATGAACTCTATTTAATTCCCTCTAACTTCCATCATAGATATTCACAGATTAAATCTGATGACAAAGGCAGAGACTATTAACATATCAGATTCACACCCTAATGAAATAGGCTATAAAAACCTATTAGTGGGGCGCTTGGGTGGCTCAGTTTGGTTAAGCATCTTGACTCTTTAGCTCAGGTCTGACCCTCCACTTCCTGAGCTTGAGACCTGCATTGGGCTATGTGCTGACAGAGCAGAGCCTGCTTGCAATTGTCTCTTTTCGTCTCTCTCTCTCTGCCCCTCCCCAGCTTGGGTGCTCTCTCTCTCTCAAAATAAACAAACAAACAAACAAACTTAAAAACCGATTAGTTTCCATACTCACACTCAAGGACTTTTATTTCCTGAAGAATTCCAGGTAGGTGGAAAAGCTTTAGAGTTAAGGATATTGTGTTTGACCCACAGGCCATCTTGTATACTCAGACTCTACTTTTGTTTTTTTTCTCAAAGATTAAATCCAACTGTTTCCATAAGCTCTTGAAGATGACTAACCTAGGGCCTAGTTTTATATTAGACATAAATTTTTAATAGAAACTTAATAAGTAGAAATTTTATTTTATTTTTTCAAATATTTTATTTATTTTGAGAGAGTGAGAGAGAGATAGCACAAGTAGGGGAGGGGCAGAGAGAGAGGGGGACAGAGGATCCAAAGTGGGGTCTGTGCTGACAGCAGTGAGCCCAGTGTGGGGCTTGAACTCATGAACTGTGAGATCATGACCTGAGCCCAATCAGATGCTCAACCAAATGAGCCACCCAGGTTCCCCAAAAGTAGAAATTTTAATATGCATTTTGTACTCAGAGGAGGAGGATCGTTTTTCCTTTATTAGTGTTGTAAAATAAATGTCTGAAGAAAAGAAAGGCAAGTCACCTTTCTTGATGTACCCATATGCTCAAATTTTCTGGCTACACATGTTATCACTGTAATACTGATATGCTTTATTTAATACTTGAGCCTCTACAGGGTTTTCCATTCAGAAAAATTATTTTGAAAGATTTTCATGTTTTCTCAATTCTCAGTTAATCAGGATTTAGTGATTTGGAAAACATAAATTTCCAGACAATTCTGGGAAGTAATTACTGTCTGGAAACACCTTCATACTATCATTTAATATTAGTAAATGAAATAATTTCTTTACATGCAGTTTGTATTCTCTCATTTGTAACTAATCCCAGATTGATACAGATAGCATATGGGGCCATCTTTGCTGTGGTCTGTCTAGTTTCATCTTCCACCAACCCCCATATGCCTCTCTATTTATATTCTTGTAATGCTGTGTTATTTTTCTTTTCCTGACTTCATCATGCAATTTCTTGTTTTATTTTATTTTGTTATTAATTTTAAAAATAATTTATTTATTTTTTAGATTACATCCAAGGTAGTTAGCATATAGTGCAATAATGATTAATGCCCTTTTCCCATTTAGCCCATACCCCCACAACCCCTCCAGCAATACTCTATTTGTTCTCTCTCTATATATATATTTTAAAATATAATTTATTGTCACATTGATTTCCCTACAACACGCAGTGCTTATCCCAACATCCTTAGTGTCCATTGATCCCTTCCCCTCTCCCCCACCCCCATCCACCCTCAGTTTGTTCTCAGTATTTAAGAGAATCATGGTTTGCCTTCCTCCCTCTCTGTAACATTTCCCCCCCCTCCACTCCCCCGTGGTCTTCTGTTAAGTTTCTCAAGATCCACATAAGAGTGAAAACATATGGTATCTGTCTTTCTGTGGCTGACTTATTTCACTTAGCATAATACCTCTGGTTCCATCCACATTACTGCAAATGACCAGATTTCATTCTTTCTCATTGCCAGATAGTATTCCATTGTATATATAAACCACATCCTCTATATCCATTCATCAGTTGATGGACATTTAGGCTCTTTCCATAATTTGGCTAGTGTTGAGAGTGCTGCTATAAGCATTGGGGCACATGTGCCCTTATGCATCAGAACTTCTGTATCCCTTCGGTAAATTCCTAGCAGTGCTGTTTCTGGGTCATAGGGTAGCTCTTTTGTTAATTTTTTAAGGAACCTCCACACTTTTCCAGAGCGGCCGCACCAGTTTGCATTCCCACCAACAGTGCAGGAGGGTTCCTGTTTCTCCACATCCTCGCCACATCTGTTGTTTCCTGAGTTGTTTAGCCACTCTGACTGATGTGAGGTGGTATCTCAGTGTGGTTTTGACTTATATTTCCCTGATGATGAGTGACAATGAGCATTGTTTCATGTGTCTGTTGGCCATCTGGATGTCTTCTTTGGAAAAGTGTTTATTCATGTCTTCTGCCCATTTTTTCACTGGATTATTTGTTTTTCCGGTGTGGAGTTTAGTGGGTTCTTTATAGCTTTTGGATACTAACCCTTTATCTGATATGTCATTTGCAAATATCTTTTCCCATTCTGTTGGTTGCCTTTTAGTTATGTTGATTGTTTACTTTGTAGTGCAGAGCCATTTATTGTTCTATACATTTATACATTTATTGTTTTATACATTTATATATTGTTTTATACCATGAAGTTATTGTTTCTTCTTCCTGGATGTCCTTCCTCATATTATTTACCTCTCAAAATCTCACTCACAAATTAAGAATCAGTTCAGGTATCACCTCTCCTGGCAAGCATGCCTTGATCCTGAATTATTTGTCACTTACACTTCCACAGCACACTAAACCATCATTTTAATTAATTAACTAATTAATTAATTAATTTTGAGGGAGGGAGTAGGGGAGGAGTGAAGGTAGAGGGAGATAGAGAATCTCAAGCAGGTCCCGTGCCCAGTGGAGAGCCCTACCTGGGCCTCGATCTCATGACTGTGAGATCATGCATGAACTGATTAGAAATCAAGAATTGGACACTTAACTGACTGAGCCACCAAGGCACCCCCAAACTATCATTTTAATTGCAGCATTACCCCCTTTTATTGAAATCATCTGATTAGATGGATGTTTTCTCACTACCTGTAGGGCAGGTAGAGACTGCACCTTGAACATTTTTATAGTCACAGAGATTCCTACAAATAGCTTCATTGAGTAAGTATGTAATAAATATCATGTAAACAGAGGTTATTAGAAAATACAAAACACTGATAGACATATAGGTAGAGAACATGAATACATAACATATATGAAAGAAAATGCAGCTATTTAAGACACACACTAAAGTTAAATATCTCTAGTAGTTAAAAATTCCATTTAAAGCCATGATGAGATAATCTTTTAAGCCCTTTAGATTATTTAAAAAACTGTAAATTATTGAGAACATCCAGTGATGATAAGAGCAAGAGAAAATCACTATAATAATAGTTGGAGCATAAATTAGTATTATCTTTTAGGATCATAAATATCTTCATTGATTTTGACCCCATCATTTCACTTCTAAAATTCTACTTTAACATAGAATTTGAACATATTTTGCTAAAAATAAATTTAAAAAATAAAGAAATAGATAAAAGATCATTCAAAAATATCCAGCCTTAAGGTGCCTCATTGATTCCTCACAGGAACAAATGATTTTAGCTTGAGTTATTTAATTTTTTTTATAATGAAGACCACACTTTCTGAACTATGGTTATCACTAGGTTGTTTAATTATAATGTATTTTCAGCTTTGTTTTTTAAGGCTTTATATATTACCTGAGTATATATTTTCTTTCCTTGCCTAGGTTTCTTTTCCCTTTCCTTTCTCCTCCTTTAAAATTTTTTTTTAAATTATGTCTTTATTTTTATTTTGAAGACAAAGAGAGCAAGTGGGGGAGGGGCAGAGTGAGAGGGAGACTCAGAATCTGAAGCAGGTTCTAGTCTCTGAGCTGTCAGCACAGAACCTGACGCGGGGCTCAAACCCACGGACTGTGAGATAATGACCTGAGCCAAAGTCAGATGCTTAACCGACTGAGCCACCGAGGTGCCCGCCTCCTTCTAAAAAAGAAATTGTCCTTTCCTGTACTAACCCTGTGTATTACTTTTTGAATATTTACAATGTAAATATATGTTCATTCAGAAAGTTAACTTTTATTATAGACTAAATTGTAAAGTGAACATATGATTGTATAGTTAGTAATCTATACCTCCCAAATGGTTTTGTGTGTGTATGTTTGCATGTGTGTGAGAGAAGGAGAAAAAAGAGATTGAAAGATTGAGAGAGAATTCAGCTGAAGAAATTCTGATGACATTATATGAGTCCCTATATACATTTGATTGAAAGAGAACAATGGGCCTACTGTAATTAGGTCTTCAGGGCTTTATTTCTGAAGTCTCATGTTTGATACATAATTCATTTATGAAGCAATCTAAAGTTGTCCATTGAGGTTTAGAGAGGTCCTTAAGAACATTTAAATTGTGTCCTAAAGCATGGAACAGATTCTTTAGATATTTGTGGGTCTCCACAATGGGGCAGTGCTTTAGCCTGGGTTTTATGGGCAAATTGCCTCATTCCTAAAATATATGGCTAAATATTAATTTCCTTCTTATTTTGAACTAGAGGAATCTAATGGTGTTTTATCTGAACTAGCAGAGTTTATCTTTGTATTCACACCTGTAACAATCATGTTTCTATAAATGTCAAACAATCAGTGAATTTCTATGGCAAAATGTTACTCACTAGTAACTGCCTCTTTGGAAGCTCAGCTACTAATGTAGAATCATGAAGATTGGCTGCAAGTAGAAAAGAACAAAATCTCCTGTTGCTGCAACCTAGAGAGACAGGGAGTCTCTGGTTTGAAAGTAAGTTATTGCGAAGACAGGAAACAAACTTAACATCTATAAGTAGGAGTTGGACTGATGGGTTAAAAGTGTCACGTTTGAACATAGGATGTTTTTCTCATGGAGAGATTTAGTGTTGGAATTTAAGGGTCTATTGACTGAGATGTGGTGGGGGAAAAGAGCTATGAGACCAAAAGAACAGTTCTGTATGCAAAGACAATTATGCAACCAACTAGAAGGAATTTGCCCAGCAGGATGAATTACTTTTTATTAATGTGCAGCTTTTTAGTGTAGTACATAGTATTTGGATACTGTTTCTACTTGAGCAATTTGAGGCTTACTATAGGATGTAGAGTAGACTATGTGTTCTGTAGTATAGAATTAATAACAAACAAGTCATCACTGGTCCCCTCGCAACAAATCAGTTGCATTTGGTTCAGTCACCTGAGAACCAAGTGAACTATGTGCCAGGTACTGTGTCTAGGACCTCTTTATATGGAGATAACATATGAGGAGTATTCTATGATCAATTTGGATTTTTAAAAATAAACTGAACATTATCACTTCCCGAGATCTGAGAAAGAAAATTTACCAAAGTAATGCACAGCCAGAAAAGTAGTATAATGCTTGGGCATTATACTACTATGTTTGCATGCAGTATTGGTGACTATTTTGAATATTTGCTTTTCAATCATTAGGTTATAATTGTAAAAGTGAGTAACTTTTCCTTTTCCTTTTTATGTCAAGAGGCTTGCTAAAAATGTTAAAATAGTCTTAGCCAACCCTATCTTTTTATAGAGGGAATTGAAGATAATATAAGGCAAACCTTTGAGGTGATAATTCCATTTTGGCACCTAATTTGCTGGTATCCAGAGGATTGGGGTGACTGTGATAAAGTGTATTAGGATTTGTATGTAGGATGAAAATAATGCCATTTGTGATCTGATTAAGCTTTAAGCTACATATACTTGATAAAGAAATGACAGAGAGATAAAGAGATGTAAATGGTGAAGGAAACCAGTGACAATGGGAACCATTGTTGTGCTAATTGGATTATATACACCAGCTCATTTAATCATATCAACAAATAATATGATGTAGATGTTATTATCTTCATTCTATAGAGAGGGATGGTGATGATCAGAAACATGCCCAGGCCATCTACTTAAGAGGCAGAGATGGTGTTTGACCTAAGTTTGCCTCCAAAGTCTGTGTTTGACAGTGGTATGGAATGTGCTTGATAGAATATCATGTAGCATGGAGATAGCTAATGGAACAATGCCTTTGACAGAGATGATTTTTTACAGGTGTGCGTATAATCTTCACTATTCCAAGAACCCCTGGTGTACCTAATACCCTTTGGTGTCTCAAGGGGTTTGAGACCTAACCCAGAAAAATATGAAAAATTCTATATGATGCAAATCTTATAAAAAGTTAAAGAATTTGAAAAGCTAGGCAAAGAGGAGTTTAGTTTAGGCTTTGGGAGATCCCAAGGAGACTAGTTATGGCCTGAAAATGAAAAGATGGACCCTAGATTCAAAGTACCTCATAACATTAGGTGGGCAAAGACTTAAGAACGTATTCACTTATGGAGTGGTAAAATTGAGTAGAGTGTTCAAGTTAAGGGGAACAAATAGTAAATGACAACTAACAAGCAAAAATAAGAAAGTAGGGAAAAAAAGAAAGTGCAGAAATGAAAAATCAGTAAGTAATAAAAATAAAGTATATGGGAAGAAAAATAAAGTACATTAATATTTATATTTTAAAGTGAATGGACTGGATACTCTCATAAAAGACAGAGACTGTAAGACTGTAAGAGGAGATTACAATTTTAAACCCATATATATATACGTTACCTGTAAGTAGTATACTTAACAAAACAAAATGGAAAAATTGAAAATAAAGGGATACACAAAATGCAGACAAAAGCAAACTAAAAAAAGGCAGGAGTATAGTAGCAATCTCCTAAAAGTAGAGTTCAAAGCACAAAAAATGAGAAAGGCCAATTAATAACATTCACAATTTATAAAGATTATCAGCCATAAACAACACAGAAGCTAAGCGTATAAAAAATCCTGCGTATATAGGCAGAACATACTTAAAATTTTTATATAGAATTGATTAAATATAGATTTCAGAGTATAATTGTTTCAATATTTGAACAATACATTAAATAAATTTGATTATAGGTATTCATGTATGCTGTATTTGTATCTATGTAGAACCATATGTCTCTCTCAAAGAGAATTCATATCTTTTGTTAACATTTACAACATGGATCAAGTAATTGGCTGCCAAAGTCTCCATAGGTCATGTTCTCTTTTCACAATAAAATAAAATTTGAAATAAATAACAAAATCAAACACAATGACTAATGCCTAGTTGTACAAGGAAAACACATTTGGGTAACTCTTGGTTTAAAGAAAAAGGAAAAAATTATCTAGAAGCCAATAAAGAGAACATTTCATATCAAAATCTAACTTTTTAGGAAAACAAAGTATTTTAAAGGCATTAATTAGAGCTAGCAGTAGAGAAGGAAGAGGAAATATTAAGGAATTTATTTCTTATTTCATGGAATTAGAAAATTCCAAGTAAGTTTTAAAAATTTGCAAACAAAACAAGTTAATAAAACAGGAAAAAAAAGTAGGAAGGATAAATCTATACAAAAGACCCCCTACCTCCTGGCTCTTTTGAGAATACCTATAATATAGGAAAATGCCTTGTGAATAATAAGAAAAAATATTACTTAAGAATAGTAAGAAAAAAGGAGAAATAACATCTTACAAGGGAAATCACAGATTGGAGGATTAAATGCTGTATGACAACACATTTGTAGTAAAATATAAAGTATCAAATGAACTTCTCTCAAATCACCATGTTGAAATCTTGCTTGTTTCTGAACAAGCACCTAATTTAGTCTGATATTTCTTTTGAAACATTAGTATTGTCTATTGGATTACAAAGTATTCTAGTCTATGAGCCAAGTTCTCTAGAAATTGAATAATTAAGAATTTATACTCTGCAGCTATATGACTTGGGGTTAACTCTCTGTTATACCATTTATTTAGCCATATGACCTTGACTTTAAGCAAATAACTTAATTATTCTGTGCTTTATTTTCCTCCTCTGTTAATAAAGATGATGATGCCAATAACAGTACTTGACTAATAGGGTTACTATTCAGACTGAATTAGGTAATGCATAGAGCAAGCAATTAGTAGAGGATTGACGCTGAGAAATATTTTGTCTTTCATTTTATTCCTTAATTAAACAAATATTTTTGAACATGTATCTCAGTATCCACTTCACTATAGGTACTGGACTATGGAAGTAAATAAAAAAAGTATCTATCTTTATAAAGTTTACATGCTACTGGTCAAGACAGATAGTAAACATAACATTATAATTCCAAGGAGTAATAAGATCATTGATTTATTGTGTGGCAATGTATACCCAATAAAAATGGTTTACTGTTCAGTCATGCATAAAATACAATGCTAATTTTTTATTATAACTTCTAGTTTA
This sequence comes from Hyaena hyaena, assembly GCF_003009895.1. NCBI lineage: Eukaryota > Metazoa > Chordata > Mammalia > Carnivora > Hyaenidae > Hyaena > Hyaena hyaena. Next base: position 728,399 of record NW_024081521.1, on the reverse strand, counting down.
CATATGTGATGATAATTACAACAAAAAGCCCAGGCTTCAGGAAGAAAGATTTAGGTCTGAATCTTACTTAGCTCTGATATATATTTACCTTTGGTTAAGTTTACTTAATATTTACACTTTATTTATCTGTAAATTGTGAATAATAATATCTCTGTCACTTAGCACTGTGGTGAAATTATGTAAATTACATGCCATATTGCATGTAGCATAAAATATGTTAGTTTCCTCTTCCCTTCCCCTTCTTCATATCTTGCCATGCTTTGGTTCATATGATTTACTTCTTTATTTTTTCTTTAGTCTTTTCCTTAAAAATTTTTATTCCCTTCTGAGAGCATGGTATTTGTAAACTGGTACTTGTGAAATGGTATTTGAAAGTAACCATAATAAGATATACATTTTGTTTCAACAAATTCTAATGTCTTACAGGTAAAAGAGAAACAGTACAATGGAATGGGAAAATCAAACCATTCTGGTGGAATTCTTTTTAAAAGGGCTTTCTGATTACCCAAGGCTTGAGCTACTCTTTTTTGTGCTAATCTTAATGATGTATGTTGTCATCCTTCTGGGCAATGGCACCCTTATTGTAATCAGCATCTGGGACTCCCACCTTCACACGCCTATGTACTTCTTCCTGGGGAACCTCTCCTTCTTGGACATCTGCTACACCACCACCTCCATTCCCTCTATTCTGGTGAGCTTCCTCTCTGAAAGAAAGACCATCTCCTTCTCTGGCTGTGCCATGCAGATGTTCCTTGGCTTGGCCATGGGGACAACAGAGTGTGTGCTCCTGGGCATGATGGCCTTTGACCGGTATGTGGCTATCTGCAACCCTCTAAGATATCCTGTCATCATGAGCAAGGATTCCTTTGTGCCCATGGCAGCTGGGTCCTGGATCGTAGGAGTCATCAACTCTGCAGTACAAACTGCATTTGTGATACAATTGCCTTTCTGTAGGAATAACGTCATCAATCATCTCTCCTGTGAAATCCTGGCTGTCATGAAACTGGCCTGTGCTGACATTTCAGGCAACGAGTTCATCATGCTTGTGGCCACAACACTGTTTATATTGACACCACTGTTATTAATCATTATCTCTTACACATTAATCATTGTCAGCATCCTCAAAATTTGCTCTTCTAAGGGGAGAAGCAAAGTCTTCTCCACCTGCTCAGCCCATCTGACTGTGGTGATAATATTCTATGGAACCATTCTCTTCATGTACATGAAGCCCAAGTCTAAAGATGCACTTAATTCAGAGGACTTGGATGCTACTGACAAACTGATATCCCTGTTCTATGGGATTGTAACTCCTATGATGAATCCTTTAATCTACAGTCTTAGGAACAAAGATGTTAAAGAGGCAGTAAAACACTTATTGAGAAGAAGTGTATTTAACAAGTAAATGGGAAAGGGACACATAATTTTTATAATCACATTGTGGAAGTCAATTAGGGAACCTAAAGAGTCAAATATACAGGTTCTTGCTGATGAGTCAAATTCATCTCTCAAATCTCTCAAGCTCTAAAATATTTTTTGGTGCAGTGCATAATGAAAATAAATAAATAAATGTCCATGTTTTGGAAGTCAGTGATTATTTTTATTGTTGAAGAGCTTGATTGTGAGGGCCAGTAGAAGGATAAGTAATAGTGAGAGAGCTATTTCCAGACCAGAGAATGTTACACTTGTATTAAAACCTTAAAATGTTTTTTCATAAGATTATTTTCAAAACCAATTTCATATTTTCTTACTTTCTTTACAAGGCAGAATTAAAACTGGTATCAGGTTTTTAAACTCAGCTAAAATTATGAATTTATAATACTGTAATTACTGAATTATAGTATAATTCAGTATACTGATTATATAACTGAATTACATATACATATATATACTGAATTATATATACTGAATTACAGTATAATTCAGTATACTGATTCTTTCTAGATTTACTTAAAATTTAGTAATTTTAAGTAAAGAATCTGATTTACTTAAAGTCTATTCAAACATGCAATGCTTATTCTCTAAGTAGCTGTATAATATTAAATGTTTTGATTCTAGTATAATAATATTTTTATGACTTTTTGTTCATCCCCACTTATGAGGTTTTAATTATTAATCTTTTCTAATCTCAACATATCTGCTTTGACAGTCTTTTTTTCCAAAGACCTTCTGATACATGGAATCTAACTGCTTTGGAGTTTGAATTAAATAACTGACTTTTAAAGCTGTTTGAAAATTAAAAGTAAATAACCATGGATAAAAATAGAGCTGTAGCTTTTCTTTTCTACCACTGACTCTTGATCCATGGAGTATGTTGCTGATCCAGGAGGAATCTGTTATAATGAAACAGCGAATCTACCTTTAGTTAGTTTTTACATTTGATTATTATCTGGGATTTATATTTTATTTTCCTCTGTTATGGTAACATTCAGCTTTAAAAACATTTACTTTTATCATTTTATTTTTTCTTGATATGAATTTCAAATTTAAATATATTAGATATTAATATTTAATATTACATCTCTTTTTTCTTACTTGCTAATTAGTCCCAGAATTCTTTATTTAAAATTTAAGTAATTTAGCTTGTGCTTCCTTTAGAATTGCTATTGTTTCTGGGAGTTCCTTGTTAGGATAATAAGACTGTATAATCTGTTTATAAAAAAATTGTCCTTTTTTTTTTTTATGGAGGGACTGGCAACCAATTCTTGTAAAATGATATATGATCATTGAATAACAAAAGAATGAGGGTCCAAAACAAGGCAACTTTGGTTTTCCCACTGGGACATTAGCTTTTTCATCAGAAGATCACTTTTATTGGCTTTGCCTCGTATGAGTTGAGGAAGGTGTAAAGGGAATTCTAAACCTTGTAAACTTTGGTCTTGTACTCATCTTTAACATTAAATATTAAAATATAATGAAGTAATATCTATAGGAAAATAAGAACAATTTCAAATTCTTCCCTATTCACCATCATTGTTAAAGTTTTAACCGTTCTAAGATAAATTTGCTTGGTGGTCATACACTTACACATAGATTTTTATTCTGTTTGTACCTTTCATTGCTTAGAGACGTTTGTTTTTAAGACATCCTTGATATTATCCTTGCTAATGGCCTTTTAAGGCCATGATAGGCTTTCCTATAATTTTAAAGGATAAATAACTATAAATCTTCAAAAACGAGATGTCATTTGTGATTCCATGAATTCTGAGGTAGCTTGAAAGTGTAAGGATGTGTTTACCATGACTTAAAAGACTGACATTAAAGTCATACTTTTTACTCTCCACTAGATTGGGGAAAATAAATTTCTGGGATTTAAAAAACATTTTTTTAATATTTATTTTTGAGACAGAGCAAGACAGAGTATGAGTGCAGGAGGGGCAGAGAGAGAGACACACACAGAATCTGAAGCAGGTTCTGAGCTGTCAGCAGAGTCCAACATGGGGCTTGAACCCATGAACTATGATATAATGACCTGAGCTGAAGTCGAACCCTCACCGACTGAGCCACCCAGCTACCCCTCTGGGATTTTTATAAGCCAGGGAAAATGTACTTATTTAACATAATATTGAGTTATCACATCCATGAAATATTTTGACTTCAGAGTTTATGAAGTACCTATGAATGGACTGTTTACATTTTATACGTTCCCTTGAGACTCTGGGGAAACTCTAGGGAAACTATGTCCTGCACATGAAATGAATCCTGAGGAAAGATCAACTAAGGCTACAAATAAAAAATATTTTTGGCCAAATTTTCCCATGTGTCAAAAAGAGGGTTACTCTAGACAGATTTGTATCTATATCTTGCCTGATACTCATAGAAAATATTGTTCTGAAATATAAAATATGTCAAGCATTTAGCTGCAGTTGGCAAATGCAATAGCAGTTGTCAATTGCAATTGAAAATTGCCATTTAAATTTTGGTAGAATGTTTAATAAATTATATCCATATTTATTGAGAAGTATAGGTGTGCTTATTTTTAAATGTTTAGATCCAGTTAGAAGGCATGCTATCCTATCATAAGCAACACTAATTCAGTACAGATCAGAGCAGTTTTTCATCTTTTCTGGAAATAGTTTTATCCTCAAGTACCTTTTTTCACCTTAGATTTTTTAAGTGAGGAATATGACATATGACGACCCATTAACTGGACCCCAGGTAGAAAGTAGCTTGGAATATAAAATCATGAGGATTTTATATATAATAGACCTAGGTCTGAGCTCAAATTTGTGAACCTTTTTACTGAGGTCTTGAGCCTTCATCACCTAGGCAGGAGGAATTCTGTCTGAGAAGTTGCTCATATTGCAGATCTAGTAGCCAGATAAGATCTATCCAGATACTCTATTATAATGATGTTTTCTACAATATACTTTGAAATTTATTAATTTGCTTTATACTTATTAGACATCAGACAGTAACAGATATTTTTAAATTTATTTTTATTCTCTTCAGTTCAGTCTTACTAAAAGCATTAGAAATACATTTTACAGGATTCCTGCAAGCCTATTTGTCCTTGTACTAAGAAGGTGGACTTTATATCTGCTATACTATTTTGGAACTAGAAATATTTTATGTCTTCTACAATTGGCTTGTTTCTGTTACAATTGCAATCTTAATATTTAAGGTACCTAAAACCTAGTTTTAAATACTTCATAGCCATTTTCAAGCACCAATACATTTTCAAATAGAATGGTCCCATTTTACTTTATTTGCCTCAGCTCCTGAATATACCACTGTAATAGTACTAGAATTAATAATCGGTACTAAAAGTAATGATAAATGATATAAATAATGAAAACAAATCTGTCACTATTTATGAATGATACTATGTGTATGTAGAATACTCAAATGGTCTACAAATATTGGTGTATAAGTGATTTTGATGTCAACTACATTTCAGTTAAATATATAAAAAATTATTACAAAAAAGTAAATTTACCAAGATTGCTAAGTATAAATTCGGCATACAAAAATCATTACATACCAATAACAAGAAAGTAGAAAATGGTATTAACACACAATTTATAATAGCATCCAAAAACAAAAATATATGAATAAATCTAATATAATATGTGCAAGACATTTATACAAGAAAAATCAATAAAACATTGAGAGAAATTTAAAAAGACCTAAATTAATGGATTAAAAGATTCAATAGTATAATGATGTCATTTCTCTCTAAATTGAAATTTAGAAGGTACAAGTCTATCTCGATAAAAATTCCAACAGGTATATTGTGAAAATTGATAAGCAGACACGAAAATACAAATGCCAACACCAATCAACCCACTGATAAAGAAGAAATAATTTAGAGGACCAAAATCAAGATTTATTATAGGGCTATAGCTAATGAGATAATGTAGTATTGGTACAAGGATAAGAAGAATAGGCTAGTGGAAGAAAACAAGAGGTCAATTAGTCTATGTCAAAAGTAACACTGCAATGCAGTGGGGAAGGGAACTTTTTAATAAAGTCATGTTGAGTTAAACAGTGTGCACATAGTAAAAAAATAAATCTTGACCTTGCCTCATACCATATAGAAAGTATATTTAGATGGATTTTATGTCTCAGTATGAAAGGAAAAAATGTAAAGTTTCTAAAAAGTAAGGTAGAAGGCTTGAATTTATCAGGATACTATCCAATAGGCAAATAGTCTCCTACAATTCTGCTGGTCAATAATCAGGTCTTTTATTGGCCCAGATAACTTGAAATAATTTAAAATTTTTTTTACTTTTTTTTTTTTTTTGGTTCCCAATTAATTAATGGCACTTGGAGAATCAAACCCTGGAGAACTAGAAGTTTCTTAATTTCTTTATGTTTCAGGATCACAGCATTAAATTGTTAAGGGATTTAGAGGATCCCTAATAGCAACAGGAGATTTTAGTAGTCTTAGATCCAGGGATAACCCTTTGTAAGTTTTAGAGAGCAGAGCATAGGTGGTGATTTTGGAGGACCAAATCTTTATGTCATTTTTTTCTTAAGAAATTATTTTTACATTTTTAATTAACAAAAGCTCTGTGTGTGAATGAAGCAAAATTTAGGTTGATTTTTTGCAAACCAAGAATATTCATATCCTTTTCCATTGCTATCTTCTGAATAAAAATACCTCTACATAACCCACTCTAATATAGTTTTCATAGAGTATTACCATAACTACAAAATTCAGAGTCTTTTACTTTTTTGAGCACTGCACAAGATTCACAAGAAAGACCATGCTGGAGATCATCTTTAAATATTGAAGCATAGATTAATCAAAAAGGAAGATGCTCATCACATGTGCTGAGGTAAACGAGAGCAGACATTATCTGTCTCTTTATGTATCCTCAGATTTATAAAATTTGTTAATGGATCTCAGCTAGGCCACGAGACAGAATAGGAGGCCAATATTTACTTTAAAAAGAAGCACTAGTTGATAAGAAAAACATTGAGTCCTGAGTATGGGATAGAAGTTTTTTATTTTATGCTTTATGCTTTTGATTTTCTCATGTACCTCAAGTCATTAAATTCCTTCAAGCATCCATGAACTTTAAAATAATAATGTTGGAGTAGAACTCTGATTTGTTCTGGCTCTGACATTTAGAAAGGAAAAGGGAACTTGTTGGAAAACATTTGGTTATCTTAGCACTGGCATCGGGAGTCATTTTAGACAAAGTATCTCAATAAAATGACTTAGGATAGGTTAAGACTCTTACAAGGGTTGTACGATAAGGGTAAGGAAATGAATGAGGACTCAATCTGCATGAGAAAAATAGAAGACCTCATTATTTTGTTTATGAGGAAAGACCAGACAGTAGTGAAGAAAGAAGAGAAAGAGGAAAGGAAGAAGAATAAGATCTAGAGCAGGAAAACTAGGTGCTGAGTGGGGAAAGACCGCTAGAAAAGCCCTCAATAGAAGCAGTGGTCTGTGCTGATCAAAATGAACTTTAAAGAGCAGAAATCTTTAACAATCCCCTTTCTGGAAATAATCAGTCAAGTGTTTCCTATTCACCTGTGGATTGGGAGTTGAAATTTTACTAGATTATGAAGAAGGTATTGAGTTTTTTATCTGAGTCAGTGTGAACCAGAACTGGGTTAGCATAGGCAGCTATAGCTCTGAAAAGCAGGGAGACAATGAAATCAAACTTTTTGTGATGTCCTGAAATATTAGAGAGGCCATGGAATTGGAGTGGTGGAAAGAGAATTTTTAACTAAGTTAATCTAGGAATTGTCATCTTCCTGTATAGATTAGGAAAAAAAAAAAAACAATTTCAAAGAGGCCAAGTGATTTGCCTAATTATGCATGCCAGTAAGTAGCATGGTTGGATTTGGAGCTCAGTTCTCATGTTCAGAAGATAGTGGTCTAAAAACTTACAGAGGATGATTGTTTGGGGAACATGTCAACCTCTTCTAAGAGTACAAGTGTTTATTGCCTTCCCCACCTAACTCTATATCAAATATTTAAAACTAAGAGCTCATCATCTTTGTTTCTTAAATGAACTAGTTTCTTTAATGTTACAGATAAGGGTGCAGATCTAAATGAGAAGTTTAGAAACCTTAGGCTTTTATGTTGGCACAGAACCGTAGTAAAAAGGTACTCATTTGAATATGTATCAAACACTGTCTCTGTTCAAGGCAGTGATGTGTTATTAAAAATCTTGAATGTAAGTTGTAGCTCTCCTAGTATTATGGAGAACAGGATCTTGAGAAGCTCAGTTGTACCAGGGGAGCAATGGGATATGCACATATGACTGTAGTTCAGTGTAATATACTTAAGTTATCTAGGCATATACAACGAATGAAGCTGTACTTGAGACAGGGGAATACAGTTTTGATGACTGGATAAATATACATGAAAGACAAGATTGGAATTGAAGAGAAAGGTAACTTCATGTAGGTGAACCGTTGGACATAAAAATATAAAATGGCGTGATAAGTATGAGGAATTAAAACGTGGTTGTTGTTTCAGACCAGATCTGGAGGTAGAGTGTTGGAAGATGAGGCTGGAGAAGTAGGCAATGATGAGGATGTGAGGCTTGAGTGCATGTGATTGATTTCATTTGAACTGCACTTATAGAACAGTGGTTTTTAAACATGTCCCCAAATGTGACTAACTGTGAGATACATCACAAGTAATTCGAACTGCACTATAAAATCGTTATTTGAAAATCAGTTTGTTTCTAAGAAAGTGTGGGCTCAGGATGATTCCATATTCAATAATGGCTTATTGGAGATGGAAATCAGGTAGTGCTGTAGTGATTGGACACATGTTTATCTTCTATTTATATTCATTAGTGTACAGCATATTCATCTGTTATATTACAAATTAGCAGGTTTATTAAATAAAATTAAATCTTTCCTTGATGTAAGTTTTATAAAATATTTTTCTTTCCCCAGCAAACCTCCTGTGGTCCTTAGCTTGATTAAGACTAATGTATTTTTTTAAAAGCTGATTTACCAATTTTGAGGGAGGGAGGGAGGGAGAGTGAGAGAGACAGAGAGAGAGAAGAGAGAGAAGAGAGAGAGAGAAAACTGATGAGAGGCAGAGAGAGAGAGAGAGGAAATGAAAGTGAATCCCAAGCTGTGTCCACACTGCCAGTGTGGAGCCTGACATGGGACTTGAACAGAACTGATGTGGGACTCAAACTCACAAACCATGAGATCATGACCTGAGCCAAAACTAAGTCAGTTGCCCAGTGAACTGAGCTACCCAGGTGCCCCAGTTCTAATGACTTTAAAAATTAAACCAAGTCTCACAATGTCTCACTGATCAGTGTTCCTAACAGAGTGTTAGGATTCTTACTCTCTCTGTTCTCTTAGCACCCGAGGGTACACTTATATCATGTTATTGTAATTATTTATTCACTTGACTCTGAGATATTTTATCATAAGTTGCCTGAGAGCAGCTTTTTACCTAATTCAAAGAGCTCTTCAGTGACTTATAGTATATTCAATGAATGAATGAATGAATGAATAATTAATATGGTATTGCCAGAATAATGATCCTTTTAACATACCCCTAACAAAAAACCCTTGAAAGTTGGTAGAATATATATATATATAAAAATTATATATAATAAATTATATATATAAATATAATATATATTTATTAATATATATTATATATTATATAAATTATATACATAAATATAAACATATTTTTATTCACTACTACAGATAAGCAAAAAGGCATAAAATGGCCAAGACGAACTTGACAGTCATTTACAATTTTATTTTTCTGGGATTTTCTCATTACCCCAATGTTGAGGTCGTCATATTTGCGCTGTGCTTGCTGATGTACCTGATCACCCTGCTGGGTAATATCATTCTGATCTCCATCACCATCCTGGATTCCCACCTACATAAACCCATGTACTTCTTCCTCAGCAACCTCTCCTTTTTAGATATCTGGTACACCTCCTCTGCTCTCACTCCAATGCTGACAAACTTTGTTTCAGGGAAAAACACCATCTCATTCTCAGGATGTGCCGCTCAGATGTACTTTTCTCTTGCCATGGGCTCCACTGAGTGTGTGCTCTTGTCCACGATGGCGTATGACTGGTATGTGGCCATCTGCAACCCCCTGAGATACCCCATCATTATGAACAAGAGGGTTTGTGTGCAGATTGCAGCTGGTTCCTGGATGACAGGCTGCCTCACCGCCCTGGTGGAAACAGTATCTGTGCTGCAGCTGTCTCTCTGTGGAAACTGCACCATCAATCACTTCACCTGTGAAATCCTGGCTGTCTTAAACCTAGTTTGTGTGGATACTTCCAGGGTGCAGTTAATCATGCTGGTGATCAGCGTACTTCTTCTTCCTCTGCCGATGCTCCTCATTTGTATCTCTTATGCATTCATTCTCTCCAACATCCTGAGAATCAGCTCAGTGGATGGTGGAAGCAAAGCCTTTTCAACGTGCGCAGCCCACCTGACCGTGGTGGTTTTGTTCTATGGGACAGCTCTCTCCATGTACCTGAAGCCCCCAGCTGTAGATTCACAGGAAATAGATAAATTTATGGCTTTGGTATATGCTGGATTAACCCCCATGTTGAATCCTATCATTTATAGCTTACGGAACAAAGAGGTAAAAGCAGCTGTGAAAAAATTGCTGATTAGGAACCCTCTTTGTGCTTTTTAACCCCCTAGTAGCAAGTAATACCAACAAACATTAATCTAAGGGAGGTTTTAGTGGTTAATACACACTAGAACATTAGGATAAGAGGTGATCACACTCATTTTATTAAGATGTGTGATTTCCTAAATTTCTTCCTGGACCAACTGCTGAATCTCAAAAATAATATAGATATACCTTACATAAGCATATCTGAAGTCTTACACAAATAGGGCTCATGATGACAAAATTTCTATTTTTGTTTTAAATTACAGAGTATAAATATAGCTTTAAACATTAAATTAGTGTATTGTTTGTATTCAAAATTATGTACATGTAATATACAAATGTAATAACTATAGCAGATTTTTAGCCAGTTTATAATTGACCTCTGTTTTAGGCTGAATTGTGTCTTTCCAAAACTCCTGTTGAAGCTCTAACCACCCCGCCCACCCCGCAGTTCCTCAGAATGTATCTACATTTGGAGATAAGGCCTTTAACGAGGTAATTATGTTAAAATGAGACTATCAGTGTCAGCCCTCATATAATCAGAGTTATGTCATTTTAAGAAAAATATTAGACACACATGGGTACTCCAGTGTTCCTCACACACAGAGAAAGGGCATAGCAAGAAAATGGCTATCTGCGAATGAGGGAGGGGCTTCAGAAGAAATCAAATCTGCCAACACTCTAATCTTGGACTTCTAGCCTCCAGAACTATGTGCAAGTCAATTTCTGTTCAAGCAATCCAATCTGTGTTATTTTGTTATGGCAGTGTTAGGAAACTAGTACAATGTCTTTTTCAGCATTGCTAATTTTAATGGAAGTAGTTGCATATTCTACAAAGTCTGTGTTTTACATGTGAGGAAATATTTGTGCCTGCACGTAGATTGGAGAAACTCTGCGCAAATACATACTGAATAGAAATGGGTTAGAGGAATCTCAGTCTGAAAAAATATCAGAGAGTTTAGCAGTTTTTTTTGATCTTAGAGTGCTGACATTATTTTGTAAATTCAAAGGAGCTGCAGGAAACTATAAGCACCCTTCCCTTTTTTTTTATTATGCTTTCCCCTGACACCTAGATCCTTAAATCTATGGGCATAAATGAAGCCATAAGCATTTAGAAACAAAATACATGATACATTTATATTATAAAATATACAGTACTCCAATGTATTAAAATGGTGTGAAATATTGAAATACATGAAATAATGTTATTATATAAACGGAATATATAAAGAATTAAAAAATGTACACTCATCAGCATTTGTAATATTTGTATGTCCTTTCTGGTCCAGATGACTAAATGTGAGGTCAGTGTGCAAAACTTATTTGCTCTTTATCATGAAGTTGTTAACCAGAGTCAATAAAATTGTGATGGCTTGGGTCCCTAAAGCTTTGGGATGAAGAAGTTAGGATGAATATAGGAACTACAGGGTTGTTGGGCTGGATTTGATTTCTCAGATATGAATAAACAGTCATCAAAGATGACTGGCCCATTGGTCTAAGTAAAGAACTCTGATGCAGCCATTTATTGGATGATAGGAGAAGCCTAAGGATGATTACTCCACAAAGATATGTATGTAAGTTGGTCTACTAGTTGGCTCTGCACTGATGGTTGGACTTACAGGTGAAAACAGATTTGTGAATCTAGGTAAGAAATCAAGTCTAAAGCTATACATATGTTGGAAAATCTTTTGCACAGAGATGGAAATTGAGCCCTAGGTGTGGATGATATTGTCTAGGGAGTAATTTAGGACAATTATCTGAAAAATGGTTGGTTATGTTTTCCTATTATTGGTCAGAGCTGTAGTAAAGATGAAGCTATAGTATACTTGGGATCTAGAGTAAATTATCCAAAGGATACAAAAATGCTGATTCAAACAGGCACATGCCCTCCAGTGCTTATAGCAGCACTATCAAAAATAGCTAAATTATGTAAAGATCCCAAATCTCCACCAACTGATGAATTGAATGGCTAAAGAAGATGTGGTATATATTATACCACTGTGTACTGAAATATTACTTGCTGATCAGAAAGAATGAAATCTTACCATTTCCAAAAACATGGATAGAACTGGTGTGTATTATGCTAAGTGAAATAAGTCAGGCAGAGAAAGACAAATATATGATTTCATTCATATGTGGAGTTTAAGAAACATAACAGATGAACATAGGGGAGGGGAAGGAAAAATAAGATAAAAAAACAGAGAGGGATGCAAATCATAAAAGACTTAAATACAGAGAACTAAGTTAGGGTAGCTAGTGCAGAATTGGGTAGGGGGATGTGCTCAATGGGTGATGGGTATTAAAGAGGGCATTTGTTGGGATGAGCATCAGGTGTTATATGTAAGCAATGAATCACTAAATTCTACCCATGAAACCAATACTACATTATATGTTAACTAACTTAATTTAAATTAAAAATAAAAGAATTACATTTTTTTTGGTCTGTATATAAATTTAATGATCTTAGGCAATTTCATTTTTTATTTTTATTTATTTTATTTTTTTAAATTGTTTTTCTTAATGTTTTTATTTATTTCTGAGAGATAGAGAGACACAGTGTGAGCAAGGGAAGGTCAGAGAGAGAGGGAGATACAGAATCTGAAGCAGGCTTCAGGCTCTGAGCTAGCTGTCAGCACAAGGCCCAACGTGGGACTGGAACCCACAAACCGTGAGATCATGACCTGAGCTGAAGTTGATCGCTTAACCGACTGAGCCAGCCAGGTGCCCCAATTTCATTTTTTAAAATCTTTATTTATTTTGAGAGAGAGAGAGAGAGAGAGAGAGAGACCTTGTGATCGGGGGAAGAGAACAGAAAGAGGGAGATAGAATCTCAAGCAGGCTTCATACTGACTGTCCCCCCCTCCCCCACCCCATGCAATTGGGGATTGACCCATGAACCATGAGATCATGGTCTGAGCTGAAATCAAAAGTTGGACGTTTAGCTGATGGAGCCATCCTGGCACATTAAATTTAGGCGATTTCTTAAACATCTGAATCTAATTTCCTTGTCTATGAAAGGGTTAGTTTATTTGCTATATTTATAATAATTATTTAAAAGTTGATTTGGCTAATTGCAAAAGACTACTTGTCAAGCAGCTAGGATGATAGGCTTATCACTTTGATAGAGTTAGTTGAAAATTTTTTTTAATGTTTATTATTTATTTTTGAGAGAAACAGAGCACAAGCAGGCGAGGGGCCGAGAAAGAGAGAGATGCAGAATTAGAAGCAGTCTCCAGGCTTTGAGTTGTCAGCACAAAGCCCAATGCCAGGGTTGAAGCCACTAACTATAAAATAATGACCTGAGCTGAAGTCGGATGCTTAACTGACTGAGCCTCCCAGGCGCCCTATATAGAGTCAGTTTTTGATCTTTTTTTTTTTCTTTTTTTTTTTTTCTGGCTAGATTCTAGCTCCAGGTAGTTTGAATTTACTGTGATGTCAGGGTGCCTCGGTGGCTCAGTCAATTAAGTGCCCAACTTCAGCTCGGGTCATGATCTCTGGTTTGTGAGTTCAAGCTCTGTGTCAGGCTCTCTGCTGACAGCTCAGACCCTGAATCCTATTTTGGATTCTGTGTCTCCCTCTTTCTCTCTACTCCTTCTTTACTTATGCTCTGTTTCTCTCTCTCTCTCCCTCCCTCTCTCTCTCTCTCTCTGTATGAGATAAATAAACATTAAAAAATATTTGAATTAACTGTGATTTCAATGTTGGGCAACATCTATGAGTTGTTACAAGTCTAGCCTATCACTTTGGAGATATCTAGGGATTTAAGCATATATATTATTTTATCTAGGGATGTAAGCACAAAATATCCCCAAGGTATCTCTTTCTCTCTGTGTCTTTCACTCTTTCTCTGAGAGTCTGAGCTGAGTCATTCCCTATGTGGGTGTCCTCTTGATTCAATTGGGTTCTGACAACCTGAACTGGGCCTCCCTTTCATGTTGACATTTTACTTATTCCATCAGGCCCCCACACACCCTGCTGGGCCGAAAAAGCAGGGATTCCCTCCTGAACTCTGTTGGGTTGTTGAAACCTTTGCTGGGTGGCCGTTGAGCAGAACTGCTCTCCTCATCCAGCTCAGGTGGTGGCACTGTACCAGGCAGCTCACCTGTGTATAAACCAATGTTATGATATCACATTAAAAAATAAAACTACAATTTTTATTCACTAGCAATTTCAAGGGGATTTTTTGGTAAAGGAAATATTTAAAATGAGACTATTGCTTCTAAGAGAGTGAAATTGCCAGTGTTCCTTAAGAAGGGTTTGTACAATTGATTTATTTTTCCCCAGCAATTCCTCATTATAGAATAATTATACACTGATATGATTTTTCCCTTACCCAGCCTATATGACCTCTTCAGTATATTCATCATTCTTTTATCTGCCCATGTGTTTCCATATTAATTTAATATTAACTAATATTTTACCTAATGTTTTAGATATGTTGTTTAGTCAATGAAATAATACATAAATTCAAGTTCTCTTATCTCCCTGTATTATATCATACTTGGACTATATTTTACTATTCTTTAAAAATGTTTTTTCAGTAGTTAATTACTGCTTATTGTTTAAATTTATGTGACATTAGACTTTATACAGAGAACGGTTCTGCCATTGAGTAGCTTTCAAAAATGAACAAATGATTATAGTATAAAAGGAAAATAGCCATAACAGTGATAAAGTTCAGGGCAGCACTGGGGAGGGAATAAGTAAGCAAGCAATCTTTGGAGGGATTTGTAGATATAACCCTTGAATTGTGCTCAGTGAGATTGCTAGCCTGTCACCATAGAAAGAGAAATGTGAAGAAAGAGAAATGGGGAAGAAGTGGCATATGCTATTGTCTTTAGGTGTGCAAGAACATGATATAATTGGAGAAATAATAGTGAATGTAGCACAGCATGTGTGAACATAGGAGAATAGTGAGGAGAGAAAGAAGAAGGGGAAATATGTACCTGAAAAATTAGGTTGGGGCCAGGTCAAGTCCTTGGGTAAAACAAAAATCAGTAATAAACATACGAACAAACAGAAAAACTCAAGTAGTTCTCTCAAAAGGGAACTGAAAAATATGTGTTTTACTTGTTTAGTAGACATACATACAGATGGTTCATGCATTAAAATTGTTTGACTTAGGATATGTCATCTTTGCACTGTGAAAATGATACGTATTCATTGGAAAGTGTAGTTTAAAATCTGACTTGTAATCTTTTTCTGGGCTACTAAGATGTGGTAGGATACTCTTTTGTTGAGCTAGGCAGTGGCAATGGCCCGTTTCCAGTCTGCACCATATGATCCTGAGAGTAAACAGCTGATACACTCACAACTATTCCTTACCCATACAACCATTCTGTTTTGCAGTTTCAATACAGTACTCAATAAATTATATGAAACATTCAACAGTTTATTGTAAATAGGCTTTGTATGAGACTGTTTTGACCAATTATAGAATAATATAAGTGTTCTGAGCATGTTCAAGGTAAGATAGGCTTAGCTCTGATATTCAGTAGATTATGTGTACTGAAGACATTTCTTTTTCTAAATTTTTAAATGTTTATTTTTGAGAGAGGCAGAGAGAGAGAGAGACACAGAGAGAGAGAGAGAGAGAGAGAGAACATGAGTGGTGGTGGGGCAGAGAGAGAGAGATTAAGAATCTGAAGCAAACTCCAGGCTCAGCCTTCAGCATAGAGCCAGATGCAGGGCTCCAACTCATGATCTGAACTGTGAGATCATGACCTGACCCAAATGGGACACTCAACTGACTGAGCCACCCAGGCGCCCTTACAGGCATTTTTGATTTATGATATTTTCAACTTTCAATGAGTTTATCAGTACATAATGCCATCAGTTGAAGAAGCTCTGTACTGGATGTTTTTGGAAGAGCTTAATTTCATTTTTTTCTTATTTTTTAAAGTTTACTCTCACTTCTTATACTAGTAGTGTCTACATTTTTATAACAGTCATTTTCATAAAAAGGTAAAGTTATTGTCTTGAAATTTCTTTCCAAATCCTGAATTCTGTAATTCGACATAAATCTGAATTTTTTGTTCTATTTATATGAGCTGCTTTTTATATAAAAGATTTTTATATGAAAATCTATGAGCATATTTTGTGCATGAACTCAAAGATGTAAGTTTTTCACCCTTTTCTCAAGAACCAGAGTCTACTCATCAATTTTCTCATAGCCCCAAGCACCTCTGTGTTCCTCAGGCTGTAGATGATAGGATTGAGCATGGGAGTGACTACTCCATAGAACAGAGCAATCAGTTTGTCAAAAGCAGAGTCTTTGGACTTTGGCTTCATATACATGAAGAGGATAGTCCCATAAAACACAGTCACTACAGTTAAGTGGGCTGAGCAGGTAGAAAAGGCCTTTTTTCTTCCTTCTGCTGAATTGATTCTTAGTACAGTAGATAGGATGAAAATGTAGGAGATACAAATTAACAATAATGGATTAAATAAAAATATTACTTTTCCTATCATTATAGCAATCTCATTCTATGTAATATCTGCACAAGCCAGCTTGACAAAGGCCAATATTTCACAAACAAAGTGGTTAATGACATTTTTCCCACAGAAGGGCAACCGTATTGCAAGGATAGTTTCTGTCAGTGAGTTGAGAAAGCCCAGTCCCCAGGAGAGAGCTGCCATCTGAATACAAAGTGCCTTGCTCATGATGATGGGGTATCTCAGAGGGTTACAGATGGCCACGTAACGGTCATATGCCATCACTGCTAGGAGTACGCACTCTGTGGACCCCATGGTATAGGAGACAGACATCTGAACAACACATCTAGTGAAGGAGATGGTTTTTTCCTGTGATAGGAAGTGTATCAACATTGAGGGAATAAAGGAGGTTGTGTAACAAATGTCTAGGAAGGAAAGATTCCCGAGGAAGAAGTACATGGGGGTATGGAGGCGGGGATCCAGGAGAGTGAGTAGGATCAAGGTTCTGTTCCCCAGCAGGATCACCAGGTACATCATCAAGCACATCACAAAAAGGAGTTTTTCCACTTTGGGGTACTCAGAAAGTCCCTGCAGAATGAACTCAATCTCCGTCCAATTTTTCCTGTCCATTTTACTTTGTTATACCTGGAATAACGCCGAAGAGAAAACTGCATGTGAGCATAACATGTCAGTACACATTACCACGTGCGGTAAGAGACCACTGGCGGAGGGGCACCAAGTGTGTCTGCACTATCAGGAGTGGTGCTAACAGCTGTGAGTTTAGCTTTAGAATTTTTCTTCTGGTACATATGAGAGCCATTGAAGATGTGCAATAATTACATTGACAGCTTATTAAAAATATAGGCTTTTGTATTCCATTTCTTGAGATTGTGATACAGAGTTTCTGAGGCAGGAAAGAGCTATTTGTATCTCAACAAGCATCTGTTTTTTTTCTATTCTTTGGACCCATAGACTCTACTTTGAGTATCATCATTTGGGAGAGAATATGCTTAATCTGTTAAAAATAACTATACATTTGATTTTATTTCATGGCAGTCATTAACAATACCATTGGTTTATGGTTTTATAATTTACAAATATATTCACACATATTACTCACTTTTCCATCACTATAATTTTCTGAGGAAAGTGAAATTTCTAGAGGTAAAATGTATATAAAAACACAATGTGAGCCACTATTCCAATCTGCATTTGCTGACTTTATATCACCTGACTTTTTATTTATTTTTTGTGTTTAAATTTTTATTTATTTTTCGGAGAGAGTGCTAGTAAGGGAGGGATAGAGAGATGGGGAGATGTAGGATCCAAAGTGGGCTCTGTGCTGACTGCAGAGAATCAAATGTGGGACTTGAATTCAGAAACCAGGAGTTCATGACCTAAGCTAAAGTCAGATGGTTACAAGACTTACCCACCAGGACACCACTCACCTGCCCTTTTTAAACAACATGCTGTTGCCCTCCCCAAATTATGTGAATTGTCTAAGGAGTGGGAACCAGACATCTTTGTAAATAATGTTCTTCAGATGATCCTAATGTTCAATGTGGAAAAAAAAAAACACCTGTTTAATGGAGTGCCTCAGAATTTTAGTATACAGACAAATCACATAGGATAAACTTTGTAAAGGATTCTAAATCAATGGGTCTGAATTGATTCTAAGATCTGAATTCATTAACATGTTCGCAGATGCTGATGCTCTCTGCAGAACTCACATGAATCACAAGGCCTTTAGACCATTTCTCTCCAATGCCATTGCAGAGTGCCACTAGTGCTTCCCTTGTGTGTAGGACTGTAATTGGATAGCAGACAGTGCAAAACTGAACATTCTGTGAGACTTAGACTTGAGACATATGTGTGAGTGTATTGAAATTAGTTTTGTGTTCTTTGGATTTTAGATATATAAGCAACCAAACCACATACAGAAGAGCCTGGTTTTTTGTTTGTTTGTTTGTTTGTTTCTGTCCATATTAAAGTCCTTTCTCTTCCATTTGTTGAATTTGCAATTAGAGTCAGTAGTTTTCCAAAGGAAATTTGAAGTCAGCTCAGGCATCTGAGCATCATAGAGCATGGAGCAAGTGACTTTAATTTGAAACAATTTGAAGAGTAGATATTAGTAGTTGACCTTTTTATAATAAGTAAATCAAAGAACACAATTTTGAAAACACCTTTTCATTCTCAAGGTGTTCTACCTAACTTAAAAATGCCCTGAGGAAAAGAAAAGGACTGTTCCAATGGGTGAGTCTAGTTAGTTTTTTAAAAAAATATTTATTTATTTATTTATTTTAAGTGAGAGAGAGAGAGAGAATGCATGAGGGAGGGTCAGAGAGAGAGTGAGAGAGAGAATCCCTAGCACCCTCTACACTGTTAGCGCAGAGCATGATGCAGGGCTCGATTTCATGAACATGAGATAATAATCTGACCGAAATCAAGAGGAGGAGGCTCAACCAGCTGAGCCAACTAGGTGCTCCTCTTGTTAATATTTTTAAATAAGTCTGTGTGGGGTATCTGAGCTTCTCAGTTGGTTGAGTGTCTTCCTCTTAGTTTTGGCTCTGGTCACGATCTCACAGTTCATTGGGTTGAGCCGTGCGTCCATCTGCAGTGTCAGCACAGAACCTGTTTGGGATTCTTTCTCTCCTCTCTCTCTGCAACCCACCCTGCCCCCCCAACTCTCTCACTCTCTCAAAATAAAAAAATATTTAAAAAATTAAACAAGGCTGTGTTTATGATATAGTCTTTACCATTTCTCTCTGTGATAGTCATTTGCCAACAGGTTATGGTACTTTCTATGGAAACTCCAGTTTATAACAGTGAAACATATGAATCAGCATAATACAATGTTTATATGTCTATTGGCTATGGAAAGGAGGGTTCTCATCCAATTCAAGCTGTACTATACTTTGTAGGCAAACATTACAAAGACGGTAAGGAAGAGTTGGGTAGGTCAAGATGTACTTCTGTTTGGTATTTAGGTTGGAATATGATTGACTGTAGATGCATATATCACTCTGAAAATAAAATTTTGATAGAGGCATGTAAGAAGCATCAGTTGTCTGGGATCTGTTGTTTTAGGGTAGATGTGAATCACGTCACATACTCTCTCCTTACTTTTCTAGGAACATCTCCTAAAAGTTCATTCCTACTTGGAAATTAGTTGCAGCAAATAATGATGGTGTGCATCTGGTCCTGACAGTTCAGAGATAGTTGCTGTAAAAAAATTTTTTTCACTTACAAACATTTATAAGAGAAACCACCAATGTGCTTTAATTCTTTCAAATGGTGGGCTGGAGGAAGGATAATGGACAGTATAGAGGAAATTACTTTCATTACTCTTGTAATGCTAGTATAACTTTTAGAAGCAATCGACAAACACTCTTGTTTAACAGCATTTTGACAAATCTTTTCTTCGTTTTAGCTTACTTCACTAAAATAGTTTCCTGGGAGCCAGTGAATGAAGACTTTTAGATTTTTGATCGTTTCTAATAAATCACTTTCCATGCAAAATGCATATTAGATAATTCCATCTTTACTAAATCTTTACCATTTCAGGATATTGTCTATGGAAACAGTTTTTTATTCTTAGCTCATGGCAGGGGAATTGTTAAATAATCATGGCACTCTAGTTTGATGGGCCATTATGCACTAATTAATGACGTTTGTGACAACTTTGTATTAAACAAAAATGATGTTTAAATTATGTGAAAATGATTAACTGGGAAACAGAAATAAAACAACAGCACTTTTCTTCTTTTTTTGCAAAACTAAAACCTAAACCAAGAGAGCCTAGACATGATAGAAAGACTGGAAAGAAGTGCCCAAAACATTAATGGCTACCTTAGAGACCTTTCTCATATTCTTCTGAATTCAAATTTTAAAATAGATATACATAAAGAAGGCATATTATTAAAAAAGAGAAAAACACAAAAGCAGGTGTCCAGTTATTTTAGGAAGACTAACTCAGGATAAAGAATGTTAAAATAATTTAAGTAGTACAGGTATTGCCTGAAGTGTCTACAAATTACACATTGAAGCTGAGCTGTACTGGTGTTTCCTATCCAGTTTTGGAGGAAATCCACTGTTTCTGGTGGACAGAGAGCATTTATTTATAATTGCTACTCTCAAAAGCTTTCAAATAACAGAGTTTAGTGTTGCAATAGTCGTAAGGAAAGTGTGTGACTTTTTATTCAAGCCAAAAGTCAAGGTCTCTAACTATCTAAAAGGAAACTTTCTGTTTTTCTATAATTTTTCATTTTGTTTTATTGAATTAGCTACTTGAAGATCTAATAGTTAAAATACTAAGATTTTTCAATGAAAAACACATACTATCTGCACTCTAAATTCTCACATGAGGAAATAATCCTATCATCTTCTTCAGCTCTTCTAAAGATATCAGTTAAGACAATTGATACTGAACAGAAATGAATGGACCTGCTAATTCTCAATTTATAGATTTTATAAACTCTAATCTTCAACTAATGTATCAGAAGTAAAAATGTATTTTTTGGCTTACAAAGAGAAATTTACCTGTGATGTACTAGTATCAGCCACTTCATATAATTTTTATCATTTAATCTTTACAATAAGCCAAATGTTATTATGAATTTTACCAATGAGAAAATAACTTTGAAATTTCAAAGGTTAAGTTCAATGATCACTATCTTTTCTTTTTTAAGTTTTTATTTGCATTCTAGTTAGTTAACATACATGTAATATTAATTTCGGGTATACAATTTTAGTGATTTAATACTTCTATATAACAACCTGTTTTCAATATCTTCTAATTGGTAAATACTAGAAGTATGATTTAAACTATTATTTTTATGATTCTCAAGCCCATGTTTAACACTATGCTACCTTTACTTATTGATAAAATTTCTTCTTATAAAACCACTATTTAATAAGGTGCACTTAATTTTCAAGCATCCAAATGATAAAAAGTACACATAAAATATAGTGGAATCTTTGAAAAGCATTGAAGGCATTTATTGTCTTCCATTTGTGAAGATACTATCCACAATAATGAATTAAATGGAAAAAAAAAGCCAAAGATTCTTTCTAATTGTTTAGTGTGGACATTAAGTTCTAGTATGATAGAATTGATTTGTTACATAAATGGGAAACAAAAAAATTAATATTTCTTCTTTTGCCTTGGACCCCTACAAGCTCAAAATAACACTTATAATTACTTCAGCTCCCTGTTACACATGTTTTGTTTCTAATCTTGTTTTTATCATAAATACCTTTAATTACAAGTTTCCTCAAACCCTTATTGAACAAATTTATGTGTGATTAATATGTAAATTATTGTGGGTCTTTCTCCAGATGATTTTTACTTAAGACTTTAGAGAACTATATACTTTATTTTTATTTATTTATTTATTTATTTTTAATGTTTTTTATTTATTTCTAGGAGAGAGAGACAGCGTGAGCAGGGGAGGGTCAGAGAGAGAGGGAGACACAGACTCTGAAATAGGCTCCAGGCTCCGAGCTGGCAGTCAGCACAGAGCCCGACGCGGGGCTCGAACCCACGAACCGCGAGGTCATGACCTGAGCGAAAGTCGGATACTTAACCGACTAAGCCACCTGGGCGCCCCGAGAACTATATACTTTAATATAGTAGTTTAATATAGTAACAGACCCTATTATTTATAAGGGTCTGTTGCATTGTAGGCAAATTTCTCATCCTCACTAGCCTCACCTATGTTCTATTTTGGAATTTTTAAATAAATTTAAATAATATCCTGCTCTTGAAGACAATGCCTGGAGTTTTGTTTTGTTTTCCCTTTACATATCTATACATATTTTCAAAATCTGACCAGCAGTGATCACCTCAAAAACAAAAAACTTCTTATATATATTGACAGGATGTTTTCCTTTAGAAATGATATTAGTAAAACTTTTCTCTTTATCTTACCTCCTGACTGTGTTTTAAAGTCATTATCCCCATTCTATTCTATTAAGTAATAGAAAAGATTTCCAGGAACTTGAATTCCATTTGCCTTTTTCAGTTGAGACCAGAAGATTCTCACTTTGAAAGATGGTTGTTCTCCTTCCTAAAAAGAAATGTGAGAAAGAATTGCGACAAGCAGACCTTTGGTCTGCACATGAATTTTCCTAAGAACATGTCAAGGAAAGAAATATATTAAAAATAAGGACCCATAATGCAACTCTGGTTTCCCAGGATTTGTCCTAAAGTTGATAATTACTCGAGAGATTCAGCTTCTCTTGGAAGTTAATTTAGCACTTACTGTTACAAACTTCTTTAATCCCTGAGGTTATAAATCAGAAATTTAGGATGCTCTAGAGATAAAAGTCCCTGGCTTCTGCACATTCTAAAGACCCAGTTATCTTCACTGAAAGAGAATCTTCTCCAGCCATAGATTTCTTGGAGTATTCATTGAATGTAGCTGTATTTGATGGCTTCTCCGGAAGCTGGGGTTGGAATCAGAATATGTACAAGAGGTCTCAGGGGGTTAACCTTTTCCCAAGAATTTGTTTTTCATTTTATTCCACAAATAATACTAGGTCAATCCTAATAGACTCCTAACTAGTCATTTTACCTCTTTAAACTCTTTATTTTCACTTTTTGTTAATTCTAGACCACACATTACACATTTTTTCTTTATACCAATTTAATCATAGTATAAATTTAATTAAATTTGCTACTTTATAGCAATATTTTTGTGATTTTTCATAGCCTTCGTAATACTTTTTTAACATTTGAAGAAGATTTGATTAAGCGGAATTATTATAATCTAGCCTATAATTTAGCATTGTTGAATATTTTAATCTGTCTCATGAGATTTTGATATAATAACCAGTGATATCTATCTATTAGACTATCTTAGCTGCTTTTCCTTCTTCTGAAAATCAGGCATCTCCACGAACACAGCCACTCAGACACACACTCCTAGCAGAGTGAACAAGCCCCTCACTTTGTGCCCCAGGCTTTGTTCAGATTGCTGTTTCCATGCCATCTGCCCCTGGATTGCTTTCCTGCCTTTTCTCCAGGAGCAGCACAGTACCCCCTGGGCTCTATCCCAGCCAAGCCTGCTGACCTTTAAAACTCTAGGCTTTAAGCCCCACTGGTTGCAAGAACTCATGAAATGCAGCCCCTCTGGTTTTCCCAGACAATGGCTCTGAGGAAACATTCTCCTTGTGTGTGCTTTTCTCTCTCTAGCCTTTCTGCAAGAACATGGCTCTCTACGCTCTACAACACCCAGATCCTCTTTTCCCCCAAACCAGGTCTCTCTACTTCCTACCTTCTTCGAGGTGGCCTCTTCTCTCCTTTTAGTTGTGGGGTTTGTTCTATCAGTCTTTGGTTTCATTCTGGGTTATTTAGGACAATTTGGTAGTTACTTCGTTGTGTTAGTGGGATGAGTGGAGCCTAGGGTCCTCCTGCTACACTGCCATCTTCCTGCCTGCTACCTTTTGAAGTGGTTTTTCACACTCTTCTATCTGATGAGGGAAATTATGAAATCTTCACAGTATATCATTTGATGGACTGTCGTAGAACCGTTAAATAGTATGTTTGATGAATTTGTATTGATGCAAAAATACTTATGTTAAAATGTTACATGAAGGAAAACTAAAAACAAGTTTTCACCATTGTTTGCAAAGCCAAAACGTAACTAGGAAAACTAATGTGTCATAGACGCTGGGAAGATATATTTAAAAAATTATCCACAGTATTTTTTTCTGAAATGTTCAAGTTTGTCAAATAACTATGGATACGTATGGAAAACATAAAATGTTAATTTAAAATGAGGAAAAAATTGAGGTATGTTTATATTTATGTTAGAAAGTTTATTGATAGTAAAAAGTAAAATCTCTATTTAAATAACTTAAGCAATTTCTTTAAGTCTGGAGATTACACACTGATGCTGAATTGCCCTGCATACTAATTAGGAAGTTTTGTACATTCTAGGTGATGACAGAAAAAATGTATTCTTTTATTTTTTAAAATATTTTTGGTGGGTATCACTTTATTGAGTCCTTTGGTTTTATAAAATTATGACCCATGTCCTAGCTTTAATGAGATAGGTTAAAAAAATAGTAACTAACCCTTTTCTGTTACAAAATGTAAAAGAACAATTTTATTGCTTGAAACATTGTTCTGAGATGACTTACTTGGATACTTCAATTAAGTAATGTTGGATATGGGATTTTGAGGATCCATTATGATTTGAGGAGAAGAAAGGAAAAAATGGGTCAAGAGCTCTGCTCTTAGGAAGAAAGCTTAGTCACATGGTGGCAGACCAGGACCTAAGAAGATGTGTCCAGGAAACAATTCCTTGTGGTCAGCTCAATGAACTTCAGAAAAAATGATGTTGGGTACTCAGCTTTTACTTGTTTACTGTTCAGGTCTTTGATTCCCCACTCCCACCCTACCCCTTGTCATTACACCTGTAATCAAAGTCTGTTTTACCTGGGTTACTGGTTTTATGGTGAACAAATTATATTCATTGTTTGGGTGAAGCATTTCAAGGAAGGGAGAGCACTCCCTTCAGAAGTAGAAGATGGCTGAGAATATCTAGGATTTTATACATATATTCACCATTACCTCCTAATAGTTTAAATTAGGTGGTGATTTTATGCCTATTTATGTGTGGGATAGGTATATCTGTTTAGGTGAATTCTTTGGAGATGCATAGAATATGGAGTGGGATTGAGTTACAAATGAGATGGTAGAGTTACAGTAAGAAAGCTGAATAGCTTGAAGGCTTCCTGGCTTTGTTGAATGGTTGCAAAATGTCTGAATTTCTTGTGAATTTCAAAATGCCATTCATATTCACATAAGTACCAGTAAATTCTGATTTTCAACTTCATTAAGTTTTAGATTATTTTGTATAATAAACACTTTTTCTTTTCACTAATTTAATAAATATGAATTAACTTCATATATAACCTTATATATAAATATATATATATAATTCTTTTAACAGTACCTAAAAATTTATGTTTTTACTCTTACTATTAATAACCAAGAGGTAATATAGCTATACATTACCAAGAGGTCTTTCTACTATATTATCAATAAGACATGGTAGGTTGAACAGAAGTATGGACAAGGCCCCTGGAATGTATTTAGATTAAGGATTTCTGTAATATATGATAATAGAGAATGGGATAAGACACATCCTCAAGACTCCTGATTGGCTCTTTGTAATACAGTATGCTTGTAATATAATTAAGTCTTTAGGGGATTATTCTTGAAGTTTTGAAAAGTTTTGAACATCTTTCCCCTGAAGCAATTTAAAGCTATGGCTTAGCAAAGCTCTAAGTCCCTTAGAGCAAGAAATATTTAAATTGCTTTCCCTGAAGCTGGGGAAAATTCTTTAGATAATTTCCTGTGTCTTTATACTAGGGCAGTGTTTCCATCTTGGCTTGAAGGGCAAATGAAATCTTCCATAGTCTCAAATATTTATTTTTATCTTACTTTTGAACTAGTACAGCCAAAATACATTCCCGTTGTAATCAATCATATTTGGCTGTAACGTACAGAAGTTTTTAAAACCATTTTGAGATAGTACCTTTGCCATCAATGTTTTCCAGACCACAAGGCCTGTGACAGTATGGTTACTCAGTGGTAATACCTTCAGACATAGAAAATTTTGTGCAGTCAGCTGCAAATAGAAGATGAAGCAAAACAATCTGCTGTGCATTGCAGCCTAGGATAGTTTATGGGTGCCTTGGTGGTTCATTAAGTTAAGTGTCCAACTCTTGATTTCTATTCAGGTCACGCATGGTCTCACAGTCATGAGATCAAGTCCCAGATAGGGCTCTGGGCTGGGAATGAGGCTTGCTTGAGATTCTCTATCTCCCTTTCCTTTCACTCCTCCCCTTCTGTCTCTCAAAAAATTAATTAATTAATTAATTAAAATGATGGTTTAGTGTCTTATGGAAGTATAAGTGATAAGTAATGCAGGATCAAGTTATACTTGCCAGGAGAGGTGATACATGAACTGATTCTTAACTTGTGAGTGAGATTTTGAGAGGTAAATAATATGAGGAAGGATATCCAGGAAGAAGAAACAATAACACCGTGGTATAAGACAAAAAAAAAATGACATGATGAAGGCAGGAAAATGAAAATCACCAGCATCACAAGAATATAAATAGAGAGACATATGGGGATTGGTGGAAGATGTAAACAGACCAACACAATGAAAGCCTCATATGCCATATGCATCAATCAGGGATTAGTTACAAATGATAGGATACATTCTGGATGGAAAGAAAGTATTTCACTCGCTATTGTTAAATGATAGTATGGAAGTGTTTCCATACAGTAATTACTTCCCAGAATTGTCAGGAAATTTATGTCTTCCATATCACAAAATCTTGATTAATTGCGAATTGGAAAAATGGAAAAAAAAATCTGGTGTACCTATTACCCTTGGAGCCTCAAGTGGTTTGAGACTTAACCCAGAAATAATGAAAAATTCTATAAGATGCAAATCTTATAAAAAGTTAAAGAATATTAAAAGCTAGGGCAAAGAGGAGTTTAGAACAAGGAAATCATATTGGGCTTTGGGTGATCCCAAGGAGACTAATTATGGCCTGAAAATGAGAAGATGAGCCCTAGATTCAAAGCAAAGTACCTCATAACAGTAGGTGGACAAAGGACTTGAGAATGGAACAAGAATAACAGCCAGCATTTATTGAGCTGTAATTTTGTTCTGAGAATTTTACTCACTCATAAAAGCATTAATGCATTTAGTGGAAAGGAAATGACCTAGGACAGAAGGATAGACCCTTAACCTGGTCAAAGAATAGTTTATACCTACTGGGACATGAGATCGTAATGGGCCTGAAAATTCCAATGAAACTATGTAAAGTGTCTTGAGTATTGAAAATGTGACTATAGTTATAGTACCTATTAGTCTTCAATTCTTATTTAGTGTGTAATACTAAACAAGTTAGAACAATTTTCGAACATACAGGGTTTGTCCTATGGCATCAGATGGTTTGATGTAGTATACCTTCAGAAAAGTGAAAGGAGAGAGGCCGTGAATCTCAAAACCTTAAATGTTGTTTATTTTGTGAGTAAGCAATATATTTATAAAGTGAAAAAATTTAAAAGTACTGAAAGACATACACTAAGCACCCTATCTTCTACTCCTGTTATTAAGCTATCCAGTTCCTTTTCTGCAGATAACTACTTTTGTTTCTTTTTCGAGATACTCTATATGTGAGCAAAAATGTGTATGTGTATATTATTACACATACATGTATAATCTTTTTTACACATGTGTCATATATACTATTCTGAACATTACTTTTCCCTTTAATATTTCTTCAAGATATTTCCTCATTAATGCACAAAGAACCCTATATTCTTTTTGACAACAGAATAGTATTCCTTTATTTCTATACTCCCTTTGCCTAGAAATGTGAATTGTTTCAACATCTGCTAATACAATACATTAACGAATCAATTTGTCTGTAAATCAGTTTAAACCTGTACCAGCATAACGTGATAATTACCTAAATGTAAATTTGTGGTCAAGGGTTATATGTATGCTTTGTGATTTTGATAAATATTGCCAAATTGTCCTCTACAGAGGATGCACTAATTTGTCCGTACCCTAAGAATATAGACGTTCCTGTCTCCTTGCCCTTAGGAGGCAAACCATGCCTTGTCCCTATGAGATATCAGTGCATAGACATCTCAAGAATGGGTCACAGTGAGAGATATTAGGAAAATTCTTGTATGAGAATTAGGAAAATTTTCTCTCTGTGATCTTGGTCACCGAGTTTCTTGAAAAATATTTCAATATATATTTATTTATAGAATGTTTATATATTTATGTTTAAATATATAATTATTATTATATATAAACTTTATTGTACCAAATAAAATAAAGATGTCAATTAACAACAGGCATAGGTTATATGTTCATATGTATGTATATTACTAATCTATATTTTTTACTTATATACTTACATATTACATGTTATACCTATATTTGTTGTACATAATACATAACTACATATTGTATATTACACATAATTATGTATATTATTTTTAGAGTATATTCTGAAATGTAGAATTCAATAGAAAAATCATGCATTTTGTCTGAAATTTTAAAAGGATATTTGATAATCTATAAAAATTTAGATAATCTATTTTTCACATTTTTATCTGAGGAAAATTCTGCGAATATACTGTAACCAAATCCAAATATAAATTAAAATGTGGTCCTGAAGACAATAGAAGAGAAATAGAAGAGGGAGGAACCAATGGTAATCAATGAGTAGATATAGAGGTAAATACATTGATGAAGACTGTCCATTACGTATAATGTAAGGGCTGAGGAAGAACTCTCAAAAAGACACATTGTAAGGGAATTATAAACACTTCTACATTATCTCACTGACATTTGGGAATTTGAGAATAGAAATGGAGGAATAAAAGTATTCTTGTAGTTCTGTCTTCATTTAGTGCTTGAGGGATAGTTTAGGAGATTAGATAGCACTCTAATGGAAAAAATAATCATTAAGAGAAAATGGTTTCGGATCCTCTAAGTCAAATTATGACAGTAGAGGAAGAAAAGGTATCTACTTACAGAAGGGCAAAATTGAGTAGAGTGTTCAAGTTAATGAAAATAAATAGTAAATGATAACCAGCAAAAATTAAGTGGGAAAAAAGAGAATGCCGTAACGTAAAATAAGTAAGTTATAAAAACAAAGTATATGAAAAGAAAACAATGAAGTACATTAAAAATTCTATTTTAAAGTGAATGGACTGGATACTGTCATAAAAGAGACTGTTAAAGGAGATTAAAAAATAATTAGCAACGAGAGGGAGTTAAACCCTAAGAGACTCCTAAATACAGAGAACAAACCAAGTGTTGATGAGGGAAGTGAGGGAAGGGGGAAATGGGTGAAGGGATGAGCACTGAGTGTTGTATATAAGTGATGATTCACAGGAATCTACTCCCAAAGCCAAGAGGACACTGTATACACTGTATGTTAGCTATCTTGACAATAAATCATATTTAAAAAATAAATAAATTGTTTCCTGAATTCCTATCTGGGTTGCCTTTTACTGATCCAGATATTATGTATCAAAATAAAACAATAAAATATAAAAAATTAAACCCAGATACACATTGCTTATAAGTAGTATACTTAACAAAGTGAGAAAGAGAAGTTGAGAAAAAAGGGATGCACAAAGAGTAGACAAAAGCAAACTAAGAGAAAGCAGGAGTGTAATAGCAATATCATAAAGGTGGAATTTAAAGTACAAAACATGAGAAAGGTTGATTAATAACATTCACAATTTATAACTGTTAACAGTCATAAACAACACAGAAGTATTTAAAAATCCCACCTATATAGGCAGAATATGCTTACAAATATTTATATAGGTTGATTAATTATAGATGACAGACTATAATTATTTCAAGATTTTAATAATAAATAAACTTGATTATATGTATACATGTATGCGTGTATTGTGTATCTATATAAAACCGTATGTCTCAAAGAGATTTTACGGTTTTTTGTTAACATTTATAACATGGATCAAGTAATTGGCTGCCAAAGTCTCCATAACTAGAGAATTTCTTGTATCATAATAAACTAAAATTGGAAATAACAAAAATCTAACACAAAATCTAACAATTAGTTGTTAGAGAAACACACACCTTGGTAACTCATGGCTTACAGGGGAAAAGGAAAAATAATTATCTAGAAGGCAATGAACCGAACATTTCATATCAAAATCTAAGTTTTTAGGAAACAAAGTTTTTAAGAGCATTAATTAGGGCTAACAGTAGATGAAAAGGTGAAATATTAAGGAGTTTAGTTCTTATTACATGAAATTAGAAAATCCAAATAAGCTTGAAAAAATTTACAAACAAAACATAAGCTCATAAAACAGGGGAAAAAGGTAGAAAGGATAAAAATATCCAAAGCCTAGGGGCACCTGGGTGGCTTAGTTGGTTAAGCTTCCAACTTTCGCTTAGGTCATGATCTCGCGGTTCGTGGGTTCGAGCCCCGCGTCGAGCTCTGTGCTGACTGCCAGCTCAGAGCCTGGAGCCTGTTTCAGTCTGTGACTCCGTCTCTCTCTGACCCTCCCCTGCTCACGCTGTCTCTCTCTCTCTCCTAGAAATAAATAAAACATTAAAAAAAATATTCAAAGCCTCCTTTCCTTTATTGAGAAAACCTATAATATAGGAAAATGCCTTGTGAGATGAATAAGAAAAAATATTAAGAATAGTTTACTTGGAGTCTATTCAAATATGTAATGCTGATTGTCCTCTGTCTACGTAGCTGTATAATATTAAGCTTTTTGGTTCTACTAATATTATTTTTACAACTTTTTGTTCCTCTCTACCTATAAGGTATTAAAGTATTAATTTTTTTCTACTTTCAGCATACCTGTTTCGACAGGCTTTTTTCCCTCAAAGACCTTCTGATACATGGTATCTAGCTGCTTTGGGCTTGGAATTAAATAACTGATTTTTAAAGCCATTTGAAAATTAAAAGTAAATAACCACTGAGTGAAATATCCATGGATAAAAGTAGAGCTGTACCTTTTCCTTTGTCCTCCTGGCTTTCTACCCATGAAGCATGTTGCTCATCCAGAAGGAATCTGTTATTCTGGAATGATGGATCTACCTTTAGATGGTTTTTACATTTGATTCTTATCTCGGATTTATATTCCTTTCCTCTGTTATGGTAACATTCAGCTTTAAAAACATTTCCTTTTATCATTTTATTTCTTCTTGATCTGAATTTCAGTTTATTTTTTATATTAGATTTTAATGATTAATATTATATCTTTTTTCTTCCCTCATATTATTCTCAGAATTTTTTATTTAAAAAACTGTTATTTATCTTATGGGTTTTTTTAAAATAATATCCTGTGTGTGTGTGTGTGTGTGTTTTAATTTAAATTCAAGTTAGTAACAGACAGTGTGTGTGTGTGTGTGTTTTAACTTAAATTCAAGTTAGTAACACAGTGTAGTCTTGTCTTCAGGAGTAGAACCTAGTGGTTCATTTCTTACATATGACGCCCAGCGCTCATACCAGCAAGTGCCCTCCTTAATGCCCGTCACCCATTTAGCCCATCTCCCCACCCACCTCCCCTCCAGCAACCCTCAGTTTGTTCTCTGTATTTAAGAATCTTTTATGGCTTGTGTCCCTCTGCATTTTTATCTTACTTTATTTTCCCTTCCCTTCCCCTATGTTCATCTGCTTTGTTTCTTAAATTCCACATCTGAGTGAAACCATATATCTGTCTTTCTCTGGCTGACTTTTTTCACTTAGTATAATACCATCTAGTTCCATCCACATTGTTGCAAATGACAAGACTTCATTTCAATCACTGAGTAGTATTCCATTGTACATATATACTACATCTTCTTTATTCAGCAGTTGATGGACATTTGGGCTCTTTCCAAAATTTGGCCATTGTTGTTAGTGCTGCTATAAACATTGGGGTACACGTGCCCCTTCAAATCAGTGTTTTTGTATCCTTTGGTTCAATTCCTAGTAGTGCAATTCCTGGGTTGTAGGTTAGTTCTATTTTTAATTTTTGATGAAGCTCCATACTGTTTCCCAGAGTGGCTGCACCAGTTTGCATTCCCATTAAAAGTACAAAAGTACTTGTTGCCTGTTTTCTCCTCTAGGGTTTTGATGGTTTTCTCTCACATTTAGGCCATTAATTCATTTTGAGTTTATTTTTGTATATGGTGTAAGAAAGTGATCCAGTTCTGCATGTTGCTGTCCAATTCTCCCAGCATCATTTGCTAAAAAGAGTCTTTTTTCCATTTGATACTCTTTTCTTGCTCTTAAAAGATTAGTTGGCCATACCTATTTTTCTCAAGCTGTTCCAAAAAACAGAAAGATAAGGAAACTTCTGGACTCATTCTGTGAAGCCAGCATTACCTTGATTCCCAAGCCAAACAGAGACACACCCTAAAAAGGAGAATTACAGGCCAATATCCCTGATGAATATGGTTGCAAAATTCTCAATAAGATACTAGCAAGTCAAATTCAACAATATGTTAAAAGAATTATTCACCATGATCAAGTGGGATTCATTCCTGGGCTGCAGGGCTGGTTCAGTACTCGCAAATCAATCAGTATGATACATCATTTTAATAGAAGAAAGGATAAGAGCCATATGATCCTGTCAATAGATGCAGAAAAACCATTACAAAATATAGTATCCTTTCTTAATAAAAACTCTCAAGAAAGTTGGGATAGAAGGAACATACCTTAACATCATAAAGGCTATATATGAAAAACCCACGGCTAATATAATTCTTAATGGTGAAAAACTGAGAGTGTTCCCCCTGATCGGGAACATGACAGGGATGTCCACCCTCACCACTGTTGTTTAACAGTTTTGGAAGTCCTAGCCTCAGCAATTAGACAACAAAATGAAATAAAAGGCATCCAGATTGGCAAAGAAGAAGTCAAACTTTCACTTTTCACAGATGACATCATCCTCTACATGGAAAACTTGAAAGACTCCACCAAAACGCTGTGAGAAATGATACATGAATTCAGCAAAGTCAAAGGATACAAAATCAATGTACAGAAATTGCATTTCTATACACCAATAATGAAGCAACAGAAGGAGAAATCAAGAAATCAATCCCATTTACAATTGTACCCAGAACCATAAAATACCTAGGAATAAACCTAACCAAAGTTGTAAAGCATTTGTATGCTGAAAACTATAGAAAACTTATGAAAGAAACTGAAGAAGACAGAAAGAAATGGAAAAATATTCCATTCTCATGGATTGGAAAAACAGATATTGTTAAAATGTCGATATTACTCAAAGCAATCTACACATTCAGTGCAATCCCAGTGAAAATTACATGGGCATTCTTCTCAGAGGTAAAACCAACAATCATAAAATTTGTATGGACCCACAAAAGACCACAAATAGCCAAAGTAATGTTGAAAAAGAAAACCAAAGTGGGAGGCATCACAATCCCGGACTTTAGTACAAATCTGTAATCATCAAAACAGTATGGCATTGTCACAAAAACAGACACATAGAGCAATGGAATAGAATAGAGAACCCACAATTGGACCCACAAATGTAGAATTATATCTTGAATTTGTTACCTCCTGAGTCCCGAAGTTGCATGACTTCATGAACTTACTTCTGGACATTGGAAGACATCAGGCTCAGACCAAAGCTTAAGTAGTTGCTGTCTACCAGGGCACAAACAAAGCATAATGCCTCTTTTTTTTTACTGAAACATTTTGTTTCTTTGGAACATGATGGCCCTAATAGAACCAGCCTTAGAAAGGTGACCATATGTCTCATTTTCTCAGAACTAGTCTACTTAACAACAGTTTCCCTGGTGTAATTAATAATAGTTCTCTCATTGCCAAGTGTCCTAGCTTGGATGACAAGAATAATAATTTAGTGCGTCACAGGTGGAGATGAACAAAAAGTTATAAAAATACTATACTAGAACCAAAAATTTTAATATTATATAGCAACCTAGACAGAGGACAATCAACTTTACACATTTGAATAGACTCCAAGTTAATCAGATTCTTTTAGTAATTACAATATTGTAAGTTCATGATTTTAACTGAGTTTTAAAAATCTGCAACCAGTTTTCATTCTGTCTTATAAAGAAACTAAGAAAATATCCTGATAGTCCAAGCCTCTTTATCTTACTTTCTAGAACCTTTACATTTTTACTCTTCATAGTGAGATATATAGTCCATCTGGGATTAATTAACAATCTCTGGGCAGATATCATGCTCTCCTGTTTAGGGTGTCCTAAATTGTTTTTCACAATTTACTTTGAAATTTGTTAATTTGCTTTACATTTATTAGACATCAGAGAGTAATGTAATTTTTACTTATTTATATTTTCTTCTGTTCAGTCTCACTAAAATCATTAGAAATACATTTTAAAAGATTCCTGGGAGCTTATTTACACCCAGTACTAAGAAAATGGGCTTTATATTTAGTATTTTGGAACTAGAAATATTTTATATCTTCTACAATCTGTTTGTTTTTGTTACAAGAAGAATCTTAATTTTTAAGGAATCTAAAACCTAGTTTTAAATAGTCCTTAGCCATTTTCAGGCAACAATACACTTTTCAAATAAAATTCTCTCACTTTTTCCTTATTTTTCTCAGCTGCTGAATTTGCCACTTATAATAGTACCGGAATTTACAATCAGTATTAAAAGTAATGATGAGTGATATAAATAATTAAAACAAAATTTTTGCTATTTATGAATGATACTATATCTTTATAGAATACTCAGATGGTCTACAAATATTGGAATTAATATGTAAATTTAATGTCAACTATACTTCAATTAAAAATTTTAAAAAATATTTCAAGAAAGTGAATTTACCAAGATTGTTAACTATAAATTTAGCATTGAAAAATCATTATATGCCAATAAGAAGAAAGTGGAATTTAAAGCACAATTTATAATATATCAAAAATGTAAAAATATACAATTAAACCTAATATAGGCAAGACATATAATATGTGCAAAACATTTATACAAGAAAAAGCAATAAAAATTATTGAAAGAAATTTTAAAAGACCTAAAAAAATGGATTGAAGATTCAGTAGTATAAATCTGTCACTCTCTCTAATTTGAAATGTAGGTTCAAGGCAATCTCAGAATTCCAGCAGGTGTATTGTGATAATAGACAAACAGACCCTAAAATATACAAATGCCAACACTAGCCAACACACCCATAAGGAAGAGATAATTTAGAGGACCAAAATCAAGTCTTATTATAGAGTTATAGCAAATAAGACAATGTAATATTGGTGCAAGGGTAAGAGGAATCTACCAGTGGAACAGAACAAGAGGCTGAAAGAGATCCAAACATAAATGGTCAATTAGTTTATTCAAAAGTGACACTGTAGTGCAGTGGGGAATGGAGCTTTTGATAAAGTCGTGTTGAGTCAAAGAGTGTGCACAGGGTAAAAAATAAATCTTGACTTTGGCTCATACTATGAACAAAAATTAATTCCAGATGGATTGTATCTCAGTGTGAAAGGTAAAAATGTTAAGTTTTTAAGAAAATAAGGTAAGAGGTTTAGACTTATCAAGATATTTTCCTCTGGATAAAAATAAGATAGACAAATGAATAAAATTATGAATCTTTTAAGAGGGATAGAGATCAGGTAAGTCAATGTTGAACAGGTGACCAAACCATTCTTTACTACATCAGTCTTACATTGCTACAATGATACAGTGTAATAAACAATCAAGAAATCTCAGTAACATACCAAAATAAACATTTATTAAAGCCTACTTGGGTTCTGACAACCTGAACTAGGCCTCTCTTTATGCTGACATTTTACTTATTCCATCAGGCCCCCAAATATCCTGCTAGGCAGAAGAAGCAGGGATTCCCTCCTGAATTCTGTTGGGTTGTTGGAATCTTTGCTGGGTGGCCCTTGAGCAGAACCGCTCCCCTAATCCAGCTCAGGCGGTGGCACTGTACCAGGCAGCTCACCTGTATTATGTATAAATAGATGTTAGGTTATCACATAAAAAAATAAAACTATAACTATTATTCACTAGCAATTTCAAGGGGATTTTTTGAAAGGAAGTATTTAAAATGAGACTATTGCTTCTGAAAGAGTAAAATTGTCAGTATTCCTTAAGAAGGGTTTGTACAATTGATATATTTTTCCCCAGCAATTGCTCATTACAGAATAATTATACACTGATATGATTTTTGCCTTACCCAGCCCAAATGACCTCTTCGGTATACTATTATTGTTTTATCTTCCCTTATATTTCCATATATTTAAAATTAGATGATATTTTACCCAAAGCTTTTGGATTTGTTGTTTAGTGAATAAAATGAACATAAATTCAAGTACTCTTTTTTTCCTGCACTATATCAAGTATTTGGAGTATATTTTACTATTCTTTAAAAATGTTGGTGCACCTGGATGGTTCACTTGATTAAGTGTCTGACTTTTGTTCTAGGCTCAGGTCATGATCTCATGGTTTGTGGGATAGAGCCCCACGTCAGAATCTGTGCTGACAGTGCAAAGCCTGCTCAGGGAATCTTTCTCTATTTCTGCGCCTCCCCTGCTCCTCATCTCTCTATATAAACAAGCAAACAAACAAACATTTTAAAAGAAATGTTAATTCAGAGGTTAATTACTGACTACTGTTTTATTTTAAAGACATTTTAAAAAGTAATTTTTATTACATTATTTACTGATATATTTTGAGAGAGAGAGACAGAAGGAGAATGGGTGAGGCAGAGAGAGGAGAGAGAGAGAGAGAGAGAGAGAGAGAGATAGAGAGAGAGGAGAAAATCCCAAGCAGGCTCCACAATATCAGCATAGAACCAAAAATGGGGCTCAATTTATGAGCCGTGAGATCATGATCTGAGCTGAAACCAGGAGTTGCACACTTAACCGACAGAGCCAGTCAGGCACCCCATTCCTACTGTTTTAAATTTATTTGACATTCAACTTTATACAACAGTGAGTTCTTCCATTGGGGAGATTTCAGAATGAACAAATGATTATAGTATGTAAGGAAAATGGCCATAACATACAAAGTTTAGGACACCATAGAGGAGGGAATAACTAACCCA
Source organism: Hyaena hyaena (assembly GCF_003009895.1). NCBI lineage: Eukaryota > Metazoa > Chordata > Mammalia > Carnivora > Hyaenidae > Hyaena > Hyaena hyaena. The sequence continues at coordinate 691,263 of NW_024081521.1, read as the reverse complement.
GTAAACTTTGGAAGGATTTGTAGAAGATGTAACACTTGAATTGTATTTAATAAGATTGCTAGGCTGTCACCATGGAAAAAGAAATGTGATGATGGGGATGGAGTGACATATGCTATTGTCTTTAGGTGTGCAAGAACATGATATAATTGGAGATGTAATAGTGAATGTAGCACAGTATGTGCAAACATGGGAGACACATGAGGCAGGAAAGAAGGGGAAATACGTACCTGAAAAATTAGGTTGGGGTCAGATCAAGTCCTTGGGCAGAGCAAAAATCAGTAATAAACAGACAAACAAAAAAACTCAAGTAGTTCTCTCGAAAGAGAACTGAAAAATATGTGTATTACTTGTTCAGTAGATATACATACAGATGATCCATACATTAAAATAGTTTGACTTAGGATATGTCGACTTTACAATAATGTGAAAATGATATGTATTCAGTAGAAACCATACTATAAAATTTGAATTGTGATCTTTTCGTGGGCTAGTAAGATGTGGTATGATACTCTTTTGTTGTGTTAGGCAATGACAGTGGCCCCAGCTTCCAGTCTGAACCATATGATCCTGAGAGTAAACAGCTGATACACTTACAACCATCCCGTACCCATATAACCATTCTGTTTTTCAGATTCAGTACAGTACTCAATAAGTTATATGAAATAGTCAACACTTTATCATCAATAGGCTTTGTATAGACGGTTTTAATCAATTAATTATAGGCTAATGTGAGTGTTCAGAGCATGTTCAAGGTAAGCTAGGCTAAATAAACTCTGATGTTCAGTATACTAGGTGTATTAAAAGTGTTTTTGACTTGTGTATTTTTAACTTTCAATGGGTTTATTAGGATATCACCCCATCACTTAAAGAAGATCTGTACTGAATTTTCTTATAAAAGCTTATTCTCATTTTTTTCTTATATCTCGAAGTTTACTGTCACTTCTTATACTGGTTGTCTTTACATTTTTATAACAGTCATTTTCATAAAAGATAAAGTTAGATTATTGTCTTGAAATTTCTTTCCAAATCCTAAATTCTGTGATTCTACCTACAATCTTTATTTCTTTTATTTGTTTATATGAAAAACTTTTGCCTCAAATCTATAAGCTCATTTTGTGCATGAACTCATATATATAAGTTTTTTACCCTTTTCTCAGGAACCAGTGTCTACTCATTAATTTTCTCATACCCTTTTCTCCAGAACCAGTGTCTATTCATCAATTTTCTCATATTCCTCAGGCTGTAGATGATAGGATTGAGCATGGGAGTGACTACTCCATAGAACAGAGCAATCAGTTTGTCAAAAGCAGAGTCTTTGGACTTTGGTTTTTTATATATGAAGAGGATTGTCCCATAAAACATTGTCACTACTGTTAAGTTGGCTGAGCAGGTAGAAAAGGCCTTTTTCCTTCCTTCTGCTGAATTTATTCTTAGTACAGTAGATAGGATGAAAATGTAGGAGATAGAAATTAACAATAATGGAGAAAACAAAAATATTACATTACCCAACATTATAGCAATCTCATTCAAGGAAATATCTGCACAAGCCAGCTTGACAAAGGCCAATATTTCACAAACAAAGTGGTTAATGACATTTTTCCCACAGAAGGGCAACCGTATTGCAAGGATAGTTTCTGTCAGTGAGTTGAGAAAGCCCAGTCCCCAGGAGAGAGCTGCCATCTGAATACAAAGTGCCTTGCTCATGATGATGGGGTATCTCAGAGGGTTACAGATGGCCACGTAACGGTCATATGCCATCACTGCTAGGAGTACGCACTCTGTGGACCCCATGGTATAGGAGACAGACATCTGAACAACACATCTAGTGAAGGAGATGGTTTTTTTCCGTGATAGAAAGTGTATCAACACTGAGGGAATAAAGGAGGTTGTGTAACAAATGTCTAGGAAGGAAAGATTCCCGAGGAAGAAGTACATGGGGGTATGGAGGCGGGGATCCAGGAGAGTGAGTAGGATCAAGGTTCTGTTCCCCAGCAGGATCACCAGGTACATCATCAAGCACATCACTAAAAGGAGTTTTTCCACTTTGGGGTACTCAGAAAGTCCCTGCAGAACGAACTCAATCTCCGTCCAATTCGTCCTGTCCATTTTATTTTGTTATACCTGGAATAATGCAGAAGAGAAAACTGCATATGAGCATAACACGTCAGTACACATTACCACGTGCGGTAAGAGATTTCTGGCAGAGGGGCACCAAGTGTGTCTGCACTATCAGGAGTGGTGCTAACAGCTGTGAGTTTAGCTTTTTCCCATTTCTCTTCTGGCTCTTAAGGGAAGAGATTAAAGATGTGCAATAATTACATTGACAGCTTATTAAAAATATAGGCTTTTGTATTCCATTTCCTGAGATTGTGATACACAGTTTCTGAGGTAGGAAAGAGCTATTTGGATCTTAACAAACATCTGTTATTTCCTGTTCTTTGGACCCACAGACCCCACCTTGAATACCCTCATTTTGGGGAGAGTATGCTTAATCTGTTAAAAATTACTACGTATTTGATTTTATTTCATGGCAGCTATTAACAATATTATTAGTTTAGGGTTTTTTACTTTACAAATATATTCACACATATTACTCATTTTTATCATCACTATGATAATCTGAGGAAAGTGAAATTAACAGAGGTAAAATGTATATAAAAACAGTGTGAGCAACTATTCCAATCAGCATTTTATGACCTTTTATCACCTGCCCCTTGTATTTATTTTTATTTTTTTAATGTTCATTTATTTTTGAGGGACAGAGAACACTACTAGCAGAGAAGTGCTCTCAGAGAGGAGCCGGAGGATTCAAAGTGGGCTTTGTGGTGACAGCAAAGAGCTAGATTGGGGTCTCAAACACACAACTTCAAGATCATGACCTGATCTGAACTCACAAACTTAATCAACTGAGGCACCCAGGCATCTCTCACCTGCTCTTTTTTGAAAAAATCTCTTGCCCTTTCCAAATTATGTGAATTGTCTAAGGAGTGGGAATCAAACATCTGTTTAAATAATGTTCTCCAGATGATCCTAATATTCAGTGTGATAGAAAACCACATGTCTAGTGGAATGTCTCCAAATTTTAGTATACAGACAAATCACATAGGATAATCTTTGTAAAGGATTCTAAATCAGTGGATCCAAACTGGATTCTAAGATCTGAATTTATTAACATGTTCACAGTACTGCTGCTGCTGCTGCTGCTGTTGCTGCTGCTGCTGCTGCTGTCTGCAGAACTCGCATGAGTCACAAGGCCTTTTAGATCATTTTTCTCCAATGCTATTACTGAGTGTCACTAGCACCTCCTCTGTATTTTGGACTGTAATTGATAGTAGACAATGCAAAACTGAACATTCTGTGAGACTCAGAGTTGAGACATCTGTGTGACTGTATTGAAATCAGTTTTGTGTTTTTTAGACTTTAGATATACAAGCAATGAAATTTCAAACAGAAGCACCTACGTTTTGTTTTTGTTTTTGTTTTTTTTTGGGGGGGTCCATATTAAAGTCCTTTCTCTTCCATTTGTTGTATTTGCAATTAGGGTCAATATTTTCCAAAAAAGGAATTTGAGGTCAGCTCAAGCATCTGAGTTGTGCATCATAGAGCATGGAACAAATAACTTTAATCTGAAAAATATTTGAAGAGTAGATATTCATAGCTGACCTTTTTATAGGAAATAAATCAAAGAACATAATTTTGAAAACCGTTTCATTCTCAAGGTATTCTACCTAACTACAAACATCTGTAGAGGAAAAGAGTTGATCCAATGGATGAACTTCTAGTTAGTGTTTTTCTAAATGTTTATTTGTTTATTTTGAGTGGGGGGAGTGAGTGAGCAAGGAGCAGAGAGAGGGAGAGAGAGTGAATCTGAAGCACCCTCTACACTATTAGCACAGAGCCTGACGTGGGTCTTCATCTCATGAACTGTGAGATAATGACCTGAGCCAAAACCAAGAGTTTGAGTCTCAGCTGACTGAGTCCCCCAGGTGCCCTTCTAGTTAGTGTTTTATAAACAAGGCTGTGTGGGGCATCTGAGTGTCTCAGTTGTGTTCTACTCTTGGTTTCAGCTCCAGACATGATCTCACAATTCATGGGATGGAGCCCTGTGTCAGTCTTTGTGCTGACAGTGCAGAGCCTGCTTGGGATTCTCTCTCTCCTCTCTCTCTGCCTCTCTCCCCACCCTGTCTCTCTCTCAAAATAAATATAAATTTAGAAAATTAAACAAGGCTGTTTTTCTGATATAGCCTCTGCCATTTCTCTGATAATCATTTGCCAACAAGTTATACTGCTTTCTGTAACAACTCCAGTTTACAATGGTGAAACATATTAATCAGCATAACACAATATTTGTATGTTTATTGGCTGTGGAAAGGAAGTTCTCACCCAATTCAAGCTGTACCATACTTTGCAAAGAGGGTGTGAATGGTTGGGTAGGCCAGGATATATTTCTATTTGGTATCAAGAGTGGAATGCGATTGACCGTAGATGCATATATCACGCTACTTTGAATCTGAAAATAAAATTTTGATAGAGGCTTTGAAGGAGCATCAGTTGGAGCAACAGATCTGGGATCTGTTGTTTCAGGGAAGATGTGAATCAGGTCAAATACCCTCTCTTCTTTTCTAGGAACATCTCCTAAAAGTTGATTCCATTTGGAAATTACTTGTAGCAAATAGTGATGGTGTGCATCTGATATCCTGACAGTTCAGAGATAGGTGGTGTAAAAAATTTTTCACTTGCAAACATTTATAAAGAGAAACCACCAATCTGGTTTAATGCTTTCAAATGGGAGTAGGAGAAGGATAACAGATAGTATAGAGGAAATTACTTTCATTACTCTTATAATGCTAGTGTAACTTTTAAGAAGCAATGGATAAACACTCTAGTTTAACAGCATTGTGACAATACTTTTCTTCATTTTAGCTTATTCACTAAAATATTTTCCTGGGAACACAGAAATGAATAAATTTTAAGATTCTTGATAGTTTTCAATAAATCATTTTCCATGCAAACTGCATATTAGATAATTCCATTTTTACTAAAACTTTTCCTTATGGATACTATTTTTGGGAACAGATTTTCCTTTTTAACTCTTGCCAGGGGAATTGTACAATAACAAATTTTTGTACACTAATTTGATCCACTTATTAATATAACATTTGTGTTGAATTGGTATTAGAATTAAAATGATGTTAAATTATATTAAAATAATTGAGTGAAACAGAAAGAAAACAACAGCTTTTTATTTTTTTTCAAAACTAAAACCTAAATGAAGATAGCATAAGACAGAAAGATTGGAAAGAAGTACCAAAAACATTAATGGTTACCTTAGAGACCTTTCTTCTACTTTTCTGAATTACACTTATTTTTAAAATAGGTATACATAAAGAAAGCATATTATTAAAAAAGGGAAAAACACTAAAGCAGGTGTCCAGTTATTTTAGGAAGACTAACTCAGAATAAAGAATGTTAAAGAAATTTAGGAAAGGTATTATCTTAAGTGTCTAGAAACTATACATTGAAGCTGAGCTGTACTGGTGTGTCCTATCTAATTATTGATAGAACCCCACTGTTTCTGGTGGACTGAGAGCATTTATAGTCCTTACTCTCAACAGCTTCCAAATAACAGTGTTTTTTTTTTTTTCATTTGTTTTAAAGAGGGACACCAAGATAAGGGACTTGAGTTCTTGACTTAATCATATGTTATCAAAAGAGAATGTATTGATAACTGGCATAGAATTATCATTTAGATTATGACATTCCTATTGAAAAGAATCTGAATTGGCCTGGATCCTAGCCAACCTCTAATCTCCCTCTCCCAAACCCTGGTGTTTTATAAGAATTAACCATTCTGTGGTTCAATGCCCTGGGGCTTCATCTGGACACTGTATTAGTGTTGTAATAGAGCTACGGAAAGTGTGTGACTTTTTTCCAAGCCAGAAGTCAAGCTCTATAACTTTCTGGAAGGAAACTGTCCTACTTTCTATAATTTTTTTCATTTTGTTTTATTGACTTAGCTGCTTAAAGATCTAATAGTTAAAGTACTAAGACTTTTCAATAAAAAACACATACTATCTGCACTCCAATTCTTACTAGAAAAAATAATCCTATCATCCTCTCCCGTTCTAAAGATATCAAGACAATTGATACTGTACAAAAATGAATGGACCTGCTAACTCTCAATTTATAGATTTTATAAACTCTAATCTTCAATTAATATGTCACAAGGAAAGATGTATTCTTTTGGATTTCAAAGAGAAGAGAAATTGGCATGTGATGCCAATTTACGTAAGGGGCATCTAGGTGGCTCAGTCAGTTGAGCATCTGACTTCAGCTCAGGTCATGATCTCGCAGTCTGTGTTCTGGAGCCCTGTGTTGTGCTCTGTGCTGACAGCTCAGACTAGAACCTGCTTGGTATTCTGGTCTCCTCTCTCTGCCCCTCCCCTGCTTGCACTCTCTTTTTCTCTCTCTGTCTCAAAAATAAATAAACACATAAAAAATAAAGTTTTTATTTAAATTCCAGTTAGTTAACATACAGTGTAACATCAGTTTTGGGTGTACAATTTAGTGATTCAGTACTTCCGTACAAAACCCGTTTTTCAATATCTTATAGTTGGTAAATACCAGAACTATGATTTAAAACCTTATCTTTATGCTAGCCCATTTTTAGCACTATACTGCATTTACTTATTGATAACAATTTCTTATGAAACCACTATTTAATATGATGCACTCGACTTTCAAGCATCCAACTGATAAAAATACATATAAAAATATATTGGAATCTTTGGAAAGCACTGAAGACATGTCTTCCACTTATGAAGACACTATCCACAATCATGAATTAATATGAAAAATAAACAGCCAAAAACTCCTTTCTAATTGTCAAGTGTAGACAATTAAGGCCTAGAGTGATAGAATTGATTTGTTATATAAATGAGAAACAGAAAAAAATATTTCTTCTTTTGCCTTGCACTCCTACAGCTCAAATTAACACTTATAATTACTTCAGCCCCCTGTTACCCATGTTTTGTTTCTAATTCTGTTTTTACCATAGACTCCTTTAATTACAAGTTTCCTCAAACCCTTATTGAGCAAATTTATGTGTGATTAATATATAAATTATTGTGGGATTTTTTTCTAGATAATTTTTACTTAAGATATTAGTAAGCTATATACTTGAATACAGTAGCTTTTCACCTATTATTTTTATAAGGGTCTGTTGCATTACAAGCAGCTCTATCTTCCTCACTCGTCTCTACTCTATGTTATTTTGGGATTTTTAAAGAAATTTAAGTCATATCCTGCTCTTAAAGATGATGCTTGGGTTTATTTTTTCCTTTACATATAAACACATATTTTCAAAATCCCACCGGTAACGATCACTTCAACAGCAAAAAATCCTTATATTTATTGTAGGATATTTTCCTTTGGAAATGACTTGAGTTGAAACTTTTCTCTATATCTTACCTCATGACTGTGTTTTAAAGTCATTCTCACCATTCCATTCTATTAAGTAATAGAAAACATCCCCAGGAACTTGAATTCCATTTGCATTTTTCAGATGAGACCAAAAGATTCTCACTTTGAAAGATGATTGTTCTCCTTCCTAAAAATAAATATGAGAAAGAATTGCTACAATCAGGCAATTCATCTGTACATGAATTTTCCTAAGAACATATCAAGGAAAGAAAACATATGAAAAATAAGGATCCATGATGCAACTCTGGTTTCCCAGGATTTGTCCTAAAGTTGATGCTTACTTGAGAGATTCAGCTTCTCTTGGAAGTTAATTTAGCACTTATTTTTACAAACTTCTTCAATCTCTTAAGACTATGAATCAGAAACAGGATTTTCTAGAGATGAAAGTCCCTGACTTATGCACATTCTAAAGACCCAGTTACCTTCACTGAAAGAGAATCTTCCCCAGCCATAGATTTCTTGGAGTATTCATTGTATATGGCTATATTTGGTGGCTTCTTCAGAAGCAGGGATTAGAATCAGAATACGCCCAAAATGTCTCAGAAGAATTAACATTTCCCCAAGAATTTGTTTTTCATTTTGTTCCACAGATAATACCAGTTCGATCCTAATAAACTCCTAAATCGTCATTTCACCTCTTTATTCTCTTTTTATTTTCATATTTTTGTTATTTCTAGACCACACAGTACACATTTTTCTTTATACCAGTATAATAACAGTATACATTTTAATCAGTTCTTGCCACTTTATAGCAATATTTTTGTGATTTTTCTCTGCAATATTACTTTTTTTTACATTTGAAGAATACTTAATTAAGTGGAATTACTATAATCTGGATACAATTTTAATAGTATTGGGAATTTTAATTTGTCTTAAATTTTATGAGATTTTGATGTAATGACCACTGATGTCTGTGTATTAGGCTATCTAGTCTGCTTTTCCTTCTACTGAAAATTCAGACCTTAAATTAAATCTCTAGAGATTAAGACTATAGAATGAAAGTGAGAGAATTGAGAGAATTTTTAGTGCATATGCAAAGTTATATTTCCAATCCAAAACTTAACATTTTATGTTGCTGCTGAAGTATTTGCACAGAAAATTTTTGTGTATTTTCTGGAACCACAAAGAGGGTTCTTTTCTGCTTGTATAAAACATTACATTTAGCTTTTCATTTTTGTGATTGTCAGTTAGATTGAACATTTCTTTTATGTTTATTTATTGCTTATTTTTTCTCTTTTGTTGTCCACAGCATGATTTGCTTAACTATCTTGGTATTTTGATAGCTTAACTCTTAATTAGTGTGAACACTTGATACATTAACATTTTCTTCTTTAAATTTTTTGCAAATATTTTTCCCTGTTGTGGTTTTCCTTCTTATTTTTGACTTCTTATTTTAATTTTAAGTGAGTTAAGATTTTCATATGGATTCCTAAAAAAATAAAATGAAATTTTCTTCTATGACTTGATTTTTCTTCTGTGTTATCCATATAACTATATTATGTTTAATACATGTAAAAGATTTCTTTTTTAAAAATATTAACTGATTTTTCCAAAATACTTAAAAATTTTTTTTTGGCATTTATTTATTTTTGAGAGACAGGGACAGAGTGCGAGCAGGGGAGGGGCAGAGAGAGAAGGAGACACAGAATCCAAAGCAGGCTTCAGGCTCTGAGCAAGCGTTCAGCACAGAGCCGGATGTGGGGCTGGAACCCACGAACTGTGAGATCATGACCTGAGTCGAAGTCGGAAACTTAACCGACTGAGCCACCCAGGCGCCCCCCAAAATACTTTATTAAAAATGTGTCATACACTTCCCTTACTTATTCATTCACTAAGTATTTACTGAGCACCTGTTATGGACCTGGCACTACGGCAACACTGAGATAAACTTGGACAAAGCTGACAGAAAAAATACAGGTTCAGAAATAGAGATGCAGACATTTCAAAGATAAACATTATAAGCATATTATAATCCTAAAGTTTCTACCTTATCTGTAATTTACATCTTCTTATGCTTAACAATATATCATAAGCAGTTTTTCATATATCATTAAATGTTTGGGTACCATATGTTTTATAGTGGCTACATAGTAATCTATTATATTTACCTTTCAAGATTTACTTAATCTGTTCTCCAATAATGGGCATTTGTCTTGGTTTTATTTTTTACTATTATAAACAGTGCTGCAATAATAATTGTAGCATTCCAAAAGAAATGCTTATATTTTATTTATTTTTAGATTAATCTCAATAACTTTCATGGTGAATTATGAATAATGAATTATGAAAGGGGAGGTAAAGATAATTAAATGCATACTCCAATACAATCATTCTAGTGAAACAGTAAAATTCATTTAGAATTGGATCATAGATCTGGAATTCATCTTTACATTAATTGAGTTCTAAGCCATATATGACAAAAGCACATGTACAATATGGTTGATGTTCATCTTACTTCTACTTCCAAACTTAGTGATGGTTAGAGCACTTTATGAGGTCACACAGGTTATTTTGAGGCAGTTCTCATCATCAGAAAGTTCTTAACATTTAACCGTATATGTAAGTCTATGTAATCAACTCTCATCTTCTCTAATGGAACAACAAAAAGTATATACTTCTTTTTCATGACAGCTTTTCAAGTTTTTTTAGATTGCTATGATCTTTTTCTCTTTATTGAAGTATAATTGACATACAAAATTATTTTCAGGCAAAAAACCCATAAATACTTGAATCTTTTTGTTGAAGTATAATTGACGTACAACATTTATTTTCAGGAAAAAAAAACCCATAATTATTTGACATGTGCCTATAATGCAAAATGATCACCACAATACATATAGTTACTAGCTCTCATCATACAAAGTTAGTTTTTTTTTCCTTGTGAAGGGTACTTTTAAGATTTACTTAGCAACTTTCAAAATTTCAGTATAATGTTATTGGCTGTAGCCACCATACCGTACATTACATCTCCATGACTTATATATTTTATAACTTGAATTTTGTTCCTCTTTATCTCCACCTATTTCACCCCTTCTCCCCAGCCCTCTGGCACCCATCAATCTGCTTTCTGTATCTATGAACTTTGTTTTGTTTGTTCATTTTTTTTGTTTTGTTTTGGACTCCACATAGAAGTGAAATTATGCAGTATTTGTCTTTCTTTATCTGATTTATTTCACTTAGCATAAAACCCTTAATGTCCATTCATGCTGTCACAAATGGCAAAATTTCATTTTTTATGACTTATTAGTATACCATTGTGTGTGTGTGTGTGTGTGTGTGTGTGTATCTTTACCCATTCTATTATTGATATAGCAGGTTGGCTGTTGTAAATAATGCTTCACTTAACCTACAGGTGCATATATCTTTGTAAATTAGAGGTTTTGTTTTCTTTGGATAGATACCCAGAAGTGGAATTGCTGGATCATATATATGGTAGTTATACTAATTTTTTGAGGAACTTTCATACTGTTTGCCATAGTGACTGCACCACCTGTGCACAAGATTTCCTTCTCTCCATATCCACCTAACACTTATCATTTCTCGTCCTTTTGATGATAGCCATTCTCACAGGTGTAAGATAATATCTCATTGTGGTTTTGACTTACATTTTTCTGATGATTAGTGATGTTGAGAATTTTTTATGTACCTGTTGGCTATCTGTATGTCTTCCTTGGAAAAATGTCTGTTCAAGTCCTCTGACCATTTTTTATTAGGTTGTTATCTTGATATTGAGTTGTATGAGTTTTAAAAAATATTTAGATGTTAATTCCATATTGGATGTATCATTTATTGGATATATTGGAGAAGCAAATATCTTCTCACATTCAGTAGGTTGCCTTTTCATTTTGTTGATGGTTTTCTTCACTGTGCAGAAGCTTTTTATTTTGATGTAGTCCAATTTATTTAATTTTGCTTTTGTTGCCATTTCCTTTGGAGTCAGATTTTAAAAAAATATATCACCAAGATCAATGTCAGGGAGCTTACTGTCCATTTTTGCTTCTAGGAGTTTCACGATTTCTGGCCTTACACTCAAGTCTTTAATCCATTTGAATAGATTTTTGTGTATGGTGTAATATAGTGGTCTAGTTTTATTCTTTTGCATTTAGCTTTCTAATTTTCCCAATACCATTTATTAAAGGGACTATCCTTTCCCCATTGTGTATTCTTGCCACCTTTGTTGTGAACTAATTGATCATATATGTGTGGGTTTATTTTTGGGCTTCCTATTCTTGTTGCATTGATCTGTGTGCCTGTTTTTATGCCAATAACATAGTGCTTTGGTTACTATAGCTTAGTAGTACAGTTTGAAATTAGAGAGAATGATGTCTCCACCTTTGTTCTTTTTTTAAGATTGCTTTGGTTATTCAGAATCTTTTGTGGTTCCATACAGATTTTACTATTATTTTTTCTATTGCTGTCAATTTCCCCCATTAGATCTCTTAATATTTGCTTTATATGTTTAGGCCTTTTTATATTGCATATATAGAAATTTACAAATGCTATATATTCTTGCTGCATTGACCCCATTATCATTACGTAATTTTTGTCTTTTACTAGTCTTTGTATTAAAAGTCTGTTTTATCTGGAATGCCTGGGTGGCTCAGTTGGTTGAGTGTCTGACTTTAGCTCAGGTCATGACTTCACAGTTTGTGAGTTTGAGCCCACTGGGCTCTGTGCTCAGAGCCTGGATCCTGCTTTGGATTCTTTGTCTCCTTTTCTCTCTTCCTCCCCTGCTCGCACTCTGTCTCTCTGTCTCTCTCTCAAAAATAAATAAAGATTAAAAAAATTAAGTCTATTTTCTCTGATATAAGTAGAGCTACCCTAGCTTTACACTGGTTTCCATTTGCATGAAACATCTTTTTCCATCCCTTCATTTTCAGTGTGTGTGTCATTATGTCTGAAATGATTATCTTATAGGCAGCATATAGACAGGTCTTGTTTATTTAACCATGCATCCAGTTTATGTATTTTGATTGAAGAATTTAACTTTACATTTAAATTATTTACATTTAATTTTTATGTATATATTCCTTGCCATTTTGTTAACCTTCTAGTTGTTTTGTAGCTCTTCTCTGTTCCTTTCTTCTCTTGTTTTCTTCCCTTTTGGTTTGATGATTTTCTATAGTGTGATTCTTAGAGTCCTTTCTCATTACTTTTGTGTCCTTTCTTTTCAGCTTAAATGAATCCCTGTATCATTTCTTGTTGGCCCAGTTTAGTGGTGATAAACTGCTTTGGCTTTTGTTTGTCTGGAAAGCTCTTTCTTTTTCCCTCAATTCTGAATGATAACCTTGATAGGTCGAGTATTCCTGATTGGATTTTTCTCTTCAGCACTTTGAATATACCATGCCTCTCCCTTCTGGCCTGGAAAGTTTCTGCTGAGAAATACACTGATAATCTAATAGGGATTCCCTTGTATGTAACAAGTTGTTTTTCTCTTCCTGCCTTTAAGATGTTGTCTTTATCTTTAAATCTTCACATTTAATTATGTGTTTTGGTGTGGGTCTCTTTGGATTTATGTTTGGAACTCTCTGGGCTTCCTGGATCTGGATGTCTGTTTCCTTCCTCAAGTTAGGGAAGTTTTCAGAATTATTTCTTCGAATATGTTTTATTCCTCCCTTCTCCTTTTGGTACCTCTGTAATGAGAATGTTATTCTGTTCAATGTTGACCCATATTCACTTCTTAGAACCCTTTTTCTTTTTGCTGCTCTTTTGAGGTAGTTCAACTTCCTTGTCTTCCAGATTACTAATTCCTTCTTCTGCTTTATCTAGTCTGTTGAAAATCTCTAGTGTATTTTTCAGTTCAGTTATTACATTCTTTAGCTCTATGACTTCTGTTTGGTGCTTTCTTAGATTTTCTGTCTCTTTGTTGACGTTCTTGTCATGTTCATCCATTCTTCTCCCGAGTTTATCATTATTTTTGAACTCTTTATCAGGTAAATTACTTATCTCTATTTCATTACAGTTTATTTCTGGGGTTTTATCTTGCTTTTTCATTTGGAACATATTCCTCTCCTCTTTTTGCTTGACTCTCTATGTTTGTTTCTATGGATTATGTGAAATATCTCTCCCAGTCTTAAAGGAGTGGACGTATATAGGAAATGAAACATTGTGTAACCTTGCCCTAGCTCTTGGTTGTCTCTCAAACTTTCGAGAATGTCTAAGTAGGCTCATTTATTCTCAATAAATTTATTCTTGATAGATATTCTTGTTGAGGGAATGCCAAGGTCTCTTAGTGTTCAGAGCGAAAGATCTCAGTCAGCTCCTAGTTTTAGGCTGATTTGAATCTAAACCCGCAAGTAGCACTACATACAGTACTATGGAACAAAAATTATAAACTCTGCTGACCTTCATACCAGGTGATCTGGAGGTGTCCACTTGGAGACAGTTTCCAGATAGGTACATGACTCCTTTCTAGGAGGTACTGGCAAGCTGCAGTGAAGCCAAGGAAGTATTCAAAGATGGAATTCTCTGGCCTATGTTACCTGAGAGTACTTCTGTAGCCTCTAGATGTGTAGTCATCCTGAAGCTTGCCCCTTAGTCTGAAGCTCCAGGACAAGTAAGTGGGCCTTTTTCACAAGAAGACTGGGAATTTGTTTTGGTATTCTGTCTGTGCAGTGCCCTGTTGGTGATAACCTGCCAAGACTGTCTTTCCAATTGTTTCAGGCCCATGGGGCCCAGAAATGCAATCCTTGCTGGCCACCAGAACCAGGCACAGAAAGGGTGTCCCTTCTGTGGGCTGTGTACATCCACTGGCTTTATTGGAGCTATAGGAGGAAGCATGGGAGAAGAATGCTTGGCATTCATCTCTGGCAGGGCCTTGGGCTGGCCCAGGGGCAGGGCCCACCCACCAGCACTAGCTGCATAGAGGGAGAGCACAAAAATTTCACCTGCAAGTACCAGTGCTAGCAAGGTAAAAGGGGAATCCAAAAATAGGCCTACTAGTACCATTGTTCCTGAGAGAATCCTAACAGGCTCCTGCCCCTCTGGCAGACACTTTAAGATTAGTAAATAAATCTCCTTCTCATATGGTCTAGGTGCTTTTCAAACTGCTGTATTTGTGCTGGGTCCTGGGGTGAGTGAGTCTGTGCATAAACTCTTTAAGAGTAGTATCAGTTCCCTATATGGCCCTATGGTTCCCCTGGATGTAAGCCCCACTGGTTTTCAAGGCCAGATGTTTTGGGGGATCATTTCTATGTTGCAGGTACCAAGAGTTAAGGTGCTTAATGTGAGGCACAAGCCTTTTGTTTCTCAGGAGGAAACTTCGTAATATCCGTTTTGATTGTGGGTCATACAGGGACAGGGTGCTGGTGAGGTTTTTGGTGAGACAGCATCTCTGTCTCTCCAATCTTGATTTAACCTTTTATTCTTTGTTGTGGAAAAGATATTCAGTTTTCAGTTTTCAGAGGGAGTTATTTCATATGTAGATACAGGTTTGTGGTGTCCATGGGAGGAGATGAGTTCAGGATCTTCCTATGCCACTATCTTGAGCTTCCTTCCTCTGAGTCTTTCTTGCAACAGGTTACATTTCCTTCTTCCTTCCTTCAGCTATTCCCCATGTGTTTGGTTAAAATAATTAAGAACATGTATTACTGAAGAGATTATTTTAGGATTATGAGGCTCTTCATTATAAATAAGGATCTCTCCAATGTATTGTACTCTGGTTACTGTTTTTGCCTGACTCTCCAGGAGCAAAGCATTTTCTGTCACTTAGGAGACAGAGAGTAAGGTGGTTGAGAACATTGTATTTTGGAGTGACAGTCCAATTTGTTAAGCACTACCTCAGTGACCTTAGCAAGGTCACTATACCGCTCTAGCTCTAGGTTCCATGTCTGTAAAATGAGGCACTTAAAAATTCCTACCTGATATTCCTACCTGAATTAATAAGACAATGCATTTGAAGAATTCAACATAGTTATGGGTGCATAGTTGGTACTCAATAAAAGTGTTTGCCATTTTAATTATGTTGAATATTTTAAATATAAATTTTGCTATTATAGAAGGTATTTTGCTCTGGAGTTGGACAAACGTGTTAGGACCTCAGTTTCCTGACCTGTAGTTTGTTGACATTGAGTAAGCTACTTGAGTTGTAAAACGAGTATTATATTGTAAGGCTGTTATATGATAAAAACTACATATCATGATTTTTTGGTATTTAAAAGACCCTCCACAGAAGACAGTTAACATTATTGCATTTGATTATGAGTTATTGAATCTTAGTATAGTTTCCCTAATGTTGATGCTGCAAATAATCATTCTCTGTTTTGGTAAATAAAACAGACATGTAATCATTCTGCTTCAATATGAAGCTATAAAAATCAATAGAGCATAAAAGTGAATCACTGCTACTAAAGAATGGAATCTATTTTTTGATGAGTTGGGGAAAATACAGATTGCCTGGTGAGACAACATTGTTTAACTTACTGAATTTGATTACACAAAATCTTGACAAGTGATTTCAGATTACTTCATCTAAATTAGAGGAGGTGTATTTTTCTTGTGAAGTGTATTCAAGTCAGTTCAACTCAACAAGCACATTGGCAGACCAAAAGGCTGTGGGAAACATAAGTATGGGTAATGTACATCTCACACAAGTCATGAGTTCCTGCTTAAAATGGCATTTCTGCCACAGTTCCTAATTGGCCTTTCAGCTTTCACTCTGTATTTCTTTAATATATTCTCCAGATATCATGTTGGATCTTCTTAAAATGTAATGCACATCAAACTACCACTCTGGTTATAGCTTAATATGCATTCTATTTGGATTTCTTTTCTGATTCATTGTTTCCTATGCCGTACTTATTAAATATTTTTAATGAGTATCATCTCTTGTCAGGGCTTAGTTTTACATTCATTCTCAGACTTTGAAATGACCACCACTGGATATATTGTGAGGACCACTTTCTAGACAGTGAACTTTGTCTCAAAAAGACAGAAGATATTCCAATCTGACTACACATTCTCGACTTTCACATGCAGCACAGTTTCCTGTAAAAAGTAATGTAAGACATTTGGAAGAAGTAGGGCTCATACTTTCAAGAGTCAGGGCTGTCATTCTCATGCTCATATTTGAGTGCTCCGTTGCAGCCAGGTAGCACATTTTATTCCTTCTGGAGCTTTATGTGGTGTGGGAGTGGGTGAGAGCAGGGTATGACAGGAGCACAAGACTTATCAGGTGAGCATGGCCAATTCTCTTCTCACTGCAGATTGCTGTGTCCAGTGCTACCAGATACCAAAGGGACAGATACTGATAAATTTTTATTTGTTGGGTGCTAGGTAGTATTAATACAATTGTGTTATATTCAGTACAAATATTCTGTCAGTGGGTGATCTCATGGATATCTATCTTATAGCTACTCTTAAAAAGCTTGGGCATTCCGAGGCACCTGAGTGGCTCAGTCGGTTGGGTGGCAGGCTTCGTCTCAGGTCATAATCTCTTGGTTCTTGGGTTCGAGCCCCGCCTCTGGCTCTGTGCTAACAGCTAGCTCAGAGCCTGGAGCCTGTTTCAGATTCTGTGTCTCCCTCTCTCTCTGACCCTCCCCTTCTCATGCTGTCTCTCTCTCTCTCAGAAATAAATAAAATGTTAAAAATATTTTTAAAAAAACAACCCTGGGCATTCTGCATATTAAAATTTTTTTTGAAAAAATTTTTAATGTTTATTTTAGAGACAGAGAGACAGAGCTTGAGCGGGGGAGGAACAGAGAGAGAGAGGGAATCACAGAATCTGAAGCAGGCTCCAGGCTCCGAACTGATAGCACAGAGCCTGACGTGGGGCTCAAACCCATGGATCACGAGTCATGACCTGAGCCAAAGTTGGCCGCCCAACTGACTGAGCCACCCAGGTGCCCCTATTAAAATTTCTATAAAAGATGTTCACATATCTAGTTGCAGATGAACTAGTATGTTGTTATATCCCACAAAAGAACCCTAGAGGAACAGCTTGCTCTTTGGGGGTATCATGATTGTTCCTCAGCGATTCTGAATTGATGTGATGAGCAGCCTTGTCACAAAGGTGTGCTGATTAGTATGGTTTTTTATTTATCATTCTTTGTTTATTTGCCATTTATAATCTTACTGATTCTGAGCTGAGCAATTCTGCCATATTTAAATGTCATTATAGATTATATAAATTTTGACTTAGAAAAAAGTCTTAATACTTACTGAATCCTACTTTAGGTGCTTCAAGATTCTCCATTATAGTGCTCTGCCCCATGGTTGTCCTAGATTTATGTGACTATTGGAGAAGTACTCCTTGTTTCAAAAGTTAGATCATTCTATTTTCAAAAATCTAATAAAATTTTAAAATCATAACATTAATAATATGGGCCCTTAATTAATATCCCAGGACAAAAATGAACTATCTGCATGATATCATGAGAGTCACAAACTCAAATATTTTCACTGTTTTGCAATGATTGTACTTGAGTAAAACAATCTGGATCTAAGGTGATATGGAGGAGTGAAGACTGTGGCAAATCTCTTTAATTGTATGTGATTAAACAAAATGCATCTGCTTTAATATCCCTTTCCCATTAGAAGTTTATCACTTCTGATTCTCTACTCAATGCTTTTATTAGAATATGTATTCTTTACCTTGTCTAATTATGTTTTATTAATAACTTGTTGATAGCAGTGCAAAAAGAACTGCTTTCTCTTCATGGAATAAAATGACTCCACTTTTAGAATTTTCCACATGATGATCTCATATACTCTTTTCTTTATTGTTTGGTTATAACTAAAGAGGAGAAATGGATCTCCTAGGAACAGTCCCAAATTCCCTCCAGAAAACTTGTGGACAGAAGAGTGTTGTTAAAAAGTTACAAGCTTACTTTAACAAGCTTGACTTTAGACTGTTGCAAACACATGGGATACCATCCTTGTGTAATCTATTTGTACCTTGATGTAAGATAGAAGTAGGTCAGTCAACTTTTAATGATGTCCTCTGAGATGTAGTTTCTTGCTAAGGTGTAAATATCAGACTGTGTTTTATGCTCCCATGGGAAGAGATTACCAGGCTATGGGATAACAAGTAAAACAGAAACAATGTCTTCCTAGGTCGATTGGCCTCCTTGGAACCCCCATGTTTTACATAATTAGAGGTCATATATTGCTGGAAATTGTGTCATTTGTGTATTTTCTAAAGAGATAGATATGAAGGTCTTCTGGCAGCCAGAAACACTGAGATACATGATGGAGTGATGAGAAATGTATAAAATCTGTAGTCTGTTTAGCTGTGCTCTAATTCCCACTGTGCCACTTCTGAGCTGTATGACCTAGGGAATTTGTACAATTTTTCTTGAACTACACATTCCTGGTTATAGTTGAACCTCTCCCTATTGCTCTGGCTCCTTGGTTTTTCAAACTGAGACCCATTTTCTAGATTGAGAGAAGTTCTATAAAATGTGGGTGAATAGGCTGGTACATTTAATCTTTACAACAAATGAGAAAACTGAAGTTCAGAGAAGTTAAACTACTTGCATAGGCCAAAAGATTCATAGGGTAGAATGTAGAGGTGAGATTCCAAGCTAAGTAGTTTGCTTATTCAGTATTCTCTCTATTAGTTTTCTGTCTCTCTTGATAAACTAAAAATTCTTGCATCCTAAAAACTCATCTTCCCTAAAGTGCATCACACTGAAAACTCACGGCCCTAGGTTTATTTAGCGCTTTTCTGGTTGGTTAATACACTTGGTTCCTGGTGATATCATCCGTTACCCATTGATTATAGAGATCAATGAGTCTTTAAGAAGGATGATGCAATACTGGGCTCAAGACAAAGTCAAAATATTATCCACTCTTATTCATTGGCTTTGGCACAATCATCGAAGGCTTGATCACCATAACCTGCTGAATTCACCTATATATACAGTTAACAGCTTTGGGGGGAAATTCTAAGGTTAAATCCAATTAGGATATTTTACCTTTCTTGCTCTCTAATATTCTTTTTTTTTTAAATTTTTTTCTTAATGTTTTATTTATTTCTAGGAGAGAGAGAGAGACAGCTTGAGCAGGGGAGGGTCAGAGAGAGAGGGTGTCACAGACTGAAACAGGCTCCAGGCTCTGAGCTGGCAGTCAGCACAGAGCCCGACGCGGGGCTCGAACCCATGAACCTCGAGATCATGACCTAAGCGAAAGTTGGACGCTTAACCGACTAAGCCACCCAGGCGCCCCTTTGCTCTCTAATATTCTTGGAATTAATTTTCCTGATTCAGAATCAACTGGGCTTCAAGATATTTCACTTCTGACTAGTAGGCAATAGAGGAAATATATATCTTTATAGTCAAGACTATGGTTTGAAAACTAGTTTTCCTACGTAGCATTTGTATAATTTTAATTTCTATGTGTCTTAGTCTCTTCATCTATTAATTAAGAGCAAGGAGATATATCTTTCAAAATTATTGTGAAGATTTAGTAAGAAATAATAAACTGTGGATATATAGCACAATGCTTTGTGCATTGACTTTGCATTCAAATTGTTTAGATAGTTCCATATCCTTATCTTCCTTTTTTTTGGTTTCCTTCTTTCTCTAGCCAAGTTTCCTATAAGAATTTAAGTATAAACCTTTCCCTCAAAAAACTGCTCATTCTATATCTGATAAATTTTATTTTATTTTATTGTTTTAAGCATTTGGTTCTCTTCTCTTTTAAAATTTAATACCAATATAGTTAACATACAATGTTATGTTAATTTAAGGTGTACAATACACTGAATAATATAGATATACAGATATATAGATCTTCTTTATCCATTTATTAGTCGATATAGATTTGGGTTCTTTCTAGAATATCAACTGTTCAATATAATTTCTTTGAAATTTGTTAATTCTTATTTTTGGTCTAATAAAATATCAAATTTTATATATGTTCTATATGTGCTTTAGAAGAATGTGTATGCCATTATAGTTGGCTTCTTACGCTTGTTAATTGTTTTGTTCAAAGGAAAGACTTCTCCCATTCTGGTTATGGTTGCAGATATTTCTATATTTCTGGATCTAATATTTCTCTTCTGTACAGTTGGAGAAATATTAGATCATTCAAGACTTACCCTGAGGATCCAGTAGTATGATGTTGATAAACTATTTGGAAACTATATGTATGAAATTTCTTTCATTCTTATATTTTAATTTATGCATTAATTTAATAAGTTTATAGGAATAGTGTACTATGTGCCAGGCATAAAGCTTAGGTGGGTGCTAGGTGTGCATTGGTGAAAAATTATACATTTCTTTTTCTCAAAGTTCTAAGTTTATCCTTTCTCACAGGTATCTTAGGGTTGGTGAACCACTCAACATTCTCCTTTCATATGAATATATGACTTTTGCTATGTTATTTTAGACTATACTAAAGAGTCTTTCCTAATAATCTACATTTTAGAAACAAGAAAGCAACTGCAGAAGAAATACAAATGTCTTGCCCAGTACTTTCTGTTATTCGTGTATGGGAATCATAGCCTGACTAAGTACACTGTTTATGCTCCATCTAATTCACTATATTTCTCAAACAGAGAATTGCATATTTTACTGCTCTTAAAGATACCTAGAGGGGCGCCTGGGTGGCTCAGTCGGTTAAGCGTCCGACTTCGGCTCAGGTCCTGATCACATGGTTCGTGGGTTCGAGCCCCGCATCCAGCTCTGTGCTGACAGCTAGCTCAGAGCCTGGAGCCTGCTTCAGATTCTGTATCTTCCTCTCTCTCTGACCGTCCCCTCCTCACACTGTCTCCCTCCCTCTCTCTCTCTCTCAGAAAATAAATAAAACACTAAAAAAAAAAAAAAAGATCTCAAGTGAGAACATTAAAGATACCTAGACAGACTGAACACTTGACATGAATATTCATTTACCAGAAGTAAAAGCTGAGTGACAGACTCAAACCTCTGAGGAGGTGGCACTGGTAGGTTGCTGATTCTGGGTTGTAGAGAAGAAAGAAAAACTGAAACTAACACTGGAAGCAGCTAAGGAGCTGCCATTGTCATGGTAAAGCACCCTATCTAGAGTGATGTGACAGCAACAAGAAACAAGTTGGGAAGCTCAAGGCCCTTAACATCAGCCAGCCTCTCATTCTCCAGTAACTTTAGCAAGAATTTCACAGATGCTAGCTAGCAGGAGCTCCAGGATGGCTCTCAGTTAAGCATCAGACTCTGGAGGTCAGCCCAGGTCTTGATCTCAGGGTTGTGAGTTCAAGCTCTGCATTGGGCTCCATGCTCAGTGTGGAGCCTATTTAAAAAAAAAAAAAAAAAAAAAGCTAGCAGAGAAGGAAGTGGTTTTTGTGACCCAATCCTAATTCAGAAAACAGAGCATAGAAAAGCAGATTTAAAGTTGAGACAGTAGTTTAATTTAATAAAATTCCTCCATAAAAAATAAGGATGAAAACTTTGTACTTGATCAAAACTTTCTGACCTTATTAAAGTTCACTCAACACTAGTAATAATAAAACAACTAATGCTTATTGGATGTTTAGGATGCTCCAGGCACCTTTTAGCACTATGAATGAATTAAATCTTATGAAGTAACATTAATTACCCGTTAACAGGAAAAGAAGATATTATGGGCTTACTCTTAGAATTTAGAAGTAGTTATAGTCTTACTTTAGATTTGTGTTCTATATTTCAAATTCCAAAGACTCTTCAAAAGTCTAGATAAAAGGAGTGCTTTCTTCTATTGACATATCTCACTCAGTTGTTTCAAAGGAAATGGGACTTCTGTCCTCACACTGGCCCTGCCCCACATGGCTGCACTCTTCAGCCAATAGAAATCATCTCAATTTTGGGCCATCTTTTTCTTATCAACACAAAAACTTTATACCTTTTTAGTTTATTGAGCGACTTGACTCCTTTCCTTTTGCTACTTCTTATCTTTTTATGCAACTTTTGTTAATTACCAGGTCTGTCAGTTCTCCTACTCTTGGGAAATATGTGATCCAGTACAGAGTAGGAAAGAAGTTCTCATTGCAACTTGGGCTCTTGTCAAAGTCCAAAAGGAACTGTGCTACTACATCACCTCATTTTATTCTGCTAAAACTTATGGTGTATTACCAGGGGAAGCTTTTAGTTACTTTAGTCTTATTATACACCAAATTCAGAAAAGTTATGGTAGTTAGTTAACAAAACCTCTTATTCTTTTTGAATAGCCTTTGTTACCTCAGATATGACAGATATACATTCTTACTCTCACACAAGATACAGTTCATTTATTTATTAAAATAAATGACTATATTTATCAAACATCTGTTATATCCAGGGCTCTGTTCTGGTCTTTGGGATGCTGTAAGGTAATAAACAGACAAGTTCTTACTTTCAGTGAGCTTATATAGTGAACGTAGACAGTAGATATATGAATAAATTAAAAATGAATATATAATATGCCATGTACCAATTAATATTCCTTTTGCATAATTAATTAAAAGTGTACTTATTTTAGGTTACAGAATATTTTTAGTACACCTTTTTTTTTTAACTGAATGTTTACTTCTTTATTACATATTTCTATTTCAGTATTCTGTTTTTTTTAAGTTTTTACTTTAATTTCAGTTAACACAGTGTTTTATCAGTGTCAAGTGTTTTTAGTTCACCTTTTGTCTGTATTATTTTCTAGAGGTTTAAGAGTTACTATATTTTTCTGGGGCTTCCTAGGAGATTTTCACATTTTGCATTTCCATAATAGTATTGTTGAAACCACAAGCATGTTTTATTTCTGCAGTTAAAACAAAAAGCTAATAGTAACAACATCTACCAAAATATTTCTGTCTGATGATTTTGAATGTCACATGGTGAATTCATTTTCACATGGTTATGTTATTATTTTAAATTTTGTGTCTGCAGCAGCTTTGGATACCGAGTCACATAGTGTAAATCAGTACTCACATTCCATCAGAGTTTTTTCTACCCATCATGTTCTTCACAGCAGCCTTTACATCCTTGTTCCTCAGACTATAGATGAGAGGATTGAGCATGGGGGTCATTACCCCGTAGAAGAGAGAGATGAGGGCCTCAATGATGTCTTGATTATCAGCATCAACAGAACTTTTAGACGTGGGCTTTGTGTACATGAAGCAGATGGTTCCATAGAATATAATCACTACTGTTAGGTGGGCTGAGCAAGTGGAGAAGGCCTTACGTTTTCCTTCAGTAGAAGGAATCCTCAAAATAGTGGTGACAATAAAAATGTAAGAGATAGAAATTACTAGCAGTGGAATAACCAAAACAATCAGATTTGACCCTGTCATGCTGATCACATTGATTGAAATATCAGCACAGGCCAGTTTTAGGATAGCCACAATTTCACAGACAAAATGGTTAATGACATTATTAGTACAGAATGGTAACTGCATTGCGAGAGATGTCTGCACCACTGAGTCCACAAGCCCAGTGATCCAGGATCCAGCTGCCATGGGCAGGTAGGCATTTTTGCTCATGATGATAGGGTATCTCAGTGGGTAGCAGATGGCTACGTAGCGATCAAGTGCCATCATACCTAGAAGCACACACTCTGTGGCCCCCATGGCAAAGGAGAGAAACATTTGCACCATGCACCCAGAGAAGGAAACCCTTTTCCTTCCTGTCAGAAAACTGTCAAGAATTAGTGGAACAGAGGAACTTGTATAACAAATGTCCAGGAAGGAAAGATTACAGAGGAAGAAGTACATGGGGGTGTGCAAGTGAGAATCATAGATGATTACTAAGATAAGGATTCCATTTCCAAGAAGGATCATCAAGTACATCCACAAAACTAGCACAAAGAAAACTGTCTGGAGCTTTGGGTGGGCGGAAAGCCCAACAAGGACAAATTCTGTCAACATGGAATCATTGGTCCTTTCCATATTACATATATCCCTTCTCCAATAGCACTCTATGGATGATAGAACAGAAACTTGTTAATACAGCATCTGCAAGAGCTACATCTTTTAAGTATTATAAAAGATACTTAAATCTTTTAAATCTGTGTCACTGCATTCTATATTTGGATGTAACAATATAGTCTTGCAGCAGCTTTCTCACTCTAAACTCACACCATGACAGCAGGAATTTTAACCTGATTTTCTCAGGGTTAAGAGAGAATACATTTGATTGTAGGACATTTGGATCCCAAACCAGTTTATGCCCATTCCTACTAGTTGTGTCTCGTAACATATTGACTGCACATCAGGGCAGTGTCTACAGTCTAGATGCAATCTACAAAGGTAGTTTGTTTGACAGTCTTTTCTGTACCATGTTTTAAATTTTGATTTAGAGGTCAATATTTTACAAAGAGGAGATATGGTATAAAAATGGATATTTTCAGATTGTCTTCAAATAATTTATAATATTTAAAACCATTAGACCTATTTCCATCATGGAGCTCAATTACAACTTACCCATCGGATTGGAAGCATGATCTCCATTACACCAGATTATCCTTTTCTCTCTCTTATCTGCTTGTCATTGGAGGTGAATATTAATTTCCAGTTAACATGTTATTCTCAGTTGATCTCAATCACTTACAATACCTGACAGGATTGTATACGTATTTGAATCCTTTTTTTTTTTTAATTATATATGTTTATTTATTTTATTTTATTTTTTTTACAAATAGTTTATTGTCAAATTAGTTTCATTTGACAGTGCTCATCCCCTCGAGTGCCCTCCTCCATGCCCATCCCCCCTCTCCCCCACATCCATCAGTTCTCAGTTTTTGTCAGCATTCAAGAGTCTCTCATGGTTTGCCTCTCTCCCTTTCCCCCACGTATTTGAATTCTTGACTCATGGCTTCAGGGCCAATGTATTCAGTAGTCCTAGTAGACCTATTATACTGTTAGAAGCCTATGAAAATGTTTTTATTTCTTTTAAAATCTGAATAAAATAATGAATTTTAAGCTTTAGTATGTAATATTAGTATATTTATCTTTATATCAAAGCAGATGTAAAATATAACTTTTAATATTATTTCACCGAAGAAATGGCCTGTCAAAGTCATAATGCAGTCCTATATAATCAGATCCCTTTTCAGAGCTCATTTTTGTCTGCTGGTGGTATAAGTAGCCATTACCTATCTGCCATCTCATTGGAGGAACATATCTTTATATTGCTACAGTATCTACTTCAATACGATAATGAAGTATGTGTTTAAATAAATGGTTTTCTTTAATAAAAGGAAATTGAGGGCGACTGGGTGGCTCAGTTGGTTAAGCATCCAGCGTTGGCTCAGGTCATGATCTCACAGGTCATGAGTTCGAACCTCACACCCAGCTCTTTGCTGTCAGCACAGAGCCTTCTCCATATCCTCTGTCTTACTCTCTCTGACCCTCCCCCACTCTCTCTCTCCTAAAAATAAAATAGATATTAAAAAAATTTTTTAAAGAAAGAAATAAACTAAAAGTGCTTACAAAGCTAATTTTATCATGAATAAATATAATGTAGATTGTAGGCTCCTCTTAATGTTTGTTTTCACCTCATGCAAGGACTATCACTTAGGGATCAACTGTAATAATAGTGCTTTAATTCAAAGTGTACACATTTAACTAAACCAGCGATATGTAGCCATTATTTTTTAGCAAATCAAATTTATACAGAAGCATAATATGTAAAGCAAATAAGAGATTTTCTCTGGTTGAAGTTATACTGGTTTGCCAGTGAAGACAGAGTACTATTTGTTTAGCTACTTATTTACTCTTCCTCCCTCAGTTTGGTTTAAAAGGATTCCAAAGGGCATAATTTGAAAATCACCTATGTAATGAGTTAGAAATAATATTAATAATCTGCATTTTAATAGTCTTATTAAAAATGATAGAAATGTATGTATTGATTACTCAATGTCAGATACATAACTAAATGCTTTTATTCATAACAATCCAAGGAAGCATAGATTGTATAATATATATATTATCCTTCCTTAAACATTTGGTAAACATCACAAGTAAATCATGATATAAATAGATGAAAGAAACTTAAAATTAATTATTTCAAGAGGTGCAGGAAATAAATTTGGTGGAGGTCAATTCATAATTTTCATATTAACTATTTGAAGTTCCACAAACATAACTTCTTAATCTTGAAAGAAAACTTATGCCAAAATCATATAAAATTATTACTCACTAATAAGACAGTTTATTATACATTTTCATGATCTATAATAAGATAAAGATGCCTACTCTTACATAGACTTGATAGTCCTGGTCAAAATTGTGAGACAAGAAAATGGCAGAAGTAGAAAAAAAAAGGGATGCCTGGGTGGCTCAGTCAGTGAAGCGTCCCTTCCTTGATTTTGGCTCAGCTCATGATCTCACAGTTCATGAGTTTGAGCCCCATGTCCAGCTCTGCTCTGACAGTGAAGAGCCTGCTTGAGATTCACTCTCACCCTCTTTCTCTGACCCTCCCCTGCTTTCTCTCTCAAAGTAAATAAATAAACTTAAGAAAAAAAGAAGTAGCAACAAAAAGATACTAAAAAATTTATAAGAACTAAAGAGAAAAATTAGACTTCTGGAAGTAAGATCAATAAAAAAAATGAGTAGTCCTCTCTATGGTAATAATGAATGATTAGCAATCATAATAAAAATAAATAAAATTTAAAAAATATAAAGCATCTGGGTTTTAACCTAATAAAGCATGCACAGGACTTTTACAGAAATCATCTAAAAATTATAATAAGGAGCATAACATATATAAGTAATTAAAAGAGTATAGCATGTTAATATATGGAATAAAAATATAAGACTGCCATTTTCTCCCAAACTAGTCTATACATTCAATTAAATATATGCACAAGTGTAGCTGAAATTTTTTGAGGAATACAAGTATTCATTCTAAAATTTATGTGGAAGAATAAAAGGACACAACTTGTACAGTTAATTTTATAAAGAAAAAATAAGAGGAGCATCTATATTTGAAGTATACTGCAAAGCAACAGTAATAAAATATTATGATAATGGCTCAAGGTCATTTAAATAGTCCATTGGAAAAGAAATCTCAGATATAGACATAAGTATATGGGAATTTGATAAATCATAAAACTGTCAACCCAAAGCAATCAAGATGTGATGGCTTAGTAGATCATTTTAGGAAAATATCTTTAGATATGGATAAAAGATGAAATTAAATCCTGGGATTACCATACATAAAAGTGGAAACCAGATGAGTTAACAATTTAAATGTGAAAAAAGAAATTACAATATTAATAAAAGGCAAATCTGTGTGAATTTATAGTTCAGGAAAAACACTTTTAGAACAAAATTCAAATAGTGTAAACTATGAAGCAAAGCTTGGTGGACTTAACCCAACGAAGGACCTCAGAAATAAAGTTAACAGACTGTAGAAGATAGTTTCACTATCTAAAACTGACAAGCAACTCTCTTGATAGGATATACAAAAGGAAAAAAAGAAAAGAAACCACAACTCCCCCCCGCAAAAAAACTCTTTTGCTAACCCAAAAGATAAAGCTTTAAACCAATGGAAAATTAGCCAAATGATATGAATTAGTCAGTTATGGAAGGGATTTCCTAAATGGCTGGTAAATATATGGAGAGATCTTATACTTTAAAAATCTGAAAAATGCTCATTAAAACAGCCATGCAGTATCATTCATGTTCATTCCAAAAGTAGATGATACTAAAATTTGGCAAGCATGTGGGGAGGTAGAATTCTGTTGGGAGTGTACACTGGTATACTGCAAACTCTCTGTTTATACTAAAATTGGGTAGGATTCAGTAATTCTAGTCCTGGGAATATGACCCAGATAAGTTGTTGCTCAAAATGTAAGGACACAAACGTGAGGATGCTCATGATTGCGTTATTTGTGACAAAAGGAGGTTGGAGGCAAACTGGTTGCTCATCATCAGAGTAATGATTCTAACACAAGTAAGCATGCAATATGGAACACTTCGCAGAAGTGAGAAGCAAAAGAACTAGACATCCATAAGCAACATAAATAGATCCCTGAAGAAGTGTTTAAAAAGTAAGCAATATTGTGATTTATAGCACAATAAAATTTGCATAGAAATTTAAAATACATATCTCAGAAGGTACATGCCTTTTTAGGGACAAATCAAACACTTAAGTACCTGTATAATGAGTGATTATGGGAGAATATAGGGCACTTTGTAAAGACAGGAAAATAATGTACAGAGGAATATAAAATAAAATACAGAGGAGTATGAGTAACTAAATTCTAAGTTTTTTTTTTTTTTAATTTATTTCTGAGAGAGAGAGAGACAGCGTGCACAGGGGAGGGTCAGAGAAAGAGGGAGATACAGAATCTGAAACAGGCTCCAGGCTCTGAGCTAGCTGTCAGCACAAAGCCTGATGCAGGGCTCAAACTGTGAGATCATGACCTGAGCCCAAGTCAGATGCTTATCTGACTGAGCCACCCAGGCGCCCCACTAAATTCTAAGTTTAAAAGAAAACAAATAGAAACACTCATAAAAATCATAGAGGGCAATATAGGGCATATACTAATGAAGGAACTCTGACAAAAATTATAGTTTTAGGGGCACCTGGGTGGCTCAGTCAGTTAAACATCTGACTCGGTTTTGGCTCAGGTTATGATCTCATGGTTGTGAGATCTAGCCCCACGTTGGGCTCCATGCTGGGAGTGGAGCTTGCTTACGATTCTCTCTCTCTCTCTCTCTCTCTGCCTCTACCTCCTCCTCTCCCCTGCTCTTCCTCTCTGTCTCAAAAAAGAATTAAGACAAAAAATTTTAATGTAGTTTTAGTAGAGGAGACTATCATAAATGTAAAAACAAAGGAAAATTGATTTCTGACCCCATAAAATCAACACACAATGGATCGGAAGAAAAAAATTGAGGCACTTAAAAGAAAAAGGCTAAAGTTTAGTTAGAGCATACATTTTATAAAATAAAGTTTTAAATCTAGCTAAAGAAAAGTCAGGAATAAAATGGTTCCAAGTCTGGTGGCCCCATTGGAAAAGTTAACCTTAATGTAGAAATAAATGAATCTGGAGTTCTTATTAGCCTGATTCCACTAAATATGCTATTCATATATGTAATTCCCTTGATTTGATTCAGTGTTCCCCTTCTTTTTTGTTAAGTTTGCTTGTTTGTTTATTTAGTCAGTGTGGAGCCTGATGGGGGCTCGATCTCATGAACCGTGAGATCATGACCTGAGTGGAAATTAAGAGTCTGACGCTTAACAGACTGAATCACCCAAGGCACCTCTCAGTGTTTCCCTTCCAATGAGACTGAGAAACTGGGCATCCAGGTCACTTGTGTAGAAGGAATAAGTGGACTGAGCAGAGGAATTAAGTGGCTCCCCTCCAATAGAATTGGCTATTCTGTTTCTTTATTATTACTATTATCTGAGGTAGAGTCCATGCACAGGCAAGCTGGGAAAGAAGCAGAGGGAGAGAGAGACAATCTTAAACAGGTTCCACATTGAGCATTCCAACCTCACACAAGGCTCCATTCCATGACTCTGGGATCATGAACTGAGCCGAAATCAAGAGTGGGACACTCAACTGACTGAGCCATCCACGCGCCCCACCATTCTGTTTCTCATTGTAAAGCATAGTACTCTGCTTCATAATAGTATCTGTGAATGAGTGTGAATCAACCCCTGTGAATGAGATCCAGACTCTTCTTGTTTTAACCAAACAATTTTGAGTGTACGGGGCCAAAGAACAGAATGTGGACCTTGATAAAACCACACCACACCACACCATACTGCACCACCACAGTATTGCAGAGTAGTGAGGTCTGTTGGTAGGAAACCAGCAGCTTCCTTGGGAGAAGCCTTAGTCATTATACACACATGTTTTATTCAAACTACAAAAGAAAGTACAAACAGACTTCAAAGAAGGGGAGATCATCTGAGAAAGAGCTAGGATAAGACTTTATATCTTGTCAAATGAATTTGACCTTGTTGAACTGAAGGGAAATAGTCTTTGGTAATAGGATGAAGCAAAATGTGTCAGTGGGGCTTCTAGGCAAGAAAACACTGTATCAAGGTATAGTAGTCAGAAAAAGATTTTTAAAAAGAAGGAAGATTTGCCATTTTGTGTGGTATATTAAATGTAGCATTAAGGAATTAAAATTTGTTCTCCAGGCAATTGGGTACCTTTGAAATTTTGTCCAGGGGATATTTAAGGATGAAAACAGAAAACAAAGCTTAAGTAGAGGCATTATTCAGGATCCTATACTTTCTCACTAATATTGAGCTGTGACCTGTGTGGTTGGTAGGTCTATAATCATTGTTTTTCAAGCTCCTCTCCTCCAGCTTGTAGAGAACCTGACTCAAAATTAATCTTCTTTTGGAATTAGAAACATAATAGTTAATTTTAGGTCAAATTGGTATTATAAAGTTTTTAAATTTTAAATTTTTTAAAATATTTTATTTATTTCTGAGAGAGAGAGAGAGAGAACGAGCAGGGGAGGGTCAGAGAGAGGAATGCACAGAATCTGAAACAGGCTGCAGGCTCTGAGCTAGCTGTCAGCACAGAGCCAGATGCGGGGCTTGAACCCACAAACCATGGGATCATGACCTGAGCTGAAGCCGGACACTTAACCTACTGAGCCACCCAGGTACCCCCATAAAGTTTTATTTCCTTTGGCAAAAACACAATCCTACCATTTTCTCCAGGTTCTTAGTTTGGTCCTCTAATAGTCTGTGAGAATTAAACTATGTCTCACTTCCCTTTGAGGTGAGACCAATGCTCTGTTGGGTCTTTCACAACTACATCTTAACTGATTGTTTTATTTATGAAGCTAACCAAAATAATAACAACTGCCTCATTCTCCCAACGTTTTCTAGATTTTTAAAAAAAATTCTGAGTATGGAGGGCACTTCATTAACCCAGAGGAAAAGTGAAACATCCCTGTTAATAAGTTAAATATTGATTCCCTGAGGGTCATAGGAACCCATCCTTTCTGCTCTTCATGTCTTTTTTTTTTTTAAAGAGTTTTCCCTCTCCACCCTTAGAAAAATTTCTCTTCCAAAAGAAGTGTTTATTAAGGTATTGCTCACTTAGTAAAAAAGGACACATTCCTTTTGTCTTCACTTTACCCTTAGTCACCCCAGGAAATGTTGGACACTGTAAGCAATTGTAGTCAAATATACATGAACTGAAAGCAATCTTAGCTGCATCTCTTATGAATTCAGTAACAGTATGCTAGTTTTCTAGCTTCTCTCAGCAACTATGTGCTCACATATATTGGGGTAGCATTGTCTGAGTTTATCTGATCACATGTGCTAGGTTTATGGTATAGAGTAGGAACTTAAAACACATTTGATTCTTCTTTGGGTCATACTTAGTGGCAATTAAAAGAGAATGAGACTCAAAATTACGTTGTTAGGGCACCCAATTCACATAGTAGGTAGGTGAGTGCTACATTTTTTCAGATTCTATGTTTCTTCATCTGTGAAGTTACCAATAGCTTTTTCATACATTTAATGAGAGAATCCAATGATATGATATAGTGAAAGCACTTTGCAAGCTGAATATCCAAATGCTTATTCACGAATTCATTCAACACAAAGATAGCAGTAGCCTTGTGCATGCTATCCAATATAACTAGGGCTGGTGGTGACGGAATGGTGGTGAGCAAATGAAGTCATTATAACATCTATTTTTCTCAAAACTAAAGGATAGTTCTTCATAAAAATATTTCAGGATATGTTAAACAACTTAAATTTTTTCCTTTATGATTTTGTAATTTTGAAGCTTCAAAAGAATTGTCCTAAGCTATTGCCTTTTCATTTTAGAAACAAGGAAAGCAATGCTGAGAGAAGGTGCATGACTTAATTAGTGTTTTGTATCTAATTAACTATGTGTAGGAAGCAAGCATTGCCTGGCTATAAAACTCAGACTCTTGGAAACACTGTATTCTCTTAGGCAGGGAATGTGTTCTATGTTAATATTATTGGTTTTAGTGCTATTTAGAGAAGGGCTAATTTAAGTAAACTTGGAATCCAAGCAGAATGATAGACACATTGAGAATATGGCAACCACAGATTTGATCCACAGGCTGAATTTCTGCTAGAAATTAAAGTACTTAGCACAATGTAGAAATAGATGGACTAGATCCTCAGATTTTTTTTCCCCCTGAGATATTATTGTTATCCAGGATTAATCCAAGTCAGTAGTAATCAAAACAAGACAGAGATAAGGGGCCAGTGGTGGATTTTTGCTCCCACACAATTTATTCTCAAGTCAAAGCTCATTGTTGGGACTTGGGGCTGTTAGGATTAAAGAGTTACTGATTACAGTGATCCTGATCCAAGGAGCTTCCAGAAAGGGTTAATGGAAGAGGTGATGTACATTTATTTATACAGAGTTAGATATAGGAATCATATACATTTTTAAATGTTTATTCATTTTTGAGAGAGAGAGAGAATACACATGAGCCAGGGAGGGGTAGAGAGAGGAGGACAGAGGGCCTGAAGTGGGCTCTGCACTGATAGCAGAGAGCCTGATGTGGGGCTTAAATTCAGCTGTGAGATCATGACCTGAGCTAAAGCAGATGCTTAACTGATTGAGCCACCCAGGCACCCCAGAAACAATAACTTTTGTCTTAATTACTTTGAATTCGACAATTATTTTAAAAATACAGGTGGTATCATATCTCAACTATTTTAATTTTTTAAAAATGTTTTATTAAATATTTTTAGGAGAGAGAGAGAGAGAGAGAGAGAGAGAGAGAGCACGTGTGGGGGAGGGGCAGAGAGAGGGGGAGAGGGAAACACAGAATCCGAAGCAGGTTCCAGGCTCTGAGCTGTCAGCACAGAGCCCGACGCAGGGCTCCAACCTACGAACAGTGAGATCACGACCTGAGCTGAAGTCGGACGCTTAACCGACTGAGCCACCCAGGCACCCCTCAACTATTTTAAAATATTTTTTTAAAATATGGTGGTCATAGCAACTATGGAAGATGGTCAAATAATTGCATTGCAATTACACACATTTGGGACAGAGAATTAATTTTTTCAGCAGATTATAGGTCGAATAATAATATTCAAGTTGCTTGGCTGCAGTCCATCTGTTCTGCAATGCTGTCTTAACACCAAATGGAGGAGTCTAATGTTCTCATTCTATCTGCTGTGGGGAAGGGAGGAAAGGCAGAGCAAACGTTTTTGAAGAGGCAAAAGAAGACTGCATTTTATTTTAGAGAGCCTAGATTTGAAACTTAAAGATTTGGAACCTCCTTTTTTCCTTCTTAAATGAGGCCAATTGCTACCTAAGAGCTTTGTTGTGAAAATTATTCAGCAATGGTCTAAAATTTAATGGAAAGCCATATGACACTAAATGAGGAAAGCTTGACAGATGGAAAAATTAGATATATCCTGTTAAAGCATATGGAATTGATACCTTACCCATAATTTGAAAGCAATATTTACAAGAGAAGAAGATGGACTATAATGTCATTTGTATATGTACCTCTAAGCTTGAAGAGGAGTGGCTTCCTTTCTTGATCTCAGTTCACTCTTCTTCCTTAATAGCTGCTTTGCTTACAGCCTCAAGTAGCGCTCCCTAGTTTATGTAATTATTTTCAGGATAAAGTGAGGAGATATTAGTGAGATTCAGATAGCAAACAGGATGCTGCAATTATTTTCTTCAAATTTTGACTTACCAGTAGTTTATTCCAAATTGATAGATGAGTCTATTTAAAATATTTTCACTCCCAGGCCGTTTCTAGTTCAATATCAGAAAAGTGAAAAAAAGCAAAGTGACCCATAGATTCTTAAGGCCTTTGTACTTATCTGAGTGTGTCTCTACATCCTCCCAAAGACCAGCTAATTGCTCAGCAAGGCAATTTAAATTCTTTTCGGGGCAAGCTATGGAAGGGTCCAATATTTGCAACAAACTAATGTTAGGAATGTAAACATGTTAGGAGGATTAAAAACTTTCCCATACTCTGGGGAAAATGTAGTTAGATCTAATTATGTCATATAATTGGTATATTTTTGTTGTCATGCAACTCAAATAAGAACTGTGTATCACCATCTACAGTATCACAGTATTTGAAGATATTAACACTGAAACAGAAAAATAGTTTTTAACAAGTATTATTTTTTCTTTTCTGATAAGATCTGGAAACATCCCATGATTAATAGCCTAAAGTATCTGCATTTGTATCATATTTTCAAATGTCTAATGTGCTTCCCAGGAAACTACCATGCATTAGAATGTTCTATTCCCACTCTTCAATGAGTGCAGGATAGTTAGGTTAAAATAATGTAAACAATTTAAACTGATAGTTAAATCTCAATAAAAAATTAAATCTGAGCGTTACTTTCTTCTAGATTCAAGTTAGAGTTGAAGCATGTGGAACAGAATGTAACCTTTTATCAAAGATGATTCCTCTTTGACTTAAATAACTAAGGTTTGTATTCAGATTCAGATTTTGTCCCAGAAATTAATATTTCTTGCTCAGCATTTTTCCCTGAAACCTTTTTTGAGACAAACCTATTTTTTTCAAATTGGTAATTTCTCCTTAAACTACATATTTCTTCTTTAATTCACTCTAAATGCTGTAAGTTTATACTGTTCAGGTATCTGACATTTAGTGCCAGATAATAATTGATAATACCAAGTGAGTGGAGGGGAGGGGCATTTTCTCTGCACTTTACATGCATCTCATTTATCTAATTCTTATTATGATTTTATGAGCTACATACTATTATTTTCATTCTAAAGATTAAGTAGCTGAGGAACAAGAAGATATTATTCATTGCCTATGATATGTGTATGCAACAAGTTTCCCTAAAGTGATTGAAAACTACTTAATACCAGAAAATATCACAGCACCATCTCAAGATGTACCTTTACCACAATGGATGCTCAGAATATATACTTGTTGGCAGATGGGAAATTTTACCATAACATTTAGTTCCTCAGTTCTGCTCTATATTTTGTATACTGTGATATTATGTCACTTTAATATTTACAGTTATTGCTTGGAGTAGTACATTTCATTGAAGAACCCTGAAGAAAAAAAGGGATCCTGAAAGGAGGAAAGGATCCCTAACCTCTTTCTCTGTCTCTTCTCCCTGAAAAACTTGTAATCTGTGTTTTATATGCTATTCATATTTTTATTGGCATCTAATTAACATATAATATTATGTAAGCTTAAGATGTACACTGAGTTGATTTGATATGCTTTTATGTTATAATATGAATACTACCATAATTTTAGCTAACCTCCATCACAGCACATAATTATCTATGTGTGCTCGTGTGTGTGTGTGTGTGTGTGTGTGTGTGTGTGTCTGTGTGTTGTGAGAACATTTAAGATCTAGTCTCTTGGCAACTTTTAAATGTATAATGCAGTATTGTTAACTGTGATCACAATTCTGTGCATTAGATCCCCAGAACTTACTAATCTAACTGTAAGTGTATACCTCTTGACCAATATTTCTCCAATTCCTCTACCATAAAGCTGCTGGTAACCACCATTCTACTCTCTGCTTTGATGAGTTTGGCCTCTTTACATTCCACAAGTAAGTGGTATTGTCCAGTATTTGTCTTTCTATGTCTAACATATCTCACTTACCATAATGCCCCCAAGGTCTATCCATGTTGTCCCAAATTGCAAGATTTTCTGCTTTTTCATGGCTGAGTAATATTCCATCTTATGTATGTACCACATTTTCTTTATCCATTTATTGGTTTGATAGACACTTAGGTTGTTTATTGGCTGTTGTGAATAATGCTGTAATGAGCATGGGGGTGCAGATATCTTTTTTGAAATCTTGGATATATTCCAGAAGTGAAAAAGCTGGATCTTACAGCAGTTCTACATTCAAGGAGCCTCTATATTGTTTTCCTGAAGGCAAAACAATTTACATTCCTACCAATGATGCACAAAGTTTCTCTTTTCTCCATATCCACACCAATACTTGTTATCCTATCTTTTTGAAGGTAGCCATTCTAACACGTGTAAGAGGATATCACACTGTGATTTTGATTTGCATTTCCCCAGTGATTAATGATACTGAGCATCTTTTTTTTTTTTTAAAAATGTTTACTTATTTATTTTGAGAGAGAGTACATGCACATACACAGGTACAAGTTGTGGAGGAGCAGAGAGAGAGGGAGAAAATTCCAAGCAGAATCTGCACTGTTAGTGCAGAGCCTGACATGGTGTTCAATCTCACAAACGCTGAAATTATGACCTGAGCCAACATCAAGAGTCAGATGCTTAACCAGCTGAACCACCCAATAACCCTGAGCATCTTTTCATGTACCTCTTGGCCACCTGTCTTGTCTGTCTTTTTTGGAAAAATGTCTGTTCAGTTCCACTGCCCATTTTTAAAATCAGGTGGGTTTTTTTTTTGTTACTATGTTGTATGACTTCTTTATATATTTTGGATATTAATATAGTTCAGTATATATTTTCTCCCATCCCATAGGTTGCCTTTTCATTTTGTTGATTATTTGTTTTGCTGTACAGAACTTTTTAGTTTGATGTAGTCCCACTTGTTGAATTTTTGCTTTTGTTGCTTGTGCCTTTGGTGTCATGTCCAAAAAATAGTCACCAAGACCAATGTCAAGGGAATTTCCCCTATGTTTTTTTCTAGGAGTTTTATGATTTAGTTTGTCTTTTCTATTGCTTATTTTTTCTGGTCTCTATTTAATTTGTTTCCTCTCTGATATTTGTAATCGCCTTATTTCCTTTCTACTGCTAATTCTGGTCTGAGTTTGTTCTTTTTCTAGTTCCTTGAGAAGTAGTTATTTGAGATATTTCTTTTTTCTTAATATATGCATTTATCACTATAAACTTGCTTCTAATAACTGTGGTTTAGCACCCCTGAGATTTTGGTGTGTGGGGTTTCCATTTACATTTGTCTGAAGATATTTTTAAAAATTGTTTCTTTGACCTTTTGATTGCTCATGTGTGTTTGTTCAGTTTCCACATGTGTAAATTGTCTAGCTTTCCTCTTGCTGATTTTTGTTTCATGCAATTGTGGTCATAAAAGATTCTTGGTGTGACTTAAGTCCTCTTAAATATGCTAAGACTTGTTTTGTGGTCTCTCATATGACCTATCCTGGAAAATATTCTGTGTGCACTTGAGAAGAAAGTGTATTCTGCTGCTCTTAAAAGGAATGTTCTATATATGTCTGTTAAGTCTGTTTGATTGCAAGTATGGCTCAAATCCAAAGCATCCTTGTTGATTTCTCATCTAGATAATCTATCCATTGCTGAAAGTGGGGTATTGAAGTCCCTTAGTATTGTGTTATTGTTTATTTCTCCCTTCATATCAGCTAATATTTAAATAATATGTTTAGGTTCTCTGATTTCAGGTGCATATACATTTACAATTGTTGTATTTGCTTGATGAGTCAACCTTTTTATCATTGTGTAATGGCCTTCTTTGTCTTCCACGAAAGTTTTTGTCTTAAAGTCTATTGTGTCTGATATAAGTATAGCTACTCTCTTGCATGGAATATGTTTTTCCATCCCTTCACTTTAAGGCTATGTGTGTCCTTAAAGCTGAAATTAGTCTCTTGTAGACAGAACATGGTTAGGTCTTGTTTTTCAATCCATCCAGCCACTCTGTGCCTTTTGATTGGAGAATTTAATCATTTACATTTAGAGTCCTTTTTAATATGCAGAGATTTACTAATGCTATCTTATTAATTGCTTTATGGCTATTTAGTAGTTTCAATGTTCCTTTTTTTCTCTCTTGATGCCTACCTTTGTGGATTGATGAATTTCCCTGGGTGGTATGCCTTGATTTTCTTCTCTTTATCTTTTGTGAATCTACCATAAATTTTTGCTTTGTGGTAACCATGCAGCTTACATAAAACATCTTATAGATACAACTGTCTTTTTTACACTGATAGCAAGCAATTTAACTTCAATTGCATACACAAACTGTGCTCTTTTACTTCCTCCCTTGTATGTTTTTAATGTGACAATTTATGTCTATTTATATTCTGTATTCATAGCAAATGATAGTAGCTATAGTTATTTTTAATACTATTTTCCTTTAATCTTTTATACTGTAGTTAAGTGGTTAACATACCATCCTGTCACAGAATAGAGGCTTATGAATCTGTATATTTATCTCTGTCAGGGTGTTGCATATTTTTAGATGTTTTCATGTTACTAATTAGTGTTCTTTCATTTTGGCTTGAACTCCTTTCAGCATTTCTTGTAAGGTGGGTCTAGTGTTGAACTCCCTTAGCTTTTGTTTGTTGAGGAAAGTTTTTATTTTTCCCTCATTTCTGAAGGATAACTTTACTAAACCTCAATGTTAATATCTATAATATAGCTCAATAGATTTTCCTAAAACATTTTACTTCATTAATGTGTTATCTACCTATCAGAATTCATGCCCCAAACTATCCATTATAGACTTTTTTCTACTTTTGTGGCCTTAAATATGAATTCACTACTGTCCTGTGAATTTATGTATTTTATTTTTATTTGCACTTCTTTTAATTCAAAAAAAGTTTGACAATGACATCCTGCATGAAATTAGCTTAACTAAAAGAATGCATATAAAATAAGCAAAAAAGTTACATGACAATGCATTTAATTCATGGAAAACATCTATTTGATTTTATTTATAATATCTAATGATTTTTTTAACTCTAGCATTTATTTAATCTTGGTAATTATTATTTGAATTACTAACTTCTGACATTGAATTTATTTAGGTAAGCATGTTTGAACTAAAAACTCTCACATATCATAAAGTTAATTTTGTGAACATGTGCTCCTGTTTCCAACAGTTACTTGGAGGAGAGGATGTCATTTCATTTTTGAGCTGTAGTTCAATCATAATTTATTCCCAGCACCACTGTTAATCAGGTCTGTGGGTCACTGTCCCTAATGCACCAGAAGTTTCTCCATTCCACAGATCTCTCATTCCAATTAAATTGCTTTGGGAATTGGGAAACAATTACAATAACCCTTGCATAACAAATATTTATTCTTCCACATCTGTGGAATCTAGCATTGTTTGTTGAACTTGACCTTAATTCAGAATGCTGACATAAATACTAAGAAGAAAGTTACTGGGTCTGTTAGGAGATGGAAATAATTTATTAGTACACAGGTGAGTCTTGAATAAAATAAAACTGTACATTTTCAATCTATAGTTAAAGCTATTATTATTAATTTGTAATGTTAATAATCTGATGCAACACAGATATCAATTTATTATCACCAAAATATAATTGTGAATCATTATTATTAGTCATATTTCATTATTTGTGTAATGTCTTATAATCACTAAGGCAATTTCCTTATGCTATCCTATTATTTCCTGACAGTATCTTTGCAAGGAAAGCAGTTATTTTTATCACTATTTTAAAAACTAGAAAACTGAGGCTATAGATTTAGAAGCCTAGAACTGCAAACCACAGACTTTGATTTTAGTCTGAGGCATTTTTCCACTATGCTAAACCCATATTATATATATTCCAGTAAGTACTAGATGATCCTCTATACTTACAGTGCATAAACCGGTAATTATAAGATGGCATAGGTGGCATATAAGATTTCAGCTTACTAGTACTCTCTGAAAGATGCTTAAAAAAACTAAACCTGCTGCAAAATAAATATGACATATTAAAGTTTTCCTGATCATTAATCCACAAATACTACACAAGGAACTGCTTGAGTTTAGAAAGTCAGACTTTACTTATTTAGTCAAACCCCCATCTACTATGTGCGACCACTGTGTTAGTCTTAGGTGTTAGAGAGATGAGCAAGAGAGACAAGCTCCTTCCTCTGTGTCTCTCGGTATCTTACAATATAACAAGATCACCAGTTTGGTGTAGGGAACAGAAGTAGCAAGACAAACCTGGCTCAAGACGAGTTTGAATTAGTGAGGAGATTCCTACTTAGGAGGAAAGGGGTAGGAGCAGGCAGCAGGGCGAAGCAGTTTAGGTAGCCCTCAAATGCATTATCCAGAAGTTGTCTGGAATAGGAAGTCAACAGTCTTTCCAAGTGGGACCTTTGGCTCTTACCTGGAACATCTCCATATATCTTAGTAAGTCAGTGTCTTGCTGTGTTCTTTTTGCATTAGTAACTAGGTTGATCAGAGTGCTCAATTTCTCTGCATTCTCTAACCAATTTCTGAGTTGGGGAGAATTTTGATTTATCATAAGAGGTAGTATAGAATAATCGTAGAATAATTGCCCTTTTCCTCTGGGCACTGTTGAATGAATATAGTCAATTTGATTTAGTGACCCCAGTATTTCTAAAGGTCTTGCTGAGCATTCCTTTCTGTTGGTAATTTCTATATGATTTTAATGATACAAGTTAGACATAGTAGTAATGTAAAGATAATGGGCTTTGGATCTTTCCTCTGCCCATTATTCCAACTGAACCATTTTTAAGGCACATAGGATTCTGAAATAAGAGTTGGCTACATAAATGTAATTAAGATCTTTCTCTCTCCATATCTCTCCTCTCTCCATCTGTTTTCTCCCCACCTCTCTCTCCTCTTTCCTCCTTCCTTCCTTCTTTCCCTTCCTCCTTCTTTCTCTCTCCTTTAAAGGAAGTTTTGGACTTAAGCTAAAAAAATAAAAACAATCTCATTTAACTATTTTTTCAACTCTAAAATTGAGGTTTTTATATTCTCTTATTTGCCTTTCTTTTCAGAGTTGAAATATTTCTATTGTGTACTCTTTTTTCTTTCTTTATTTTTGAGAGAAACAGACAGAGCATGAGCAGGGGAGGAGCAGAGAGAGGGAGGCAGAGAACCCCAGCAGGCTTTGCACTGGGAGCACAGAACCCGAGCAGGGCTTAACATCCCAAACCATGAGATCATGACCTGAGCCAAAACCGAGAGTTGGACATTTAACTGACTGAGCCACCCAGGTGCCTCTCTGTTGTGTGTTCTTAACTAAATCTTTCCTGTGGTGAAAATCCTTCTGTCAAATTGGACTTCTCACTCTAAAACCTGTTCTATAGTAATTCTCCCAAATACTATCCATGACAAATGAAGTGACAGAGTGGGGGAAGAATGCCTCTGCTGAAATTCTCAAAACTATTAGCCATGTGAGTTCCAAACTTGTGATGTGACCAATGTCAAATTTGGTGGTGATTTTGGAAAGATCAGTTTTCACATCTAGTCAGTAAGTAGTGACAACCCCATTAATCTACATAGCTTAATATCTTGTGTTACATTTCTGATTTTAAAAATCTCATAAAATCATACTATGATTATCAATTTTGGAGAGTACTAATATCACAGGGTCTAAGCACTCAGCCCATGCTCTGTGCTTCCTTACCAAAAGAAATGCCAAATTCTTTGTCTGACCTTCGAGACTGTTCGAGACTCTCGAAGACCATGCTTTCCTTTTCAGATGTGCTTGCCACCATGCCTCCACAGAAATTTCCTTGTCCAAAAAGGATGTGCTCTATGTATTCCTAACTTTGGCTCAACTTCTCACTTTCAGGATACCCCATGTCTCCTCTTTTCTTTTCTTCCAAACCTGTTTAATTCTTCCCATGCTTCCAGATCAGGCCAAAATCTGAAACTTCTTCCTTCTGGGAAAATTGATAATTTTCACTCAAACTACATAATGTAATCATATTTATGATATTTTTCATATGTACTTTTCCTATATCCCTAACTGAATTGTGAGCTTTGCAATGGCAGGGACTTTACATTATTCTTTAGTTTATC
Organism: Hyaena hyaena; assembly: GCF_003009895.1. Taxonomy (NCBI): domain Eukaryota; kingdom Metazoa; phylum Chordata; class Mammalia; order Carnivora; family Hyaenidae; genus Hyaena; species Hyaena hyaena. The sequence goes on along the minus strand of NW_024081521.1, from coordinate 649,222 downwards.
CTTTCTGTACTTGGAACATGATTAGGTTCAAGGTAGGCTGTCAGTAATATTCTATAACTATTGTAGTAGTCTGGCACAAGTTGAAACTACTTTTTTTTAAATGTGTCTTTTAATAATATTTTTTCTTAAGAGTATATAACAACATGATATGAATTTGGACCTTTCTGTAAAACACAAAAGTATATTCTTGTTACTTTCCAGGTTCACATGCCAATCCATAATAAGGTAAAAGAAAATCAGTATGGGTCAGAAAAATCTGGATACTCTGTCATTTCAGTGTAAATTAAAGCCTTGCTACTCAAATGCTTTCAAGACCTTTGCATAAATACTACTGTCCACTTATGAGAAATGGAAAATCTCAGGAGCTGCCCTGAGAATTTAAAGGTGTTCAAGATACCCAGATGATTCATATGCATATGAAAATCAATGAAGCTCTGAACTAGATTTTTTAAAGTAATCTTCTTGTCCAGAGTGGGGCTCAAACCCATGATCCTGAGATTAAGAGTCACATGCTCTTCCTACTGAACCAGCCAGGCACCCCTATGAATTAGATCAGAACTGATCTGAGCTTTGGGCTCCACTTCATAATTTACTACCTTGTTAACTTGGACAAGTTCCATCTTTTATATTTAGAAAAAAAATGGGGCTAATATAAAGATGATTATATTTTGTAAATCATAAAGTGAAAGATATACACACATATATACATAATTATATAAAATATTTAAGCCGTATTACTGTTTTCTTAGATTGACTTAAGTCAAGATACACTGTGATGCTACAGACAAAATAAGGTAGAGACTATGTAATATCCTCCAAAGATTTTAACATTCATGCAGAGCTAATCTGTGCAGTGGTCCTGTCGTAGGAACAGTCACACATGATACTAAGAGGGGGCTGGAATATGAGAGTAATAACTAACATTTAAATGGACATTATATTTTAGTTTATGCCATTGAATTTATTATTATTAAATGTCTATAAAATTAACAATTAAATGTACTAATGTAAGGTATGTAGAGTCAGGCATAGAATGAGATATATACCAAAAATATCAAAGCTGCTGTGAAATTTTAACCATGATGCAATTACTGAATCAAATGCCTGGTCTTTATTGAGTAGTCTTTCGCCATCTCTACTGCTTGCTTTATGAGGCAGATGAAGTCAGGCTCATAGTTGGTAACTAGTCAGGAGTTTTAGAAACCTCAACCCAGGAGTAGGTCAACAGCAAGAAAGGTTACTTCTGTATGTTTGTCTGATCATAGGTAGAGTTTCACCTATTAGCAAAGGGCATCAGCCCTTCCATCATTTCCAATTTCATTTTATTCTAGTCACACAGATTGTTGAAGATGACTGCTGTCAGAGCTCCATGCAAACACTCCTTAGAATACCATCTACAAAATGAATTGTTAAGGTATTTTGTAATATTTCTTAACAGTGAATATATTTTATACTAAATCTTCCTGTGATATCCTGAAAGCAGATGACATGGATAAAATTAACCAGACATTTGCATCAGAATTTCTTCTTCTGGGATTCTCCGGTTACCCAAAACTTGAGATCATGTACTTCATTCTAATTCTACTAATGTATCTAGTGATTCTAACTGGCAATGGTGTTCTGATCCTAGCAAGCATCTTTGATTCTCATCTTCACACCCCCATGTATTTCTTCCTGGGCAATTTGTCTTTCCTGGATATCTGCTATACATCCTCCTCTGTTCCCTCAACTTTGGTGAGCTTAATTTCAAAGAAAAGGAACATTTCCTTCTATGGATGTGCAGTGCAGATGTTCATTGGGTTTGCAATGGGGTCAACAGAGTGTTTCCTCCTTGGCATGATGGCTTTTGATCGCTATGTAGCCATCTGTAACCCTCTGAGATACCCCATCATCATGAGCAAGGTGGTGTATGTACTGATGGCTTCTGTGTCATGGCTCTCTGGTGGAATCAACTCAATTGTGCAAACATCTCTTGCCATGCAGTTGCCTTTCTGTGGGAATAATGTTATCAACCATTTCACATGTGAAATATTAGCTGTCCTCAAGCTAGCTTGTGCTGATATATCCCTCAATATTATCACCATGGCAGTATCAAATATGGCATTCCTGGCTCTTCCACTGATAGTAATTTTTTTCTCCTATATATTCATCCTTTACACCATCTTGAGAATGAACTCAGCTACAGGGAGATGCAAAGCCTTTTCTACCTGCTCAGCGCATTTGACTGTGGTGATCATATTTTATGGTACTATCTTCTTCATGTATGCCAAACCCAAGTCTCAAGAATTTCCTGGGGAAGACAAGTTGCAAACTTCAGACAAGCTCATTTCCCTGTTTTATGGGGTATTGACCCCCATGCTAAATCCTATAATCTATAGCTTGAGGAATAAGGATGTAAAAACTGCTGTAAAATATATGCTAAACCGAAAAGCTATTCAGTAAGTATATCTGACACATAAAATGTAGATCTTTTCATAACAGGCACAAAGATGGACTCATAGGTCAACGTGTTAAGTCTCTTTTTTTGGAGAAACTATGTTTAAGGAGAGATATTTTTATTCTTCACGTTCCCTCACGTTGCTCAGCTAGAATTACTGGGAACAATAGTTTGCTTTAAACTCAGCTTCCAAAATGTCCTGATCTAGATTCCACAAGGATGGTGAATTCCATTAGAATCTCATCTCTTGTGATATTTGAAATGAGTGTTTCTGGTGTTGTGTGTAGAAACAGTGGAAAACATCACATGTAAGCTTTGGAAATAGGTAAGAGTACAAACTAAATAAATGATATTGAGTAGACTATTCTTTGTAAGCCATAGTTACTTTATCTTGGAATAAGGAAATAAAGTCAGATTTTGGTGTCATTTAAAGTTTCAGTAATTGGAGAAAGCACCTGGCATAGCACTACTTTACAGTGTCTAGAATTCTGGAATTGAAGCTAAGACTCCAAATTAATGACTAAAGGTGACTACTGAGCGCCTCTTTTACCATAAGCTAATAATTACAAGAGCTAAAATCTTCTCCAGAAAGTCACTCTGTTAATATAAATCACACTGTCTTTGCCTTTCCCCTTATAGCTATATAAAGAGAAGCTCAGGACTGAGGAAGAAATAATTGAGGGAATTTTCTACCTTATGGGAAGTCCATGGTGGGTTTTGGGAGACATTTCACTACAGTCACTGTGAAAGGCAAAATTGTTTTTCCAATCCAGTTAATCTTGGGGATGCTGCAAAAGAGCCCCTTAAGGTCTGAGGTGCCTACAAAGAAAGTCTGGCTTCTAGCTTGAAGAGTAGAGTCCTGCAGAGGTCTCTAGGCTGCAGACTAGCAGAAATGCTTCAAATCTGCCTGAGGTGTTCTTCCAGGCTCAGAAAGAGTGGTAAAAGTAATGACTGGGAAAATAAAGTCAGTTATTTCATTTTCCAATGAGTTGAAATTCTTCATTAAATCTGGTTTGTTTGTTTGTTTTCTATGGATTCCTTGTCTAGAGGGCCATTGCTGAACACAGGGTGTCTTTGGGCCACACCATCTATCTTTTCCGTAATCCCTTAACCCATGTGATAGCTGGGCTTTGACTTTGTTTCCTACTCAACATTCCTTTTTCTTATTTTGTTTTGGAGCCACAATGTAACCCTGTATCTCCTACTCAGAGGCTTCATTCTTTGCCAGTCTACTTCTTCGGTTGAGCCCAGGTTTCTACCTAAATGATATGGTCACTAAATTCAGCTGTTCTGCCACTGCCCTACCAGAAGTGAAGTGTTGTCACTGTGGAAAACCTCCAGCTGCTGTTCTTTATTCTGTGTTGGATCACATCAGTATTGCTTTTGGTTCTATTCAGAAAGGCATGCTCCAGACCCTGGGGATGATGGCTTTTGAATTTCTGGCATTTCTCCTCCTCCCTCCCTACTAGTGGCCTTGCATTTGTATCTGATCCTTGTTTAATTCTCTTTCACTTTAGATATGGGACAGCAAGGTTTTAGGCCTGCAAAAATGTTATTTATATTGTTTTAACTAACTCCCTAGCACCTTAAGTTTTAGGTTTTTTTCCTCACACAATATCAAGATTGTTAGCATCTTATATGTAGGCGTATATCAAGTTGAACCATTCACCTAATAAAATATTCTATAGGTACATACATGTGGTACAAAAGGGCTTTGATAAAAACAAGAAGGATCATGTTAATCAGTGATCAGAAAACTAATAGATTCAGTAATAAATTACCCTCTTTGGAAAATTAGAAAATTTCCAAGAAATTATTAGGTGTATTGTTTTCTGATAAATAAATATTTTTAAATTAAAAAAATGTAAAAATATGTTTAAATGTTGTCTACATAGCCATCTCCCAAAGATATCATTTTCAAGATTTCTCCTAGTTATTAGGAGTTATATATTCATCATGTTTTTACTTTGATTTATCACTTTAACTTACTATGAATAGTGGAGGTTAAAGTTTGTTTTTGTTTTGTTTTTTGATGTACAATTCCTGTGGTTTCACAGATGAAGTTCAAAAGGCAGGTGATAAGAACTTTTGCCAATTTCTAACTCAGTTACTCTCAGAAAGATCCTATTACCCACCATTGTAAGAGTTTCCCCCAATGTGTTTACAACTCTGTTTACATACATACTTATATATATTTATTTACAATTTTATTTATCTATATATACACACATTTGTATATATTTTTTCTTTATGGAATACTTTTGGAAATTTTATTTTCAAATATTTAACAAAATAGTGAGAGTAATTTAGTAAAATTCTATGTCCCAATCATACAACTTAAATTATTACCAACACATGGTCAACTTTCTTTCATAATTATCTATCTTCTTCCTCCAGATTATTTTGAAGCAAGTCCTGGACATAATTAAATTATTTTATCTAACTACATATTTATAAATATATAGAATTTATGAATATAGAGAATGTATCTCTGAGGGATAATAAACTATCATATGAACAATGCCTTCTCCAGTTAAACAATGGGACAGTGCCAGTGAGGACTGTGAGCCATGAAAAGGCCAATGAATAATAAGAGATTATTTCTCAGGCCAGTGGATTGTTACCATGAGATAATGCAGGCTGTGTATTAATTGATTTTCTTAATTTCAAAGGTGGCCAGATTTTAAAATTAAACATTCCAACACTTACCCAGAGTTGGATATTTTGAAGAACAAATGAAGCTTCAGAGTGTATACTCATGTATGACTAAAGCCTTCCTGTTCAGGTATAGGATATGGTCCTGCAGGAGGAAGGAATTTCAGGCCAAAAAGGAGAGTTCTGAAACTTCATCTGTACATTCCTGGCCAATACTGAGCAAGTGTCTCTTAGAACATTTCATGTGGTTTATATACACAGCATGTTGCCAAACTGCTTATTGAGTTTGAGTATGTATTTTGTACTCCAAAAATTGATTTCCCCAAGATACTATAATACAGAGTTGTAACCTTCAAATATACTTGAGTATTCCAAAGAGCTTCGCAGAAGCTCCATTTATATCAACAGTCACTATTTTCTTTCCACTTTTTAATTTTTACCCAGGTTATCTTCCTTGGGGTAAGACTGTTAGGTTCAACTAGAGGACCAATACATAAAGCTATCAGCAATTTAAATATGGGCAATGATTCCCCTTTTTCTAGTCTGTTACATGGAGTAGGGTTGTATTAGTATAACCTATAGATTTGCCTCATTGACAAGGTAAGAGAGAGACAGAAACCATTAATAAATAATATCCAATGGGGGAAAGAGAGTCTCTTCAACAAATGGTGTTGGAAAAACTGGACAGCAACATGCAAAAGAATGAAACTGGATCACTTTCTTACACTATACACAAAAATAAATTAAAAATGGATTAAAGACCTAAATGAGAAACTTGAAACCATAAACATCTTAGAGGAGAACACAGGCAGTAACCTCTTTGACATCAGCCATAACAACTTCTTGGGATATGTATTCCAAGGCAAGGAAAACAAAAACAAAAAAAATAAATAAACTATTGGGACTTCATCAAAATAAAAACTTCTTCACAGCAAAGGAAACGATCAACAAAACTAAAAGGCAACATGTGGAATAGGAGAAGATATTTTCAAATGACATATCTGATAAAGGGTTACTGTCCAAAATATGTGAAGAACTGATACAAATCAACCCCCCCAAATAATCCAATTAAAAATAGGCAGAAGACATGAATAGACATTTTTCCAAAGAAAACCTACAGATAGCCAACAGATACATGAAAGGATGCTCAATATCAATGATCATCAGGGAAATGCAAATCAAAACTACAATGAGATATCACTTCACACCTGTCAGAATAGCTAAACCCAACAATACAAGAAACAAGAGGTGTCGGCCAGGATGTGGAGAAAGGGTAACACTCTTGCACTGTTGGTGAGAATGCAAATTGGTGCAGCCACTGTGGAAAACAGTATGGAGTTTGCTCAAAAATTTAACAATAGAACCACCCTATGATCCACCTATTGCACTACTAGTATTTTCCTATTAATCCCTTTATAAAAAAAGGTAAATGAAAGAATGATCTGTATAACCTTTCTTTTAGGAGTGTGGGCAGTAATATTTAGATGTATTGTCACATGTCATGTTCAGTAATTTATCCTTTCTCCAGAACCCAAAATGCAATCCATGTCACAGCAATACAGGATGAACCAAACAAAAAGAAAAGCGTTTAGAAATATAGAAGCTTCTATGCGTGCCTGAATCATTTCGACCATTGCTTCCACATATTCCCCCCAGATATCTCAACAATGTAGTCTGTGGTGATCTTCTTTTAATCCCACATATATTTAAGTGTTAACACACATTTACTCAGTCTTGAAAACCATCCTTTTAGTCTCTTATCTCCCTCCAGTATTGTAAGCAGGGATTTCAATAGTCTATTCCAAATTTCATTAGTCCACATTTTGTAGATGAGAATGTATATTATGTTTAATGCTTTGTAACTCATTGAATTTCATTTTAGATAACCAACATTCAAATTAAAATAATACTCTTGCTCTAGGCTTTAAATAATGGCAGGAATTTTTGCTTCATTTCCCAGGTTATGCAAATTCAAAACCAGAATAAGTGTCTCTCTCCATCAAGACTTGTTATTTACACAGAAACAAGGGTAATGGACCAATGTAATCTGCTTGCCAGCTATGCCTCCTCCTGGATCCTTTTAATATATAAGCACATTACTGATTTTAGTTCCAGACTTCTCTGCTTTCAAGCATAACAATTGTCAGATACATTTCTAGATCCTGAGGGAGATAGTAAGATACATGTTTTTTTGCACACATTGTCACATTGCTTAAATGCTTTTATGTACTCTCACCGCATGTCCCTAAGGGGCCACTTCCAAAAAGAGAATGAAGGCTCACATCTGTTGTATCTAATCCTTTTATGAATTCATATGGAAAATTTTATGGTAGACATAGGTACTCCCCACTTTGGTTATACCTCTCAATCCATAAAGTGCCCCATAAAATATCACCCCGTATAGAAGTCCTTTGTCTTCCAGTCATGTAAGATCTGTATTTTCAGACCATATTGCTAGTCCGTTAGCTACTGTATGATAATTGGTAAAAATTAATACCAAATCTTTATTGTTATTGCCTGATTCCTCTAATGAATGAGGAAGAATGTTTTTAATTCTTCCTAATTATATAGTAACAGTGACTTTGTGATTTTGGAATATTACTTCATCACTTTTACTTCAGTTTACTTGTTCATAGATGGGGAAATCTTATCAAATGATTTTTACAGAGCTTTCCAGCTCTAAACTTCTATGATCTTTTAATATAAAGTCAATCTGGACATATTTCCATTTGGATTTTAATGTATAAGAGTATGGTTTGTGGTGTGAGTGGGTATATATATGTGTTTGTGTCTGTATACATGCATAAATACTGCTCTCTCTTTCTTAAATAAATGTTACTTCTAAGACTGAAAATATTTTATTTAAAACATTTTTCAACTTTGTTAAAGTATGACTGATAAGTACAAATTGTATATATTTAGGTTGTATGACATGGTTTATATGTTATATAACATGATGATTTAATATATTTCATACATTGTGTAATGATTACCACAGTCAAGCTAATTAACACATCCATCACTTCACAAAGTGTGTGTGTGTGTGTGTGTGTGTGTGTGTATGTGTGTGGAGAGAACACAAGGTCTACTCCCTTAGCAAATTTCAAGTATGCAATAGAGTGTTATTAACTATAATTGCCATACTGTACTTAGATCCCAAGAACTTATTCATCTTATAAATGAAAGTATGTACCCTTTGACCAATATCTTTCCTTTTCTTACTACCCAAACCCTGGCAACCACCATTCTATTCCCTGGTGTTATTAGCTTTTTTTTTTTTTTTTTTGAGATTTCACATGTAAGTGAAATCATATAGTATTTGTCTTTCTGTGTCTGACTTTTTGACTTAATATACTCCAGGTTTATCTATATTGTCACATATGGCAGGATTTCTTTTTTATGGCTGCATAATATTCCAATGTGTATATGTGTGTGTGTGTGTTTGTGTGTGTTGTGTATAGATCACATTTTGTTCATCCATTCATCCATCAACAGACACTTAGATTATTTCCATATCTTTCCTGTTGTGAATAATGCTGCAATAAACATGGGGATGCAGATATCACTTTGAGATACTGATTTCATTTCTTTTGGATGTATACCCAGAATTGGGGTTACATAAGTGAATCATAAGGTATTTTTAATTGTTTTGAGGAACATGCATATTGTTCAATATAATGGCTGTATAAGTTTACATTCCTACCAGCAGTGTTCAAGACTTCCCTTTCCTCCATGCCCTCACCAACACTTGTTATCACTTGTTTTGTTTAATAATAGTCATCCTAACATATATGAGGAGCTATCTCATTGTGGTTTTGTTTGTATATCCCTGATGATTAGTTATGTTGAGTACCTTTCCCTATACCTGTTGGCCATTTTAATATCTTCCTTGGAATAATGTCCATTCAGTTCCTTTGCCTATTTTTTTTTGTTTTTGTTTTTTTCTGTAGGGTTTTAGGAGTTTCTTCTTATGTGTTTTGAATATTAACCCCTTATCAGATACATGGTTTGCAAATATTTTCTGTCTTTCCTAGGTTGCCTTTTCACTTTGTTGATGGATATCTTTGCTATGCAGAAGTTTTTAGTTTGATGTAGACCCTTTTATTTATTTGCTTTTATTTTGTTTTGATTTTGTTGCTTGTGCTTTTGGTGTTATATATAAAAAAAAATCATTGCAAAGATAAATGTCAAGAAGATTTTCCCTTAAGTTTTCTTTTAGAATTTTTATAGTTTCAGGTATTATATGTAAGTCTTTAATCCATTTCCAGTTAACTTTTGTGTATGGTGTATATGGGTCAATTTCATTTTTTGTATGTGGTTATCCAGTTTCTCCATCACCATTTATTAAGAAGACTATCCTTGGGGCGCCTGGGTGGCTTAGTCGGTTAAGTGTCCGACTTTTCGCTTAGATCATGATCTCGCGGTTCGTGGGTTCAAGCCCCGCATCGGGCTCTGTGCTGACTGCCAGCTCAGAGCCTGGAGCCTGTTTCGGAGTCTGTGACTCCCTCTCTCTCTGACCCTCCCCTGCTCACGCTGTCTCTCTCTCTCCTAGAAATAAATAAAACATTTAAAAAAATTATAGAGACTATCCTTTCCTTATTGAGTATTCTTGTTACCCTTGTCAAAGATTAGTTGACTATATATATCTGTGTTTATTTTGAGCTACTTATTCTGTTCTGTTGTCTGTATGTCTGTTTTTATGCTAGTACAATCCTGTTTTGATTACTAAAGCTTTATAATACCATTTGAAATAAGGGGCTGTGGTACCTTTAGCTATGTTGTTCTTTCTCCAAATTACTTTAGCTATTTGGGATCCTTTGTGGTTCCTCTGAATTTCAGATTTTTTTTTTTTCTATTGCTGTGAAAAACTATGGAATTTTTATAGACATTGCACTGATACTGTAGATTGCTTTGGGTAGTGTGGACATTTTAACAATATTATTTCTTCTAATCTATGAACAAGAATATCTTTTAATTTATTTGTGTCTTTTTCAATTTTTCACCAATGTCTTATAGTTTCCAGTATACAAATCTTTTGTTTTCTTGGTTACATTGATTCCTAAGTATTTTATTGTTTTTGATGCTATTGTATATGTTTTCTTAATTTCTCTTTCTGACAGTTTATTTTAATGTAGAAATGTAACAGACTTTTGTATATTGATTTGGTATCCTGAAACTTTCCTAAATTAGTTCATTAGTTCTAACAGTTTTTGGGGTAGTGTTTTTAAGGTTTTCTGTATGTAAGATCAGGTTTTGTGCAAACAGGGAAAATTTAACTTCTTCTTTTCCAGTGGATACTTTTCATTTCTTTCTCTTGCCTAATTGCTCTGGATAGGACTTCAAATACTATGTTGAATACAGGGAGCAAGAGTGGGCACTCTTGTCTTGTTCCTGATCTTAGAGGAAAAGCTTTTCGCTTTCTGATGTTAAGTATAATGTTAGCTGTGGGTATGTCACACATACCCCTGATATTGCAGGGGACTGGAACAGAATTACAGACCCTGTTTAAGATCTGTAGTTAGACATAGGTTCGAGGCCTGCCTTTGATGTGTCACCTGTCTGGTCTCTAAAAAGATAAGACTCTTGGCTAAGCGTGGCTGGAGCTGGTCATGAACCAATTTAGGGTCCACAGCTGGGTTTGAGGTCAGTGATCCTGTTATCTGGTGCATGGGACTGCATGATTCCTACCATCTTCCTTGGTAAATGGTGTTGGTGGCAGGATCAAGGCCAAACAGGGCGATAACCAAGTTTACAAGGTGACAGGACTGTTTCCAAGTTAGTAGCTGAGACCACAGTCCATGGTCAGTGAATATCCTACTTGAGCACGGCCTCCCTTCTCAAAATGTACCTCCAGAATCTAAGTACTTTACAGTTAAATATAAGTCTAAGTCTAAGCTCAATAGACCTTCTGAAACACCTTGATTCAGTAATGTGCTACCTACTTATCTGAATTCACACTCCACACTATCCATCCTGGACTTTTTATAAACTTTACTTGGCTTTAAAAATATGAACTCACTTTTATCCTATAAATTTACTTATTTTATGGCTTATCTGTATTTTTTTCATCCCCCCAAAAGGACAATACATTTAACTCACAGCAAATATCTGTTTCATATCATTAATAATATCTAGATCAGTTTTCAATTCTAACATTTAATTTTTTATAATTATCACTTGAATTGAGATCTTACTTTGAATTAACTTTGCTATTGTAAACAAAAAAGCTCTCATATTTCATAAAGGTTTTTTTGTGAACATTTGCTCCTGTTTTCAAAAGTTACATTGGTAGGATAATGTAATTTCATTTCTGAGCTGTAGTTCAATCATAATTTATTCCCAGCACCACTGTTAATTGGGTCTGTGGGTCACTGTCCCTAATGCACCAGAAGTTTCTCCATTTCACAGATCTCTCATTCCAATTTTAAATTGCTTTGGGAATTGGGGAACAATTACAACAACCCTTGCATAACAAATATTTACTCTTCCACATCTGTGGAATCTGGCATTGTTTGTTGAACCTGACCTTAATTCAAAATGCTGACATAAATACTATGAAGAAAGTAACTGGGTCTTCTAGAAGGTGGAAATAATTTATTAGTATACAGGTGAGTTTTGAATACCATGAAACTGTACCTTTTCAATTTATAGTTAAATCTATTGTTAAATATAGATTTAAAATCTGAACAGCATGAGGCCATAGAGCTACTTATTTATTATTACCAAATAGCTATGATTTATTATTATTGTTATTATTTCTATAATACCTGTCAATCCATAAAACAGTTTCTATATGCCACATAAATTTTTCTAAAAACACACCTGTGAGAAAAGTAAGGCAGTTATTTGTATCACTATTTCACAAATGAGAAAACTGAGACTATATATTAGAAGAAAAGAACCTCAAACCTAGAGGTTTTGCTCTTAAGTCCCAAGCACTTTTGCACTTGGATAACCCCATGCTACATCTATTCAAGTACTTTCATTACATAAATTGATAAATTTTTATACAGGACAACATCTCTATAGTACTGACTAAAAGATACTTTTTTTAAAAATAGAGCCTGCTGCAAATGAACAATTTGAGCATATTAAAATTTCCTTGAATATGAATCCACAGATACTGTAGAAAGAAATTTCTTAAACTCCTAGAAAGTAAACCTTTACCTATTCAGTCAAAATGCATTCTTAATGCGTAGCCACTTTGTTAGGCTACAGGTGTACAGTGATGACCAAGACAGAAACGCTCCTTCCTTGTGTCTCTTGTTATCTTACAATATATCAAATAACCAATTTAGATTTCTGGGAGAAAAACAAAGGCATCAAGACAGATCTGCCTCAAGGTGGATTTGAATTGGTGAGGGAATTTAGTTCTTTGAGGGGAAGGCTTAAAGCAGGTGGCAAAAGTGGTTTAAGTGGCCTAAGATATATTGTCACTACATTTTGTTTTGTTTTGTTTTGAAAGAGAAGCCTATGGGCTCTCCCAGCCCCAGACCTCAAAGGGGCTGGATGTGAAACATCACCATATTTCCTGGTAAGTCAATATATTGCTATCTCTTCTTTTTGCATTCATGCCTGGGCAGATGAGACTCCTCATGTTCCTTATCTAAAGCACTCTTTGACAACTTTCTGGGCTCCAATCTGAGAGAACTTTGATTTATCCTAAGTAGTATACAGTGTGTATAGATTCATTTCAGAGAAAATGAGTATTCTGGGCATATGATTCCATCTCATAGCCCTGAACCTTCTTCCATCTTAAGAAGTACTAAGTCCTCAAGACTAAAGCACCTTCCTTGTATACTGTTAACCAAGTACAGTCAGGTTTTCTTCTATGACCTCAGTATATCCACAGATACTGGCCATTTTCTGTTGTTGACACATATTTTCTATACTGTTTTTAATGCTACTTGTTGGACACAGAACACTTAGAAAGTAAATCGGCTTTGGATTTTGTTTCCGCCCATTATTAGTCATGTAACATCAACCAAGTGAACTAATTTCAAGCACGGTATCCAGCACATAAGATCCTGCAATATAAGTTGTTTGAATAAATGAAGAGTTTTTTATTTAAATAAATTAAAGGTGTTTTCCCCCCTTTAGACACTTCTGAACTTTCACTGAATAAATACACTTAAAAATTGCTTTGAGCTTCGATTTTCTCATCTCTAATTTGGAGATTTAATATTCTCTCATTTGCACCTTTCATTCAAGTTGAAATTTTTTACTCTGTATTCTTTAGATGATTTTTTTCTGAAGTGAGAATGCCTCTCTTGTTTGGCTTCTGACTCTAAGACATTATACTCTGTAGATAAATCTTCCCACCTGTCGGCATACAACAGTGTCAGAGTAGGGCAGTGAGCTTATGACCTTCTCAAAACTGTTAGTCCACATGAGCCCTACGTTTGCAATTTTGGCTAACCTGAAAACTGGTGACAATTATAATTGTGTGTGTGAGTGTGTATACCAGTCAGTAGTTAATAATAACCTAATTAATCTAAACATTTTAATTGCTTAAATCACATATCTGCTAAAAAATCTGATAAAATAAAATTGTATGATGTCAAGTTTGGAGGGTAGCTAATATCATCAGGTCTAAACATTCACCTTGTGCTTGATGCTTCTAATGACAGTTCCCTTCCCTATGAAAAGAGATATCAATTTCTCTGCCTCACTTCTGGACCTTTCTATATGCTTGCCTCATTTACCATTTCAAATGTGCTTCCCACCATTCCTCCACAGAAGCTCCTTTGTCTGAAAAGGAGGTATGCCACTATGCTTACTACTAAATATTGCTCAACCTGTTCTTCCTTCTGAGATACGCTTTCCCCCTCGTGTCTTCCAAACTTGCCTCAAATTTTCTATGTTAACAGATCCAGCCTGTCTTAAATTCTTCCAGAACTCTCCCTTGGCCTTTTTCTTATTAACCTCCTCTTTCTGTGACACTTATAACATTCACTCTGGTCACACAGTGTACTTATAGTCTGTATCTAATTGTTCTATATGTAATAGTTTTGCTGTTTCCCTCACTGAATTGTGATTTTTTTTTTTTTTTTATCACAGACATGTTATATTTTTCCCAGCCTTACTCAGTTTGGGACAAGAATGAGGTCAACTTAGGCTATTAGTAATATCCTATACACGTTATAGTAGTCTAGCAAAAAATTATATTTCTTCTATAAAATTGGTCCTTCAGTAGTAGTATTATCTGAATTGTACTGAACAGTGAGATATGGCCCTGGGGTTTTTTCACTGGAAAACACAAAAAAAGTATGCTTTTGCTCATTTTCTAGGTTAGGTGAAGCTAGTCCATATAATAAAACAAAAGAAAATCTATTTGGATCAGAAACCTTGGGATAGTCTGCTGACTCACTAAAGGTAAACTAAAGCCTTGCTACTCAAAATGTAGCCCCATGTAAGCTGCTTCAACATATACTTGCAGCTTATTAAAAATGCAGAATCACAAGCTCTACCTAAAAGAGAATTTGGGTTTTAACAAGATCCTCAGGTAATTTATGTGTCTACGAAGAATTTGGAAGACTGAAGTAGTTGGTCCTTCATTATTCCACCAAGGCCAACATTTCTGGATAATAGTTGGTGGGAAAACAGTGTATAGTAACTTGTGGTGTCATCGCCCCAACAGCTGCACTGCACTGGCAAAGATTGGAGCTTCAAGTTAACAGGTTGGATAACTTTGGCCACATTCTGTTTTTCACGTTTGAAAAAAAAATAGGGATAATGGGAAGATTAATTACTTTTTTATAAAGTATAAAGTGCTACACATATATACACAAATATAAGCATTATTACTGTTTCCTCAGGTTCACTTAAATAAATAATGACGAATAACTTTGAAGCCAGAGAATAAAACAAATGAAGAGAAATTATTGTTCTTCAAAGATTCTCCATCAGATTTGTGCACAGCTGATCTATACAGTGGCATTATAGGAAAAAATAAAATAATAAGTGTGGGCCATGACTGTGAGTTCAACTAACTGCCTTCAAGCAGATGTTAAATTGCTGTGTACATGATTCAGTTTACTATGATCAAATGTCTGTCCTATAAAAATGCACAATTTGACTGAAAAGAATGTGAGGCAAACAAATATGCATAAAAATAAAATTTGTTTACCGTTTTAAACATTTCTGTTAAACACAGAATCAGAATTTCAATCCTTGGTGAGTTGTCTTTTGCCTTCCTAACACTCTTCGGACCTGAGTAAAATGATGAAGTCAAGTTTATTGCCTGAATATTCTAGGGCTTTTAGAAAACTCAACATAGAGTGTCTTCGGCAGTTGGAAGATTGCTTCTAGGTAGATATTCGTGCATAAGACACTGCATAGAAACTCTATGCCTAGTTTTGCATTGTAGGCATTCCTAATATTGCATTCTAGGCATAAATATTTTTGAGGATAACAACAGATGACAGAAGCAGATGACAGAACTTCAAAGAAAACAGTTGATTTTACCCTAAGAGTACTGTTACTCAAAGCATTTGTTACAGTTGTTGCTTGGCAATGAAAACATTTTGTTAGTTCTTCCTTTCATACGCTGAATGCTGAGACATGGATACATTGAACAAGACATTTGTGAAAGAATTCATTCTACTGGGACTCTCTGGTCACCCAAAACTTGAGATAATTTTTTTTTCTCTAATTCTAGTAATGTATCTAGTGATTCTAACTGGCAATGGTGTTCTGATCCTAGCAAGCATCTTTGATTCTCATCTTCACACCCCCATGTATTTCTTCCTGGGCAATCTGTCTTTCCTGGATATCTGCTATACATCCTCCTCTGTTCCCTCAACTTTGGTAAGCTTAATTTCAAAGAAAAGGAACATTTCCTTCTATGGATGTGCAGTGCAGATGTTCGTTGGGTTTGCAATGGGGTCAACAGAGTGTTTCCTCCTTGGTATGATGGCTTTTGATCGCTATGTAGCCATCTGTAACCCTCTGAGATACCCCATCATCATGAGCAAGGTGGTGTATGTACTGATGGCTTCTGTGTCATGGCTCTCTGGTGGAATCAACTCAATTGTGCAAACATCTCTTGCCATGCAGTTGCCTTTCTGTGGGAATAATGTTATCAATCACTTCTTATGTGAGATTCTAGCTGTCCTCAAGCTAGCTTGCACTGATATATCCCTCAATTATGTTACCCTAGCAGTATCAAATATGGCATTCCTGGTTCTTCCACTGATAGTAATTTTTTTCTCCTATATATTCATCCTTTACACCATCTTGAGAATGAACTCAGCTACAGGGAGACGCAAAGCCTTTTCTACCTGCTCAGCACATTTGACTGTGGTGATCATATTTTATGGTACCATCTTCTTCATGTATGCCAAACCCAAGTCTCAAGACCACCTTGGGAGTGACAATTTGCAAGCTACAGAGGGGCTTATTTCTGTGTTTTATGGGGTATTGACCCCCATGCTAAATCCTATAATCTATAGCTTGAGAAATAAGGATGTAAAAGCTGCTGTGAAATATTTGCTAAATTGGAAAGGTGTTAACCAATAAGACCAAAGGGAAATGTGAGTCTTTAATGTATAAAGAATAGAAATAGCATCTTTGGACAACCATTGAGAACCTTCTTTGAGGAAAGCAAAGTTTATAAAGAGAGATTTTTATTCTCTATCTTTACTGGCCAAGTTTAGCTATAATGACTAAGAATAATAGTCTGCCATAAACTCAGATTGTAATAGGGTCTGATTTATGTCTCACAAAGACCATGAATTACATTAGAATCCCATCCATGGTGATATCCAAAATTAGTGTTTCTGGTGTCATGTGTGACAACACAATGGAAAAAATCACACATAAGCTTTGGAAATAGAGAAGCAGGAGTATAAATTCTACTCTATAAGAAACTACTTAAATTAATATTGGGAAAGTTACTTATTCTTTCTAAACTTTAGTTTCCTTATTTACAAAAAGGAAGTAGTTAAACACTGTTCCCAGTGTTATTATAAAGATTCAGTAAATTGCACAAAGCACCTGGCATAGTGCCAAGTTCACAGTAGTTCTCTTTGTAGAGGGTGTTGAGCTTGACTTTTCCTGTTGACTCAGAATGTAGGAATTAAAGACTCCAAATTAAAGATAAAAGACACTAGCTAGCACCCCTTTAAAAAAAAAAAACTACCAGTTACTAGGGTCAGCCATCCTTTTCTTAATTCTTCTTATTAACATCAGTCATCACTTTTCTTTGCCCTTTCTCCCCACATAGCTATATAAAAAAAAAAATCAAGAAATGGAAAGATAGAATCAAGGGAGATTTTACACCATGAGGAGAGCTTAAGTGAATCCTGAGAGGCGTTTCACTGCTATCCTTGTGAAAGAGTGGGAAGACTGTTACAATCCAAGCCAATTAAAGAGGATGCTGCAAAAGAGCCTATTGAGGTTGGGGATGTATTCAAAAGAGAGCTAACATCTGGTTTGATGAATGGAGGAGGCTTGCTGAGCTTTTCCTCTCTAGGCCATAGACTAAGTTGATGAATTAGTCTAGAAATATTCTGGAGGATAATGAGCATCTTAGGCATGGAAATAAGCAGAATATGTTAGTTTGCATGAAGTGCTTTTTGGGTTCTTAAAGAGGGCTGAAATTAGTGTCTGGGAAGAGAAAACATTTCATTTTATATTCCAGTGAGTTGAAACTCCTCAATAAACCTATTACAGGTCCTCCCTGCCCCCCCCCCCCCAACTTTCCTGCCATGGTTGAGCACAACATACCATTGTGCCACATCACCAGCCACAGCCACTGTGACGTCTGGTTTCAGCCTTATGTTTCTATAAATTTTCTCTTTCCAGTTTGTTTTAGAGCCATAATAGAGCCCCAGGCCTCTTAGCTGGGAGCTGTCCTTCCTGCTAGTCTATATCTTGGAGGTAAATCTTGATTTTGACCTAAGTAATCTGGTCACTAAAATCTTGCTGCCAGTCTGTTCCTAGCTGGAGTATTGTCAGTAAGCCTCTAGCTGCTGGTGCTTTTCCTCTGGCTTGGATCACAATGGGTGCTGCTTTTGATTCTATTTAGAAAGGCATGTACCACACACTGTGGGTGAGGCTTTTAATCTCTGCCCAGTCCCACTGGAATGAGCCCTGTATTTCAGTCTGATCCAGGTTTAATTCTTTTCAGATTTTGACCTCTGCCATCAAGGTTTTAGGCACACTTCTTTATGTACAACAATGTCCTGCTTCTAGTTGCACCAGGCAACTCCTTAGTACCTTCTTTTCCATAATAGAAAATGTACTAGTGTCTCATATACATGTTTATATTAGATTGTATGCTTTACTTACAAAAACTGATTCTAACTTACATTGGTATGTATAGAGTTGACACAGTGTCACCTCGGTTTAGAAGTTCTGCGCATATTGATGAATGTTCAGGAAATTAACAGTTTTAATATTAATGTGCCTGAGGTGCTTGGGTGCCTCAGTTGGTTAAGTGACTGTCTCTTGATGTCACCTCAGGTTATGATATCAGGGTTTCATTAGTTCAAGCCCCTCATCGGGCTCTGCATGCTGACCATGAATGGAACCTGCTTGGGATTCTCTCTCCCTCTCTCTTTGCCCTTCCCCACCTTTTCTCTCTCTCAAAATAAATAAATGAACTTAAAAACATAACCAGACATTAAGAAAAAAAAGAAGAAGATGACAGGTTTTATTGCTTCTCAGCCTTTTGACAAAGATCAAGTGTGGAAGTTGACAGGTTTAAAAACAAGCAATCAAACTAATCTGCCTTCCCAGGAAACTGAGAAATTTCAAAAAGGTTGTTAACTGTATTATTTTGTGACAATTAATAAATTTTTAAGAAAATTCCAAAAACTATAGAAACATATAAGCAGAAAAATTGTTTTCTCTGTTGTTACCTCCTATAGGTGACCACTGTTAACATTTTTATTATTTGTCTCACTAATTTGGAGTCATAAAATTAATCATTTTATGTTGATTTCTTTTGATGCACCATGTACACTTGAAGTTGCTATTTTATGTTTAAAAAATTTATGCACATAACTCTAGGTTTCATAAAATAAATTCTAGAAAATAACGTTACTGGGTCAGGTGATATGGTTTTTTGAAAATTTCTCTTGCTAAATTGTACTCCTGCCCCCAAGATCATATTATCTGCTGTCAATGGCACTATAAATGTTTTCACAAACTTTTGTGGCTCTGGTCTGTGTGTGTATACGTATATAAACTTCTCATACTGGAAATCTTCAAATACTCATAAACTGAAAGATAATATTTAATGAAACCTCATGTGCCAATCATCCAGCTTAAATAATTACCAGTTCATTATTTCATTATCTATACCCACTTATCCCCTTTCTCCAACTTTTTAAGCAAATATTGGATACCTATGTGTGTGTAAATTATTTTTATTTTGAAATAATTTAAAACTTATGGGAAAGTTACAAGAATCACACAAGAAATTTTCTTTAAGCCTGTACCCCAAATTTTCAGGTAGTAACATCCTGCCATATTCGCTTTATTATTTCTCTCCCTTCATGTATGTGTGTGTATTTGTGTGTGTTTTATATATGTATATAGAAAGAGAGAGCTGTTTCAGAGGAGGTGCAGATATTATGTATATTTACCCCAAAATATTTTATTTTGTCATTCTTAAAATCACTCAAAGCTATTGTTCTACCATAACCAGAATATAGTTATTGGCATGGAAAAATAATACTCTTTAGTTTAGTGATCAGCATACAATGACCCTGGACTAAATTTAGCCTGCCAGCTCTTTTTGTGTGGTCTATGAGCTAAGATTGATGTTTATGTTTTTAAACTGTTAAAGAAATGAAAATAGTATTAATACTCCATGTTACTTGAAAATTATATGAATATCCGACTTGAATGTCCATAAGTTAAATTTTTTTTTAATGTTTTAAATTTATTTATTTTTGAGAGAGAGACAGAGAGGGTGAGTGGGGGAGAGGTGGAGAAAATGAGAGAGAGAGAATGTCAAGCAAGCTCTGCACTGTCAGTACAGAGCCCAGTATGGGGTTCGAACTCACATGAGTTCATGACTGAACCATGAGATCATGACCTGAGCCAAAACCAAGAGTCAATTCTTAACTGATTGAGCCACCCAGGTGCCTCTAATTTTAAAAATTCTTTTTATGTGGAGATAAGTATAGGCATATACTTATGCAATGCAATTAGAAAATTGCAAAAATAGTATATAAGGTATCATATACCATTCACCCCATTTCCCGCAATGGTAACATGTATGGTAGTATAATAGCAAAACCACAGAAATGGCATTGGTTCAATACTATTAACTACACTATAATGCTTATTCAGTTTTCACAATTTTTCAAGGTTGTGTGTGTGTGTGTGTAGTTCTATGAAATTTTATCCTATGCACAGATTCTTATAACCACTACCACAATCGAAGTAAAAATAAGTTTGTTGACTGCTGATCTAATTGATAAACTTATTCAAGTCTCACCAATTTCCAAAACAGTCTCCATACTGAAAACTTTTTTTCAAGTCAAAGATTCAATTTAGAATAAAGTACTGAATTTAGTATTATATCTCTTCAATCTCCTTTAATCTAGAAATCTACCTTTGTTTTTCATGACCTAAACATATTTAGAGGCCAGCTATCTTAGAATTCCCTTTCAATTTCAATTTAAATTTCACTTTGTTTCTTCATGATAAAATTCAAGTTATGCTGTTTTGGCAAGAATATCAAAAATTTATTTTTTCTTCTCAGCATGTTATATCAGGAGACAATTGATACTGAGTTGATTCAGTACTGGAAGTACTGGCTAAGGTGGTATGTGTTTGATTTCTCCTGTGTAAGATCACTGTTTTCCTCTGTTTTCATTGTTAAGTTCTTATAAGAAGATACATTGATATTATATGTATATCCTATTCTTGTAAAACTCATACCACCAGGTTTAGCATCAATTGATAATCCTTACCTAAACCAATTCTTTTTATCATGGTTGTCATTGATGATTTCCTAATACCATCATTTCTTCTACATTTATCCATTGGCATTCTACTCAAAGGAATAGCTTTTTAAATACAATTTTTAATTATCCTTTGATTTTTTTTAAATCCATTTGAATGTACAACTTCTTATTTTATTCAATGGGTTACAATCTATTATTACTATTTTTAATTTAAATGCACAATTTGGCCTGAATTTTACCTATCCCTTCCCTTCAAGGTGGTTCTTCTGTTCTTTTGAAATGTGCCCACAATTCTCTGAGCACTTCCTTACTTTCTCTTACTTTCTGGTAAAATATGATGTTTCAACCTCATCTTATACTTTCCAATACCACTTCTTGAAAACTAATTTTTCTCAAGAATCCTGGTTTCTTTTATGGAGAGTATACCTAGAAACCAAAACTCATTGCTATAAGTTTATCATTGTTTCTAAGGTCCTCGCAATAATTACAGCTATTAAATATATGTATTTAAATACCTATATGTATACCTATTTTAATAAAACACTAATTCATAATGATATATTAAAATTCAATTCAACCATACAAGTTTCACTCTTTCCTTTTTTAATATTTGTACCTTCTATTCCTAGCAGTAAGATACTTCATTTTGAATAGTTTTACTGCTTTGTCTTCAAATTCACTTATATTTTCATCTGCATTCTCTAATATACCATTAACCCCATATAGGAGAATTTTCCTTTTGCAAATTGTGTATTCCATTTCCAGAAGTTATCTTTTAAAAAGATAACACTTATGCTCATTATGTTCTTGGTTTTCTCTAAATTGTGGGTAATTTATTTTTAAAAAATTTTTTTTAATGTTTTATTTATTTCTAGGAGAGAGAGAGAGAGAGACAGCGTGAGCAGGTGAGGGTCAGAGAGAGAGGGAGTCACAGACTCTGAAACAGGCTCCAGGCTCTGAGCTGGCAGTCAGCACAGAGCCCGACGCGGGGCTCGAACCCACGAACTGCGAGATCATGACCTAAGCGAAAGTCGGACGCTTAACTGACTAAGCCACCCAGGCGCCCCAATTGTGGGTAATTTATAATAGCTCATCTGCTAGTTACATTATCTCTATCATTTCCCAAACTTTTTATTAAATGGTTTTTATCTTTTTTTTGGTTATGGAACAGATTATACTGCCTTTTAGCATTTTAAAAATAATTTTGAGTTATATGCTAGCCATTTTGACCTTGATGTCATCAAATGCTGGATTTTCAGGTCTCTCTTTAAAGAAGAAGGGGAAAAATAGTGGGGGAGAGGGAGGGAGGCAAACCATGAGAGACTCTTGAATGCCAAGAACAAACTGAGGGCAGATGGGCAGGGGGGAGGGGAAGGGGGGTGATGGGCATGGAGGAGGGCAGTTGTGGGGATGAGCACTGGGTGTTATATGGAAACCAACTTGACAATAAACTATTTAAAAAATAATAAAATTAAAAAAAATAAAGTGTGTTAGACATATTCTGACAGGCAGTTACCTGTAGTTACCTTGACCCCTTTGAAGCAAGTTTTTAACTTTATGAGGGTTGATTTAGAGTTACATTTACCCTGGATCTGTGGTTGTGATTTACTTTAGAACTGTGAATGGTTTTCCCCCCAGGGCACACTAGGCAATGTCTAGATACAGTTTTGAAAGTCATTACTTGGCAGCGGGTGGGGACTCAGTATCCCTAATGAGACTGGTATCCTGCTACTAAAATTTATTATGTAGAAACAAGAGATATTACTAAACATATAATGGCCAGGACATAATCCCACAGCAAAAAATTATTCAGCCCAAAATGTCAATAGTGCTGTAGTTGAGAATCCTTGTCTTAGAACTAGTTTTGTCCTACTGCTAGCTGACAATTCATGGCTCTCTAATAAATGGCTTGGATATTCAATGAAGACTTTCCACTTTCTTTGCTTGGGACACAAACATCTCCCAAACGTTTGGAAATGGTTTGGCTTATAATTCCCCATTGATTTGTCTTTGCTTGGATTCAGGGAGTTTCACCATTCTGCCTAAATGCCTTAAAATTCAGCAATAGACTTAATGGAATGCCTCTGCTGATATCTGGAGATTTTTCTTTGCCTAGAATTTTTAACCTTCAGAATTCTGCCCTGTAAACCAGTTGTTCCAGCTCCTTGATCTCTTTTTTGACTCCTTTAATTTAGTGAGACAACTGTGATTTATTTGGGATCCTCTTTCATGAATCATAATCTAAAAAGTAATCTTCAGTGTCCTTTAAGTTTCGTCTTTTCTTCCAGGGATCATAGCCTTGCCTTGCTTGTTCAATATCTCATTTAGCTTGTCCAGTTTCCTCATAGTTCATGGTGAGATGGCAAGCATGGCTCTAGCTAGTTTATTATGGCCAGAGGCAGGTGTTCCCTCTGAGCTTTCCTGGCTGTATCATTTTTACTTTTTCAGAACATATAATACTCATATGTTATTCTCATATCCTCATTCCCACCTATATTTTATTCTCAGATATATAATTAAATATATGAAATGCTTGCCATTTATCCTTTTGCCCATTTCCCCATTCATCTTTTGTTTGAATGAAGATTATTCTCTCATCAACTCTAAAAGGAGATTGTGAGTACTGCATTCCTTGGATCTTATATGTTTAAAACTATTTTTCAATAACATTAATATTTGAAGGACAGCTTGACTAAATATAACTTTCTCGGTATATGTTTCTTTTCTTCAGTGTTTGGAAAATGCGACTCCATTGTATGATTTCCCCCCCAGAAGTACCATTTTGGACAAATTATTTTGCTGTTATAAGGTATTAACCATTTTGTTTTAAAGATTCGAAGATTTTGCGTTCATCTTCAAACTCCAATAGCTTTATGGAAATAATGTCCGAGTTGATTATGCTGAACTTATTTTTGCAGGTTATCTGTCGGACACTTTCCAGAAAAGTTTTTCTGGACTTATGTTTTAAGTATTAATTACATTTCCCTGGTTTGTTTCTTTTTTAGAGACTCAAATTTTGTATAAACAATACTTCTCCTTTGCCTGTTCATTTCAACCACTTTTGGATACACATTCTTTCGTTATCTTATTTCATTTTATAGATTGCTTCCCTGTCTTTCTTCAATACCCTTAATTAAATTGCATTTTAATCTATTTTACTTTGGCTAACTTTAACTTAGTCTTTTTTTTTTTTGAATGAAATAAATCAATTTACTTTATTTTTTTTTTGAATGAAATAAATCAATTTACTTTATTTATTTATTTTTTTTACAAATAGTTTATTGTCAAATTAGTTTCCACATAACACCCAGTGCTCATCCCCACAAGTGTCCTCCTCCATGCCCATCCCTCCTCCCCCCCACATCCATCAGTCCTCAGTTTTTGTCAGCATTCAAGACTCTCATGGTTTGCCTCTCTCCCTTTCCCCCACCATTTCCCCCCTTCTTCTCCCCCTTGTTCCTCCGTCAAGTTCCTCCTAATCCTCCTATACGTGCAAATATATGGTATCTGTCCTTCTCTGCCTGACTTATTTCGCTCAGCATAACCCCCTCAAGGTCCATCCATGTTGCTACACATGGCCAGATTTCATTGTTTCTCATTGCCATGTAGTATTCCATGGTATAGATAAACCACATCTTCTTGATCCATTCATCTGTTGATGGACACTTAGGCTCTTTTCATGTTTTAGCTATTGTGGAGAGTGCTGCTATGAACATTGGGGTCCATGTGCTCCTATGCATCAGCATTTCTGTATCCCTTGGGTAAATTCCTAGCAGTGCTATTGCTGGGTCATAGGGGAATTCTATTGTTAGTTTCCT
Source organism: Hyaena hyaena (assembly GCF_003009895.1). NCBI lineage: Eukaryota > Metazoa > Chordata > Mammalia > Carnivora > Hyaenidae > Hyaena > Hyaena hyaena. The sequence continues at coordinate 624,386 of NW_024081521.1, read as the reverse complement.
GAGGAACCTCCACACTGTTTTCCAGAGGGGCTGTACCAGTTTACATTCCCACCAACAGTGTAGGAGGGTGCCCGTTTCTCCACATCCTCGCCAGCATCTAGAGTTCTCTGATTTGCTCATTTTAGCCACTGTGACTGGCGTGAGGTGGTATCTCAGTGTGGTTTTGATTTGCATTTCCCTGATGAGGAGTGATGCTGAGCATCGTTTCATGTGTCTGTTGGCCATCTGGATGTCCTCTTTGGAGAAGTGTCTGTTCATATCTTCTGCCCATTTCTTCACTGGGTTGTTTGTTTTTCGGGCGTGTAGTTTGGTGAGTTCCTTATAGATTCTGGATATTAACCCTTTATCTGATATGTCATTTGCAACTATCTTTTCCCATTCCGTTGGTTGCCTATTAATTTTCTGGGTTGTTTCCTTGGCTGTGCAGAAGCTTTTAATCTTGATGAGGTCCCAACAATTTATTTTTGCTCTTGATTCCCTTGCTTTTGGGGATGTGTCAAGTAAGAAGTTGCTGCGGTGGAGGTCAAGGAGGTTGTTTCCTGCTTTCTCCTCTAGGGTTTTGATTGTTTCCTGTCTCACGTTCAGGTCCTTTATCCATTTTGTGTTTATTTTTGTGCATGGTGTGAGAAAATGATCTAGTTTCATTCTTCTGCATGTTGCTGTCCAGTTCTCCCAACACCATCTAACTTTAACTTAGTCTTAATTTCCAAGATGGTTTTGTATTTTACTTATTATTTCCTGAATGCAATCAATTATTTTTTTATTTCTTCCTATTATTTGGTCAATATCTTTCTCTCTTTTTCAAAAGTGTTTATGTTAATCTCAGTATACTTAACATACAATCTTATATTAGTTCAGGTGTACAATATAGTGATTTAAGAATTTCATACATTACCCAGTGCTCATCAGACAAGTGCCCTCCTTAATCTGCGTCACCTATTTCACCACCCCTCCCCCCCCCCACGTCCCCTCTGGTAACCATCAGTTTGTACTCTATAGTTAAGAGTCTGTGTCTTGGTTTGTCTCTCTCACTTTCCTCCCTTTTCTCATTTGTTTTTGTTTCTTAAATTCCAATATGAGTGAAGACATATGGTATTTGTCTTCTTTCCATGACTGGCTTATTTTGCTTAGTGAAATAAGCACATATACTAAAAAAATTAATGAAAGTCAGTTTCTTTTTATTTTTGAATTTCTGATTCAAAGTTTCTGATTCTTTCAAATGCTTGTTTGAGGATATTGCCATCAATTTGTAGTGTTGTGTTACAGTTTTAATTTGCCTTTTTTTTTGAGAATGAGGGGCAGAGATTTCGATAAGCTGAGGCATTTTGATTCTCATTTTCTATTTAATTTTATAGTTGCTTTGAATATAGTTTGCTTTCATCACTCATCTCTTGATTTAAACTAGTTTACAAGATTTGTAGGTCAAGAGTGCCCTCGTCTGTCTGTGTTGTGAAGTAGAATTTCCTTAAATGATTGCTCTGGCTTCTTCCTTTGCTCTCCTTCTGCTACTGCAGAAATAGAGGAAAAATTTTACCAGCATTAGCTTGCTAAAGCCATGTTAACCCTTTGTCCTGACAGTCTGTCACCCTTCTCTTATCTTTATTCTTTATCTTGTTTGACTAGGTAGGAAGGGCTTGTATGCCCTCTGATATTTTAGAACGTTTTTGGTCAGCATGAGCCCAGTTTTCTTTTTTGTTTCTTTGTTCTTTCAGTTCTAAACCCTCAAAGGTGCCTCTTTCTTCCTTTTAACTTCCTTTCACCCCCAAATTGGGAGCTTTAAAAGATAGTCACCTCAACTTATACACGTCTTAAAAAATGTTTACTTATTTTGAGAGAGAGAAAAAGAATGAACAGGGAAGGGGCAGAGAGAGAAGGAGAGAGAGAGAATCCTAAGCAGGCTGAAATGGGGCTTGATGTCATGAACAGTGAGATCATGTCCTGAGCTGAAATCGAGAGATGGACACTTAATCGAGTGAGCCACCCAGGTGCTCCTATACACACTTTTGTGTGCCTCCTATATTCAGGGCTCTGTCTTGATTTTAGGTCAATCTTAAATTTGCCACTAGTTTCCTTTTTCTCTTTTCTACACAAGTTTTCACTTAATAAAAACATTCAGTGGAAGCATGAGAGATACTAAAGTTGGATATTATATTCTGTGCGTATAAGAAACTTGAAGTTTGAGTACTTCATCTTTTTTTTTGTAAAAACATACTTTTATTGGAAAAACATATCTAGATGTATAAAATTTGTAAAATCAATTGAAATATCTTTTATTTATGTGACTTTATTTAGTGTTTCTGTGCAACAGTGTTGCAGACACATCTTTAAAAGAAATAACACTGTACTTATTCACATACGATATTAGCATTTTTAGAAACATTTTCCATGAAGATGTATATATATTTCCACTGAAATAATACTACCCAGATAAAAGGTTATTCTATCACTATTAATAATCCTGTTATCTCTGTTACTTGAAATACTATATTTGATGCACCACAATGTAGTGAATGGATACATTTTATCTTCTACCTATGTCTAGACTGTGGGTTTGGGTAGTTTTATTTGTTCTTCTGTTGTACTGTATTGTTTTTGGAGAATGTGTAGGGGGATATGGATTTAAGTAGCCACTATTACAATCACTAGCCTGTAAGTAAGTATATGTTTTTAATCACTTAAAAATAGCATTTCATTTCTGAATGTATTAATGTTTATTTGCATAACAGTGAAATTGGGCATATTTTCATATATTCATTTTCTATTCTATGTCTTAGTTTGTGATTTTTCTTCATTTATTATTTGATTATCCATTTTCCACTTGGATTTTAATTGAAAATTGGGCAAAGTAAATTAATTGGAAATTCCTTTTGTTTTTGTAAGAATTCTTTATATATCAAGATTATTATCACTACCGTATATATATTGCATTTTAAAATATTTCAATATCTTCAATGTACTTTTAATATTTTGTGTTATGTTATTTGACTATTTTCCCATGATAACTTCTAAGCAATTATTGTTTATAAAAAACTATTTTTTAAGTTTTAATTTTGATTCCAGTTAGCACACAGTATGCTATTGATTTCTGGTGTACAATATAGTGATTCAACAACTTCATCATCACACAAACACACTCCTTAATTCTTAGTGCTTATTTCATCCATCCTCTCTGGTAACCATCAGTTTGTCCTCTATAGTTAAGAGTTTGTTTCTTGGTTTGTCTCTCTCTATATATACCTCTTTTTTCCCTTTACTCATGTACTTTGTTTCAGTTCCACACATGAATGAATCATATACTATTTTTCTTTCTCTAAATGACATATTTCATGTAGTGTTATAATCTCTAGCTCCATCCATGTTGTTGCAAATAACAAGATTTAATTATTTTTAATGGCTGAGTAATATTCCATTACTATATCTTCTTTATCTATTCCTCAATCAGTGGACACTTGGGCAGGCTCCATAGTTTGGCTATTGTAAACAATGCTGCTATAAACAAAGGGATGCATGTATCCTTTTGAATTAGTGTTTTTGTATTCTTTGGGTAAATGCTGAGTGGTGTGATTGCTGGATTGTAGGGTAGTTCTAATTTTCTGAGGAACCTCCACACTATTTTCCACAGTGGCTGCACCAGCTTGCATTCCCACCAGCAGTGTACAAGGGTTCCTTTTTCTCCACATCCTCCTGTTGTTTCCTGTGTGTGTGTGTGTGTGTGTGTGTGTGTGTGTGTGTGTGTTTTAACGTTTTATTTATTTCTGAATGAGAGACAGCATGAGCAGGGGAGGATCAGAGAGAGAGGGAGACATAATCCAAAACAAGCTCCAGGCTCTGAGCTAGCTGTCAGCACGGAGCGTGATGCAGGTCTCGAACCCAGGAACCGTGAGATCATGACCTGAGCTTAAGTCTGACACTTAACCGACTGAGCCACCCAGGCGCCCCATTTCTTGTGTTTCTGAATGTAGCCATTCTGACAAGTGTGAAGTGATATCTCACTGTAGTTTTGATTTGCACTTTCCTTATGGTAAGTGATGATGAACATCTTTTCATGTGTCTGTTGGCCACCTATTTGTCTTCTTTGGATAAATGTCTATTCATGTCTTCTGCCTATTATTAAATTGGATTATTTGGTTTTGGGGTGTTGAATTATATCAGTTCTTTGTATATTTTGGGTACTAATCCTTTATCAGATATGTCATTTGCAAATATCTTCTCCCATTTTCTAGGTTGCTTTTAGTTTTGTTGATTGTTTTTTTCTTTTTGCTGTGCACATGCTATTTACTTTGATGGAGTCCTAATAGTTTATTTTTGCTTTTGTTTCCTCTGCTTTAAGGAAAGAAAGAAGTGCTTCAGGCAGTGTCAAAGAAGTTACTGCTTGTCTTCTTTTCAAAGATTTTTATAGTTTCAGGTTTCACATTTAGGTCTTTAATCCATTTTTAATGTATTTCTGTGTATGGTGTAAGAAAGAGGTTCAGTTTCTTTCTTCTGCATGTTGCTGCCAGTTTTCCCAACACCATTTGTTGAAGAGATTATTTTTTCCCATTGGATATCCTTTTCTACTTTGTTAAAGGTTAACTGACCTTATAGTTATGGGTTTATTTATGGGTTTTCTATTCTGTTCTATTGATCTATATGTTTTCTTTTGAGACAGTACCATACTGTTTTGATTACTACAGCTTTGTAATATAACTTGAAGTCCAAAATTATGGTGCCTCCAGCTTTGCTTTTCTTTTTCAAGGTTTCTTTGGCTATTAGGGTCTTTTGTAGTTCCCTACAAATTTTAGGAGAGTTTGTTTGAGCTCTGTGAACAGTGCTGTTGGTATTTTGATAGGGATTGCTTTAAATGTGTAGATTGCTTTGGGTAGAATAGACATTTTAACAATATTTCTTCTTTCAATTCATGAGCATGTAATACCTTTCCATTTCTTTTTGTCTTATTTAATTTATTTCTCCATGCTTTATAGTTTTCAGAATACAGGTCTTTCACTTTCAGGTCTTTGGTTAAGTTTATTCCTAAATATCTTATTATTTTGATGCAATTATAAATGGATTGTTTTCTCTTTTTAAAGTATTTTTTTCATGTTTATTTCTTTTTGAGAGACAGAGAGAGGCTGGAGGAGGAATAGAGTGAGGGAGACATGGGATCTGAAGCAGGCTCTGCATCGACAGCAGAGATCCTCACACTGGGCTCGAACTCATGGACTGTGAGACCATGACCTGAGCTGAAGTCAGGTGCTTAACCGACTGAGCCACCCAGGTGCTCTGGGATTGTTTTCTTAATTTCTATTTCTCTTGCTTCAGTATTGGTGTATAAAAAGGCAACATATTTCTATATATTGCTTTTGTATCCTGCAACTTTACTGAATTCATTTATCAGTTCTAGTAGTTATTTGGTAGGGTCTTTTGATTTTTCTATATATAGAGTCATGTCCTCTGCAAATGGTGAAACTTTTACTTCTTCCTGATTGATTTGAATGATTTTTTTCCTTTTTGTTTTCTGATTTCTGTGGCTAGGACTTCCAGTACTATGTTGAAGAAAAGTGGTGAGAATGGACATTCTTGTCTTCTTCCTGAACTTAGGGGAATTGCTCTAATTTTTTTCTCTGTTGAAGATGATGTTAGCTCTGGGTTTTGCATAGTGGCCTTTATTAAGTTGAGGTATGTTCCTTCTAAACATGCTTTGTTTAGGGTTTTTATCATGAGTGGATATTGTACTTTGTCAAATGCTTTTTCTTTGTCTATTGAAATGATCATATGGTTTGTATCCTTTCTCTTATTGATGCAATGTATCATATTGATTAGTTTGTGAATAATTAACCACCCCTGCAACCCAGTAATAAATCCCACTTGATCATGGTGAAGCATTTTTTAAATATATTGTTGGATTTGCTTTGCTAATATATTTTTAAGGATTTTTGCATATATATTCATCAGGGATACTGGCCTGCAGTTCACTTTTTTGTGTGGTCTCTTTATCTAGTTTTGGTATCAGACTGATACTGGCCTCATAGAATGCATTTGGAAATTTTCTCTCCTTGTCTATTTTTTGGAATAGTTTGAGAAGAATACATACTAACTTTTAATACTTCTTTAAATGTGTGATAGAATTCACCTGTAAAGCCATCTGGTTGTGGACTTTTGTTTCTTGGGAGTTCTTGATTATTGATTCAATTTCTTTGCTGGTTATCTGTCTGTTCAAATTTTGTATTACTTCCTCTTTCAGTTTTGTTAATTTATATGTTTCTAGGAATTTATCCATTTCTTCTAGGTTGTCCAATTTATTAGCATATAGTTTTTCATAATATTCTCTTATCATTATTTACATTTTTGTGGTGATATTGGTTATTATTTCTCCTCTCTCTTTTGTGATTTTATTTATTTGAGTTATTTCTGACATTTTCTTGATAAGCCTGGCTAGAGATATGTCAATTTTATTGATTTTTTTTTCAAGAACCAATCTCCTGGTTCTTTTTTTTTTTTTTTAATGTTTTATTTATTTCTAGGAGAGAGAGAGACAGCGTGAGCAGGGGAGGGCCAGAGAGAGAGGGAGTCACAGACTGAAACAAGCTCCAGGCTCCGAGCTGGCAGCCAGCACAGAGCCCGACGCGGGGCTCAAACCCACGAACCGCGAGATCATGACCTAAGCGAAAGTCGGACGCCTAACCGACTAAGCCACCCAGGCGCCCCACCAATCTCCTGGTTCTATTGATCTGTTTTATTATTATTATTATTAAGTTTTTATAACGTTTAATTCTGCTCTTATCTTTATTATTTCATTCCTTCTTCTGGTTTTAGGTTTTGTTTGTTGTTCTTTTTCCAGTTCCTTTAGGTGTAAGGTTAGGTTGTTTGTTTGAAATTTCCATTAACTTCTTGGTATAGGCCTGCATTGTTATAACCAGTTAGAACCACTTTGCTGCATCCCAAAGATTTTGGACCATTATGTCTTCATTTTCATTTGTTTTCGTAAACATTTTTTATTTCTTCTTTGATTTCCTGGTTGACCTATTCATTGTTTAGTAGAACGTTATTATTATTTTTTTAATGTTTATTTCTGAGAGAGAGAGACAGCGTGAGCAGGGGAGGGTCAGAGAGAGAGGGAGACACAGAATCTGAAGCAGGCTCCGGGCTGTGAGCTAGCTGTCAGCACAGAGCCCAATGCGGGGCTCGAACCCACGAACCGTGAGATCATGACCCGAGCCGAAGTCGGACGCTTAACCGACTGAGCCACCCAGACGCCCCTAGTAGCACGTTATTTAACCTCCATGCATTTGTGGTCTTTCCATATTTTCCTTGTGACTGACTTCTAATTTCATAGAATTGTGGTTACAAAAAAATGATTGGTATGACAGATCTTGAATTTGTTGAGGCTTGTTTTGTGGCCTAATATGTGATCCGTTTTTGGGATTGTTTCATGTGCACATGTGCACTTGAAAAGAATGTGTATTTTTCTATTTAGGATAGAATGTATGAATGTAGGTTAAATCCATCTGTTCCGGTGTGTCATTCAGAAACATTGTTTCTGTGTTGATTTTCTGCTTAGATGATCTGTCCATAGATTTAATCAGGGTGTTAAACTTCCCTACTGTTACTGCACTATTATGATTACTTCTTTTATGTTTGTTATTAACAGTTTTATGTATTTTGAGTCTTCTCTGTTGAGTGCATAAATATTTATAATTGTTATATCTTCTATTTGAATCGTCCCCTTTATTATTATATAGTGTCCTTCTTTGTCTCTTGTTACAGTCTTTGTTTTAAAGCCTATTTTGTTCAATATAAGCATTGCTACTCTGGCTTTCTTTTGACAACCATTTGCATGATAGATAAATAGATAGATAGATAGATAGATAGATAGATGATATCCCCTTGCATCCAGCCCCTCACTTTCAATCTGCAGATTTCTTTAGGTCTAAAATGAGTCTACTCTAGGCAGCTTAAAGATGGGTTTTGTTTTTTTATCCATTTTGTCACACTATGTCTTTTGATTAGAGTGTTTAGTCCTTTTGTATTCAAAATAATTACTGATAAATATGTCTTTATTGAATTTTATTACTTGTTTTGTGGTTATTTCTGAAGATTTTCTCTGATCCTTTCTTGTCTTTCTCTCTGTCATGGTTTGTTGATTTTCTTTGGTGATATATTTGGATTTCTTTCTCTTTATTCTTTGCATATTTATTAGTGTTTTTTGATATATGGTTACCGTTAGGTTTGTATTTAAAGCCTTCTGCATATACTCTCTATATTGTTTATGTTTGTTTACATTTGAGCCCATTCTTCTCTCATATTTTAGGTATATGTCATCACATTTTACATCCTTTTATTTTCTGAGTTCCTTGATTGTTTTTTTTACAGAAGTATTCATTTTTACTGGTTTTGTTTTTCCTACCTTCATATTGTCACTTTTGGTATCTGCTTTCTTCTCAAAGACTCCCCTTTCATATTTCTTACACAGCTGGTTTAATGGGAATGAACTCCTTTAGATTATGTTTGTTTGTTTGGAAAACTCTTTATTTCTCCTTCTATTCTGAATGATAACCTTGATGGATAGAGTATCCTTGGCTGCAGATTTTTCCCAGTCAGCAGTTTGAATATATCATGACACTCCCTTCTGGCCTGAAAAGTTTCTGCTGAAAAATCCCTTGATAGGCTTATGTTTTTCTCATCTATGTTACTATATCTTTTAGTCTTATTGCTTTAAAAAATTTTTTTCTTTACTATATTTTGCCAATTTAATTGCAATATTTCATGATGTAGATCTGCTTTTGTTGATTTTGTTGGGGATTCTCTGTGCCTTCTGGATCTGGACCTCTGTTCTCAAGCCCAGTGAGTATCCTTATGATTGTTCCTTTAAATTCTCCATCAGGCACCTTACCTATATCTGTTTCATTTAGCTCTCTGGCTATAGCCTTGTCCTGTTCTATCCTTTGGGATAAATTTCTCTGTTTTCTCAATTTGTCTAAGTCGCTGTGCCTGTTTCTCTGTGTTAAGAAAGTCAGCTACATCTCCTGTTCTTTTTTTTTTAATCTAGTTTATTGTCAAGTTGGTTTCCATATAACAGCTAGTGCACGTCCCAACAAGGGCCCTCCTCAATGCCCATCACCCATTTTCTCTTCTCCCCCACCCTCCACAACCCTCAGTTAGTTTTTTTCTCAGTATTTAAGAGTCTTTTATGGTTTGCCTCCCTTCCTCTCCTTAACTATTTTTTCCCCTTCTCCACCCCCATGGTCTTCTGTTAAGTTTCTCCTGTTCCACATATGAGTGAAAACATATGGTATCTGTCTTTCTCTGACTGACTTATTTCACTTAGCATAATACCCTCTAGTTCCATCCACGTGGATACAAATGGCCAGATTTCATTCTTTCTCATTGCCATGTAGTATTCCATTGTATAGATAAACCACATCTTCTTGATTCATTTATCAATTGATGGACATTTAGGCTCTATCCATGATTTGGCTATTGTTGAAAGTGCTGCTATGAACATTGGGGTACATGTGCCCCCATGCATCAGCTCTGTATCCCTTGGGTAAATTCCTAGCAGTGCTGTTGCAGAGTCCTAGGGGAGTTCTATTGTTAACTTTTTGAGGAACCTCCATACTGTTTTCTAGAGAGACTGCACCAGTTTGCATTCCCACCAGCAGTGTAAGAGGATGCCCGTTTCTCCACATCCTCATCAGCATCTAGAGTCTCCTGATTTGTTCATTTTAGCCACTCTGACCGGCATGAGGTAGTATCTCGGTGTGGTTTCGATTTGTATTTCCCTGATGAGGAAGGATGTTGAGCATCGTTTCAGGTGTCTGTTGGCCATCTGGATGTCCTCTTTGGAGAAGTGTCTCTTCATGTCTTCTGCCCATTTCTTCACTGGATTATTTGTTTTTCGGGTGTGGAGTTTGGTGAGTTCCCTATAGATTTTGGATACTAGCCCTTTATCTGATATGTCATTTGCAACTATCTTTTCCCATTCTGTCATTGCCTATTAGTTTTGTTGATTGTTTCCTTTGAAGTGCAGAAGCTTTTTATCTTGATGAGGTCTCAATAGTTCATTTTTTCTTTTGATTCCCTTGTCTTCGGGGATGTGTCAAGTAAGAAACTGCTGTGGTTGAGGTTAAGGAAATTGTTTCCTGCTTTCTCTTCTAGGGTTTTGACGGTTTCCTGTCTCACATTCAGGTCCTTCATCCATTTTGAGTTTATTTTTGTGTATGGTGTAATAAAGTCGTCTGGTTTCTTTTTTCTGCATGTTGCTGTTAAGGAGGCTGTCTTTTTTCCATTGGATACTCTTTCCCACTTTGTCAAAGATTAGTTGGTCATACACTTGTGGGTCCAATTCTGGGTTCTCTATTCTATTCCATTGGTTTACATTTTTGAAGGCAATGGCTGTATGAAGAAGAGATCCTATGTTGCCTTGGTGAGTAGTACTTGGTGAGTCAAGTAGAAAGCTTGACTCTTTCAAAGTGTCTCAATTGTGTACTGGGTGTGCTCTGCTGTTTTGTTCTGGCTGCTTTATCCTTCAGGCCATTGGTGTTCAGGGGCTCTCTTTGCCTATTGTGGGTAGTGTTTGGTCTCTGGCATGAATGTGGTGTATTTTAACTACATATGCTCTGGTCTGTTTGTTAAATGAGACCCCTCACCACCAACACTGAGACTCTGCAAAACTCCCTAGTCGGGACCTATAGTGTAAGTAGGGATTTTGGCTGATCGTCTGTGGGAGGGGACCTGCCTAGCTAGGACTGAGGCAAATGAGACTTGGAAGAGGGGTTGCACTGGAATGCAGCAAGGTGAGGTTTGATGGAAGCAAGTTAGGTAGTCACTGTGGGATTTGCACTGGTTCCTGCAAGTGTTCCAGTGTCCACACTGAGGGGTGAGGGAGGGAAACAGCACTGGTTAGCTCCCTCCCTCCTGGAGGGGTCCTCCACAAATGCTGCCTGTCTGTGATGCACTCTGAGATGAGCAAATAAGCTCCCCACTGTGTGTCCCAGCTGGTCTTCAGATCACTATTTCCACACCATATGTCATGGGTTGTTTACCTGCCTTCTCTCCAAAAGCACCGCAATGCCTTCCAGTTTCATCCTATCCAAGCCTGCCTACCTTCAAAACCTCAGGTGTTAAGCTGGTTGCCAGAAGTCACAAGGTTTAGACCCTCTCTCTCTTGAAGCCAACCACTATGGGAATTTGTTCTGTTACTAGTGTTCTAGTCTGTTTCTCACCCCTCTCCACAACCATGGCTCTCCTCCCACCCCAGTGCAGTAGCCACAATCCATTTCTCTCCCAAACCACTTCTCTGCATCTCCTGACCCTCCTTGATGAGCCTCTTCTCTACCTTTAGTTATGGGGTTTGTTCTGCCAGTCTTCAGGTAAATTTCTGGATTATTTAGGATTATTTGATAATTATGTAATTGCATTTGTGGGACAAGTAGAGCCCTCCTATTCTACCACCATCTTCCAACCATTGTTCTGTAGAGAAGCTATTTATTATATATTATTATATAGCCAGGTAACTAATTGAACATTTCTACTGATAATAGACTCTTTGGTAGATTCACTTAGCTTTTCTTTTTAAAAAAGTGACTATTAGTACTAATAACTATCTTTTCTGTTCCTATATTTGTATTCCTAAGTTTGCAAATTCATGTATTTGGAAAATTTGATTATCCTTAATAATTAATGGTGAATAATAAAGATATTAGAAGCTGCTCTTATTTTGGCCCTGACTTTCACAGGCATGATTCATTCATGTGTTTTGATGTGGATTATGATAAGCCTATTGGTTTTAAAGCATATTTATCATTCAAAAATGTTTCATTGAAACAGGATTTTCAAATTAATGTATATTCATAACATTTTCTCCTTTTAAAATAACTTTTGTATATGTGATTTTACTGCTTCTATTGTTCACAATTTAATGAATTTCTATTTTCTTAATTTTTAAATGGGATATTGATTTATTTAATTCCTGCTAATTTTCTATGGATTCTATTGGGTTAATTTTCCTATTTCTTAATACCTGCTTTTCATTTATTTGACAAATATTTATTAAAAGTGCTTATATATTTTCAACATTGCTGAAGGAAATGGGGATATAGTATAGTACAGAATTGAAAAGGCTGGTGTTCTCATAAGACTTACAGTTTACAAATAGAAACACACAGTAAACAACTAATAACTAATATCATTTCACAAATATGTTAGTTCCGTGAAAATAAAACTGAATCAAATGTTAAACATGTCTTGAGTCATTGGCATTTTAGATAGAAACCTCTGCTGTTATTAATTTCTGTTTCCCTTGTTTTGTTTCTGTATATTAGTTTTTAAAATGTTTACTTATTTTTGAGAGAGGCAGAGAGACAGAGTGTGAACAAGGGATGGTCAGAGAGAGAGAGAGAGAGAGATACAGAATCTGAAACAGTCTTCAGGCTCTGAGCTGTCTGCACAGAGCCTGATGCAGGGCTCGAATGCCCTACTGGCAAGATTATGACCTGAGCTGAAGTCTGATGCTTAACCGACTGAGCCACCCAGACACTCCTTTTTTCTGTATATTTTAAAATACAATTTGCTTCTGTGTTTTTATACCTTTTAATAATTAATCTTTTTAAAACTACTGGTTCAGAAGGAGATACCCTCAAGTTTAATTTCATTATGTCTGGGATATTATTCTTAAAGTTGCTAAGGAGAGGGAAGTATATAATATGCATATCTGGATTACTTCCTCAGTTTTTTTCCATCTTTATTAACAGAATATGTAGGAGACAATTTATGATGATCTTTATGGTGACTGACGATCTTCAAGGGCTGAGATGAGAATGGATGTTTTCATTATGTTTTGTGTTTCAATTTGAATTGACCCTAAATCTTGCTCTGTCTCTTAAGTAAACCATGGTGCTCCTGTACTCTCAAAAGAGGATAAATATGAGAATTCAGGAATTTAACCCAACTTAAAACCTTCCTCAAGAACCTGGGCTTCACAATTTTTCCAGTAAAACTGCTTGTTAGTAAAGATGAGAGGGAAACATGAGTTCAAGTATGTTCAGTTTATTGTGACAGGAAGAATAGCATGATGGTTAAGTGACTGCTGCTGAAGTCAAATTGATTGGATCCCAGCTCTCTTGTGTATCTAATTTATATAAAAAAAAGTCACTTAATCTCTATTTTCTAAGGTTCCTTGTTTGGAAAGAGAGGTTGATGAAATAGGATAAATTACTATGAATACCAACTCATAACATTGTTGTTTGTATTAAATTACTACATGTAAGGAACTTAGGAGATTGTCCAGAACATAGAAATAACTCTGTAAATGTTCTGGGTTATTATTATTTATTACAGTTTCTTTTGGTATTATTGCTCTAGCCAGGAGCCCTGCTCCATGAGAATTTTTGTTCTTTTTTTATTATACTGATACTATAATACCTTGTAAATAAGTCATTCTCCCTTGGAAGCTCTTCATTTCTAGCCTTCATTTCTCTGGCATTCAAATTATTGCCTTTGTTCCCTGTTTAATTAATTTTTCCTACTCTGTAGTCCTCTTTCTCATTGCAGTACAATTATTTATGGTGAGGCCATCTTTCTGTGGTGATGCAGAAGCCACTCTCTACTAATCTGCTTCTGTGTTCGTTGAGAGCATGCTGGAGCTTGTTAGGTAATTAGGTCTACTTCAATCCTGAAAGCACAAATGAAATCATCTGTCCCTCCCATTTTCCTTTTGCAGGCTCTGATCTTTGAAAACAATGTAATGGTTTTTGGTAAGAAACAAGTTATAAATCAAGGCTGAGGCAGACTCTTGAGTTATTATAGACTAATGAAACATCTCTTGCCCAAGCCCACACTTCTAAGGGAACTTAGCAATGAATAAGATGTGGTTTCCAATAAAACACTAAATATTAGAATGTGGCCTGCATTCCCAATACCAACATATGAACTAACAAATATAAAATAAATGGTTTTCTAGTGTGAAAGGATTTCAATCTAAAATGGAACCGGAGGATATGAAAGAATCTCATGCATGTGCCCTCAAGAATACAAAACTTAAGAACTGAGAGACAGATTCCCTGTGAATGTCTGACTTACAGAAAGCTGTAATTTTCTCTTGACAATGAACATTTGCCAAGAATCTATCCCCATCCTCAAGCAAGGGAAATTACTGTTTTGACTATGGCTGGACTCCCCCAACTCTGCCTTCTTTACGCATAAATACAGCCCAACCCAAACCTTCAGTGGGCTTGCCTGTGGTTTGCTGCAGTTTGAGTTTCCCAAATTGCAATTTATCTTCTATTCCTGATTAAACTGATGGGTATGGAGGAGGGCACTTTTGGGTATGGGCACTGGGTGTTGTATGGAAACCGACATGACAATAAACTATTAAAAAAATTTCTGGTAAATTCAAAAGTCTCAGTTTACCTCTCTGTTTGGGATGACACTGTTACTTGGCCTCCTTTGGAACCTACAGATTTTACAGGGTTAGAGATCATTTGGTGGCTCATTAGGCTTAGTCTTGTGAAAGAGGTGGATAGAAAGGTTTTGGCAGGGGCCTTAATTCTCCAAGCAACTGAAACTGTGGAATAATCAAAAGAGTGATCATAGTAAAGTCACATAGGGTGAGGTTGCATAGGAGGCATTGTGTAACTACCTAGTTGAGGATTCTCGGCTAGGTTATTTCATTTCTTTGGACTTTAGTTTCTTTATTTGCATAAAATAATCTAGTAAATGATAAATAATGAATAAAAGAGTATGATGTAATTTATAATCTCTATAAGAGGTCATTTAAAATGACTTACCATTACATAGGTTCACATTCATCATAGTTCTGATTGTGTTTCCAAAGAAAGTTATGCTGTGTAAGACTTTTTCTTAATCTATATATGGTGACTTACAACTCCTTCCAAGTTGAATAAACTTGGACATTTAATATATGAGCTTCCTGGATTAGCTTCCTATCCATAAATTGGGAATAATAATATCTATTTCTTAGATTTATTGTTAGAGTTCAATGAAATAATAGCTATTAATTACCAAACACTGTACCTGACAAAACAAAATGAAAACACTGTACATTATTAGTTTTGTCTGCTTTTCACTTTTTCTTTAATTTTCTTTCTACCTTTTATTTTTTTCCCTAACTAGCCAATAGACTTTACCTTAATTATAGGGTAGGCTCTGGTTGTTTGACTTGGGAGATTTTCCTTTTTTAAAAAATTAATTTATTTAAATTCAAGTGAGTTAATATACATTGTAGTATTGGTTTCAGGAGTAGAACCCAGTGATTCATTATTTACATATAACACCCAGTGCTCATCCCAGCAAGTGCCCTCCTTAATGCCCATCACCTGTTTAGCCCATCCACCCACCCACATCCCCTCCAGCAACCCTCAGTTTGTTCTCTATATTTAAGATTCTCTTATGGTTTGCCTCACTTTCTGTTTTTATCTAATTTTCCTTCCCTTCTCCTATGTTCATTCATTTTGTTTCTTAAATATATTGAAATCATATATTTGTCTTTCTCTGATGGACCTATTTTGCTTAGTATAATACACTCTAGTTCCATTCATGTTGTTGCAAAGGCAGGATTTCATTCTTTTTGATCACCAAGTAATATTACATTGTGTGTGTGTGTGTGTGTGTGTGTGTGTGTGTCTACACACACACACCACATCTTCTTTATCCACTCCTCAGTCAGTGGACATTTGGGCTTTTTCCATAATTTAGCTATTGTTGATAGTACTGCTCTAAACATTAGGGGAGGTTTTCTTATCAAGACTAAAATTTGGGTTCTCCTAAAAGGGTATGAAGGGACCAGGCCCAGAGCCTGCCTTGTTTTCTGTTTAATTTTTGTTTTTAGAAGATATACCTATAGGTATTGAACTTACCATTGTAAGATCTTTCTTCTAATCTCATCTTTTCTCTCTACTTTCTACCTTTCCCCCTCCTATCATGAACCAAATTAAAGTGTTCATCTTCACTATGGTAGTTCTCTTTTTGGTGTACCACCCTGCTGGGATTTTTGGCAGCTGTATCCTTCTTTGGGGGTTTCTTTCAGCTGGAGAGAGCTGTCTTGTCCATGGTTTTTACTCCTCCCTAGGGGCGGACTTTACTAATAACCGTTCCATGCAGGTATACAAAAGCCCTCAATTTGGGATTTCTCTAAAGGACCATCTCAGTTTTAGAGATCACTGTCAGATTGGCTGAGGCTTCTGATGATACTGGTTTGCAATTAATTTCCTCCTGCACAATCCTCTTTTCTCACCCTCTAACAGATATTGTTTCTGAGGACGTGCCCCCGGTAAACCTCCAGGGGCAAATCTCCATTTCAGAGTCTGTTTCCTGGGAAACCAGCTTATGATAGTCTTACATAGCTTGTACCCTAAAACATTTACTTAGTAGGACTAATTTTGCTCATCAATTACAAAGACATTACAAGAGTAGAACTGTCTACATAAATTCCAATTATCAGGCTCATGTGTACTAATTTTTGTGCCCATTCTCCTTTGTGTTAGGTTGAGTAGGGAAATTATGGAAGGCCCAGAAAGACCAGTTTAGAAGAGGAAAGCATTGTCTACACCAGTGGACATGCATGTGCTCTTCCTTCAGGATTACCTCTGCTTTCAGCCAGCCTGAAAGTTTCATCCTTGACTTCTCACTCAGAATGAAGATCCTACTTTAGATATTGCCCAGAAAAGCTGTTATCTCATGAACAGTTGACCATCTAACCTGGGCCACCTGCTCTGGAAACCAATATGATGAAAACACAAGTGATATGAGCCCACTTGAGTACAACCTCTTCTTAGCAATAAAAACAACACTAACAAAAGAGAGACTAATAGCACTTTTAATATTATTTTAAAATTTATTCAAATATATCATGTATAAAAGAAATTCCTAACATATATGCAGACTGTATAATAGGATAAACATATATTTAAAAATTGAAATGAAAGTAAATTAGTAGTGTAAAGTTTGAAAACAAGCATGTAGAATAAATTCTTTCACATTTTCAGAAAGTTTGTCACAATCTCTTCTTGAGCATCCTACATGTAAATTAAGAGATGGAGACAAGGTCAGACATTAGGTTTACAAGGCTCATAAAATGGTTTTCACTAAGGTCAAAGGGAAATTTTTCTTTGTAGGATTTTAGAACTTTAAGTTAACAATAAAAAAGATGAACTGTAAAACAAAAAAACTGAATCCACAGGAGATAATTTTTTTTCTTCTTAAATAAGGTAGTACAGATATCCAATCCTGGAGTGCTAAGTGATACCTTGTTTTGGAACTAGATGGAAATTTTTCCTTTGTTGTCATCTGGTTTCTAGGACTTAATCTTATCAACTCCAATGTGACCTTTCCTTTGACTCCATATTAGAAATTGATTTTCATGGTCAATCTTCATATTTCATCATTAACCAGAATTATTCTACTTCCAAGGCCTCAGCTTCTCAAAATATTACTGCTGGAATACTCTGTATGGATAGATGTCAACATACAGCTCTGTGAAGTAGCCAAAGGTTGACTTTTAAATCCAGACATTTGATTCACTATAGCTCTGGCTATTATTCTATGTCATATATATACATATTTAAAGTTCTGAAGGTAGGTCCAATTTTTCTGAAATTCTTCTGCATTTAAATTCTCAAATTCACTCCATCTGAATGCCTACTAATACCTGTACACAAGATATCATTTAATAAGAAAAATGAAGACACATATTAAATGAGAGAAGTAAAAGAAAAAACAAAATCATTGTAGGTAGAATATATTGTGAAAAAGTAGTTTTAGACAATTTGATTTTGATTGAATTAGTGTTACAGTTTCATTTAGTTATATTACCTATTTTAATAGAGATGGAGCATGTAAAGTAAATTGGTATAACCCCTGTTGAAAGTAATTTCGAGATATATATCAAGAACTATAAAACTTTTCTATTGAGAGCCATAAAATTGTTCATTGCCTTTGATGAAGTAAAGCCACTCCTGGGAATTTATTCTAATATATAATCAAAAAGAAGGGAAAATCAAACATAGGAAGGTATTTATTTTTGAGCATTAGTGATAATAGGCACTGAGCAGAAATAATCTTTATTAGGGAATGATTAGGATATGTGTTTTAAGTTCATATGAATAAATATATAGCCACTAAAATGATAATTAGATACAGAATGGCAACTCTGTGGATAAGGTGGACAATTGTGTACCCAGATCTATAATTACAGATAAAGGATGGAGAGACCACACTATCATCTGTCATCCCTGCATGATGACAGATTAAGATCTTCAATACTTACTATTGATGATATGATGCCCTAAGGCTCAGCCTCTTCTCTTATCTACACCCACTACCTTGGTGATCTTATCCCATCTCTTGATTTTAAATACCATTCATATGCTGATGACTCCCAAATTGATATCCCTATCCCAGACTTCTGCTCTATACTCAAGACTTGTATATTCTTCAGCATTGTTGTCATATTTAATAGATATTTTGAACCTAGTATCTACAATGAATACTTGGTATTCTCCCACAGATCCACTCCAACTATAGCTTTTCTTCTTTCAGTCAATTACAGCTGTATCCTTTCCACCCTTCAGTCTGAAAACCTTGAAGTCATCTTTGATGCTTTTCTTTCTCTGTCACCCATATCCAATCCTTTGGGAAATCCTTTTGGGTCTGCCTTCTCAATGTATCCAGAATTTAACTATTGCTCACCTTCTCCATAACTATCACTCTGGCCTGGTCTAAAATTACTACAATAGGTTTCCAAAGTCTTCTTGACTCTAAATTATCCCCCACAGACTGATCTTAACACAATACACAGATATTTTTAAAGAAAACTCTTAATAATACTGTGGTATACGAACATGATTCACATCTTTTTTTTTTTTAATATTTTTATTTTATTTCTAGGAGAGAGAGAGAGAGAGAGAGACAGCATGAGCAGGGGAGGGTCAGAGAGAGAGGGAGTCACAGACTGAAACAGGCTCCAGGCTCTGAGCTGGCAGTCAGCACAGAGCCCGACGCGGGGCTCGAACCCCTGAACTGTGAGATCATGACCTAAGGGAAAGTCGGACGCTCAACCGACTAAGCCACCCAGGTGCCCCATGATTCACATCTTAAAGGAGAGAGCTGTGGATGCCAAATTGAGGTCTCAAACTTGGCATATCTGACTAGTTTCTAGAATCATTCTGCTGTGATTGCTCATTAATAATAAGAGGTCTTGCTAAAGTGATAATGATGCTTAAAGAGAACTAAGCATATTTGAATAGTCTTAAAATATTTCATTTCTCTAGTATATTTATTATATATGTTTCAAATTAAATTGATGACTTTGTATTTAACTTCTTTCTGTATACAAATGAAACCTGCAGCAAACAAAACAGAACAAAACCTTGCATTTAAACAGTTCTTCTTTGAACAGAGTCCCAAGGGTTTTGTACTCAAACTTTTCATATCATTAAATGGATTCTTCCTGGCACTTTATAATGAAGCTATAGCAGACAACATACATTTTCCCTAAATTCTAATCAATTCACATATGGGATATTCTTATGTCCTTGGTGCTTAACATATCTCTCTCCACTTCCAGTTCTAAAAGCATTAAGTAATATGATTCAGTCTTTTCCATTTAATGCTGTGAGTCAGAATTCTTATAACTCTCACATGATAAGAATAAGCAGGTCTTATAAAATATGCAGATTAACAGGTCTTTCCCCTTGAAATTCTGACTTGGTGGATCTAGGTTGAGCATGAACATGATATTTTAGGCAAGCCTTCCAGATGATCTTGATTTTTAGAATTGTTTAGTAAAGCTTCATGATAATTTAAAACAAGTAATAGCACAGCTATTAGTATGTTCTTTGATTGTGGGAAGTTACTCAAATGAAAAGTAAAAGACCACATTAGAAATCATGTAAAATCCTATTAACCTGAAAAAGAAAAGAAAAGAAGAAAACCCTTTGATCAGACAGACATTTAGGAATCAACTGGCATGGATAAGTTCCCATTTACTGGGCGACTGCAAAGGCAAGTGTTTCCTCTGAGCTCATATAAATATTTTTAAAAGGGATACATAGGAGTGGGCCGCAGTGGGATGCTCCTATAGACCTTGGAATCTAGGTTACTCTCTGTAAGTTAAAATAGTAAATTTTCCACAAAAAGTCGAAGTTATGCATCTGTTGAAATTAACCACCTGTGTAAGTGAAATCCTGAGTGAAATCCAAGGACACTGACTATGAATATCTCCAAGTATGAATTTCATGTTACCTCAGAGAAGTGGGACTGGAATACAGTGCAGTTTTGTAAGCTTCATTCTAATGAACTGTTTCTCCTCTTGATGAAGAATGTGGTAATAGTAGAGGCTGCTCATCATGCAACATGGAATAATGAAGAAGTAATCAACATACAATCCAGAATTACATATATAGTTCCATTTTTGGAAGACAGCAAACAAAACATACTTGAACCATGCAGATGTTTACTCAATTCTGGGTCTAGTTGACTAGACAGGATGACTCTTGAAAAATCCCCTGAAATCTCAAGACCCTCTTTAAGCCTATGATGATCCAAGTAGATGGGATAAAACCATTTCATTGGATTTTGCCTAAAACAGCAAGTTGGCTTATGAACAATTATTCATTAACAATAATTAGCTCATCCACATCCCTCAAAAATAATGATAGACAGATTTGTTGAAGAAGGTCATGAATCTTTTCCCATAATATGTGTGTACATTCATAAATAATTTCTTTTCCAATGTAATTTCTACAGGGTAGGCATCTTTTCTTTCTCACCCTTAATAGGTCAATGAACCATGTCTAAGAATAGTAGCATGGTGTGTGTATGTGTTGATGAATTCATTGAGGCATTCAAAGTTTAATATGAGAATATTTTGACCTTATTACCATAAATGTTTCAAGATGTCCCAAAGATATTTCTTTACTCCATTTCATATGCAGGGTTACAATTGTGTAAACCCTTGTTATGATATCTTTGCACATACACAAATATTTATTTATCCCCCAGATACACATCCCAAACAAACAAAATCATTCATGTAATAGTTCATCAAATTTGAAACCATATTTTTTACATTTTAACATTTAGAGATTAGGAAAACTTCTAAAATTAATAGTGTCCTGGTTTCATGAGTTATGACATACGTATACCTTAAATTATATTGACACTTATGTGAAAATACCTATTTCTTAATAAATTCAGATATAATTGCAAATCATATAAGGAGAAATTATTTCAAACTTTACTAGGCTTAAAATTTTACACTCTTGGGTTATTAGTTGCCATAGTGATGCTAGAGTTGACTCTTACATGTATAGCAAATCAAACAGGAAATAAGAAATTATCTAATTTTAATGTTATATTAATATTCAATAAATTTTAAATACTTTTTTGGAAACATAATTCATTCTTTCTAAATGATTCTTTAATTTCAGCAGTTTTATTTACAAGATAAATCAAGATATTGAACTTAATGTTGAACTATCAAAAATCAGGTTTTTCCAGGGTTTGGTTTATAGCAACTATTTTGCAACTTTCTGGATAATGTTGGAGATTATTCAGATGAGTGTGCTTGCTCTGATATTATTGAGTACAGAAATTAACACAGCACCAAAAGGATTTCTAATCAGTAACTTTTTCACAGCTGCTTTCACGTCTTTGTTCCGTAGACTATAGATGATAGGATTCAACATGGGGGTTAACCCGCCATATACCAAAGCTATAAATTTATCTATTTCCTGTGAATCTACAGCCGAGGGCTTCAGGTACATGGAGAGAGCTGTCCCAAAGAACAAAACCACCACAGTCAAGTGGGCTGCACATGTTGAAAAGGCTTTACTTCGACCATCCACTGAGCTAATTCTTAGAATGTCAGAGAGAATGAATGCATAAGATATACAAATTAGGAGCATTGGCATTGGAAGGATAAGTGTGGTGATCACCAGCATGAGTAATTCCACGATGGAGGTGTCCATACAAACCAGTTTCAAGACAGCCAGAATTTCACAAGCAAAATGATTGATTGTGTTATTACCACACAGAGAGAGCTGCAGCACAAATATTGCTTCCACCAAGGCGGTGAGGCAGCCTGTCATCCAGGAGCCAGCTGCAATCTGCACACAAACCCTCTTGTTCATGATGATGGGGTATCTCAGAGGGTTGCAGATGGCCACATATCGATCATATGCCATCAAGGACAAGAGCACACACTCAGTGGCACCCATGGCTAGAGAGAAGTACATCTGAGTGGCACATCCTAAGAATGAGATGGTGTTTTTCCCTGAAACAAAGTTTGTCAGCATTGGAGTGAAAGCAGAGGAGGTGTACCAGATGTCTAAAAAGGCGAGGTTGCTGAGGAAGAAGTACATGGGTTTGTGTAGGTGGGAATCCAGGATGGTGATGGAGATCAGAATGATATTACCCAGCAGGGAGATCAGGTACATCAGCAAGCACAGCGCAAATATGATGACCTCAACTTTGGGGTAATGAGAAAATCCCAGGAAGAAAAAAAATGTTACAGATGTCAAATTTGCCTGGAACATTTTATTATGTCATGATCATTTGTATAATATATGTATAGAAGGATTAACATCATATATTATATATAAAACATAAGATACCCTCCATTCATATTTTCTGGTATCTTTTTCTTCATGTGAACTTGTAGTCTGTGCTATAGACTTGTAGTCTATGTAGTCAAATGCTTCTCTAGCTTGGTGACAGTATTTTTAATGTATGTTTGAAGGAATTTTTCATTAATTAGGAAAATTTCAAGCAGGAAGTCACCAATCTTCAAGCCGTTATTTTTGATACAAGAGTTTTTTGGCATTGTTAGGAAGGGGGAGGTTTATTTCATAAACATTATGAGATACTGATGAAAGAAATAATCTCATGCATTCTTTCTTTTTCTGAAATCACATTTATAACTGATATAACTGATATATAGCTAAGTCATTCATTTACCTGAACCATTGGAATGGTTTTCTTACCCTAATTTGGTAACAGTCTTCTTACTTAGGAATTGTTCTCCTTTCCAAGTTCTTCATATTTTCTGTCACTCCTAGAATTCTAAAATAATTTGGGAGACTCAATGAATTTTAAAAAAGGTATAAATTTCTGCAGTGATAGATTAACAAAACGCCTTGAACATTTCAACACAAGTCCACGGTTTCCATCTCAAATCCAGGAAGATGATGACAGATATTCTCATGGTGATAGACATATGTAGAGATTTATTTCCTATAGCCAGAGTTGCCCTGGCATCTGTGCTCCAGAAACATCCTCCAAAGGACCAACTATTGGCCTTGTAAGGCAATTTAAGCTTTTTGTTTCTTGTGAGAAACTTCCAATTCATGTAGCAAATTAAAGTTAGAAATCTATTTGTGCAGTATTAAAATTCTAAAACTCCAGGGATAATGTCCCATAGATCCAATTATAGTCAGTAACTGGTCTGTGCTAATTGCAGTGTTATTCAAACAAGAAATAAACATATTCCTATCTACACTATCTTTAGGAAGAGAACTTTTCTCTGCTTCTGATGTGTTATAAAATCAGTCAAGCTGGCTAATTTAAAAAAAGTGAAAGGAAATGAATAATGTTGGCAGTTTCTCCTTTAGATCGAAGGAGTGTTTCATAATATGTACAATATGAAGTCATACTTGATGTGGAGCCCACCAAAGATGGATGAAGGAGAGCTTAAGTAACTCTTCCATTGCTCATCATAGCTCAAAGATAGGATGAGAGTAAATGTTCTTCATGGAACTTGAAAGGACAATTTGTTTTAAAGAACACTTCTTTTAAGGCAGAACCGTTTTGAGAAGATAGTTTCACCAGATAAAGGCATCTTGATCCTTCAAAAATCCAGTGAATGCTCTATTTGAGTGGATTTTATAATCTCTGTTTATAATTTTCTGTTTTCCAAGTGAGCAGCTAATGGTGAATAGTGTTTGATGGTGTGGAGAAAACATGCTGTCAGTTTCATCACTATGCAGTTGTGTTTGGATGCCTTGTTTTTAGTAACAGATTGTAATCGTGACTATTACTAACTTACTTATATCACATTGAATATGTTTTCATTCTCAGAGAAGGTTATAAATTTGAACTATTGCCAAGATTGTAAAAATAAAACAAAAAAAAAATAAAACCCAACAACAACCAGAAATCCTGCCCTCACTGTTTGCTTTATTACAAGGAGAATGTAGCCATGAGGGCTTGTATTTACTCTGCTCTTGTAGGTATATCCTTCAAGGCCCTGGGATGATGCACTTCTTTAACTACAGGACAGGTTAGTGCACAGGAAACGATAAGGCTTTAGTGCTGCAAATACTTCCCACTTCACCACTTCAACTTTGTCGTCTAGAGCAAGTTGGTGATTCTTATTGAGATTTAGCTTATTTGTAAAAGAGCATTGATAATATTTCATTATCAGGGTTGTTATGAGGAGCAGAGAGATATTTTATGTAAAGCAACTTACATAGTATCTGATTTATAGTAGATACTTACAGATTTTAGATTTTTCTTTCTTCTATGGTTTTCGTTTTGCTTCTTGAATCCTCTTCCATTCCTGTATTTACTGCATTTACTAGATTTACTCCCCCTTCTCACTGTTTCCTTCCTCGTTTGACTACAGCAATGGTCTTGCTTCTCCCTCCCCCCCTCATTTAGACAAGAGTTACTGCAACCATAATACAAATGGTTGAAGCAAAAGGAAGAGGAAACTGACTGACATCTGGCCCCAGAATCCCATTTCCCTCTGAATTTCTTTATTGATTCCCATTCCCAACTTGTTCAATTTCTTGAACTTGTGAAGCTGTAAAGGCTTATAAAGCTGGAAGTAAATAATATAGGTTGGCTTCCCTGTGTCTAGAAGAGAACTGTACTATATGGCTAACCCAGAAATATTTAAAGGAAGGCGGTGACCAAGACTGAGGAAGTTTGCCGACCTGACTCTCCCGTTATGTATAAAGCACCAAACCACACTTCTTTGGAGATGTGTCAAAGCATACTGAAAAGAAAAGAAATTCTGAACCTCCATAGAAAAATTCAAACTCTGTTTATGATAAAGTACATTCAGCAAACTAGCAATGAGAGGATACTTCCACAAGGACATCTGCAATATGGTGGGATGATAGTTTTCAGAGCTTGTATTCTCACAGAAATATAAGTTTGAACAGCTATCCACAAATGAAAATTTCTTCACCAAAGCTAAGGATTTCAGTTGAGAGATTGTGGATTGGTAAATACTTATGGGTCTCCATTGAAATCCAGCACAGAAATAAGAAAAGACACATTGAAGAGGATAAGAACAACACTTTCACATTACCTATGTCATCCTTCCCTCAAGCCTGAGTAGTGCAATGCATAGAGACACCTCATGGGGGAAGAAGAGTGAAGTGGCATCCAACTTTACCATGAACTCCATCACACACACCCACAATAAGGCTCCTGGACACCACAGTGCCAGGGTAGGCCCTGAAGCCCCAGGCTAAATACCTGTCCTTATTATAGAGCAAGCCTCCATGGCCTCAGTGTCAGACAGGAAGCTGCAGCCCCAGCATATAGGCCAGCCCTCAGTGGTTATTACAATAGATGCAGGGGGGGAAATGTGACAAAATTCATGATAAAAACTCTAAAGAAATTATAAAGTGCTTGAGCATAATAAAGACCATATGTGACAAGTCCACAGCTAACTTCATATTCAAGACTAAAAACTGAAAAGTTTTTCTCTAAGACCAAGACAAGGGTGCCCACTCCTGCCATCTCTATTCAGTATAGTGCTGGAAGTCATAGCAAGAGCAATTAGACAAGAAGAAGAAATAAAAGGCATCCAAACTGGAAAGGAAGCATGAAAATTGTCTGTCTTTGCAGATGACATTTTCTTTATATAGAGAAAACCTTTTTTTTTTTTTTTTTTTTTTTTACAAATAGTTTATTGTCAAATTAGTTTTTACATAACACTCAGTGCTCATCCCCAAAGTGCCCTCCTTCATGCCCATCCCCCCCTCCCCCCCACATCCATCAGTCCTCAGTTTTTGTCAGCATTCAAGAGTCTCTCATGGTTTGCCTCTCTCCCTTTCCCCCACCATTTCCGCCCTTCTTCTCCCCCTTGGTCCTCCGTCAAGTTCCTCCTAATCCTCCTATACGTGCAAACATATGGTATTTGTCCTTCTCTGCCTGACTTATTTCGCTCAGCATAACACCCTCAAGGTCCATCCATGTTGCTACACATGGCCAGATTTCATTGTTTCTCATTGCCATGTAGTATTCCATGGTATAGATAAACCACATCTTGATCCATTCGTCTGTTGATGGACACTTAGGCTCTTTCCATGTTTTAGCTATTGTGGAGAGTGCTGCTATGAACATTGGGGTCCATGTGCTCCTATGCCTCAGCATTTCTGTATCCCTTGGGTAAATTCCTAGCAGTGCTATTGCTGGGTCATAAGGGAGTTCTATTGTTAGTTTCCTGAGGAACCTCCACACTGTTTTCCAGAGGGGCTGTACCAGTTTACATTCCCACCAACAGTGCAGGAGGGTGCCCGTTTCTCCACATCCTCGCCAGCATCTAGAGTTCTCTGATTGGCTCATTTTAGCCACTCTGACTGGCGTGAGGTGGTATCTCAGTGTGGTTTTGATTTGTATTTCCCTGATGAGGAGGGATGCTGAGCATCGTTTCATGTGTCTGTTGGCCATCTGGATGTCCTCTTTGGAGAAGTGTCTGTTCATGTCTTCTGCCCATTTCTTCACTGGGTTGTTTGTTTTTCGGGCGTGGAGTTTGGTGAGTTCCTTATAGATTCTGGATATTAACCCTTTATCTGATATGTCATTTGCAACTATCTTTTCCCATTCCGTTGGTTGCCTATTAATTTTCTGGGTTGTTTCCTTTGCTGTGCAGAAGCTTAGAGAAAACCCTTTTAAGACTCCACCAAAACTCTGCTAGAACTAATAAATAAATTCAGTAACGTTGCAAGATACAAAATCGATGTACAAAAGTCTGTTGCATTTCTATACACTAAAAATGAACTATCAAAAGACATATTAAGAAAACAATCCTATTTACAATAACATTGAAAATAATGAAATATTTAGGAACAAATTTAACCAAGGAGGTGAAAGTTATGTACACTAATAAATAAAGACATTGATGAGAGAAATTGGAAAAATGCAAATAAAAGGAAAGATATCCACACTCATGGATTGGAAGAATTAATATTGTTAAAATGTCCATCCATACCACCCAAAGAAATCTATAGATTCAGTGAAATCCATATTAAAATACCGATGGCATTTTTTGCAGAAGTAGAAAAACCAATCCTAAAATTTCTATGGAACCACAAAAGATCTCAAATAGACAAAGCAATCTTGAGAAAGAACAAAGCTGGAAGTATCATATTTTCTGAACTCAAAATATACTACAAAGCTGTAGCAATTAAGACAGCATGATTCTGTCATAAAAGCAGATGTATAGACCAATGGGAATAGAATAGAGAAACCAGAAATAAATTCATGCATGTAATGATCTTTTTTTTTTTTTTTAATGTTTTACTTATTTCTAGGGGAGAGAGAGAGAGACAGCGTGAGCAGGGGAGGGTCAGAGAGAGAGGGAGTCACAGAACTCTGAAACAGGCTCCAGGCTCTGAGCTGGCAGTCAGCACAGAGCCCGACGCGGGGCTCGAACCCACGAACCGCGAGATCATGACCTAAGCAAAAGTCTGACGCTTAACCGACTAAGCCACCCAGGCGCCCCTGTAATGATCTTTAACAAGTGTTAAGATTATACAATGGGGAAATAGCAGTCTCTTCAATAAATGGTGTTCATAAAATTGTATATCCACATGCAGAAGAATGAACTTGGACCCTTACTTAAGACTATATGTTTACGTTACCTCAAAATGGATTAAAGACTTAAATATAAGACTTCAAACTATAAGACTACTAGTAGAAAACATAGGGACAAAGCTTTTTAACATTGGTCTTGACAGTGATTTTTTTATTTTGAACCCAAAAGCACAGGCAACAAAAGCAAAAATGGGATTGCATTAAACTAAAAAGTTTGTGCAAAGAACAATCAACATCAAAGAACAAAGAACAATCAACAAAGTGATGAGTCAAACTATGGAATAGGAGAAAATATTTGTAAATGATACATATAATAAAGAGTTAATATTCAAAATGCATAAGGAACTCAACTCTAGAAACAAGTAACCAATTTAAAAACTGGCAAAGGACCTAAATAGATGTTTTTCCAAAGAAGATGTACAAATAGCCAATAGGTATATGAAAAAATGCTCAACATCACTAATCTTCAGGGAAATGTATATCACAACTGTAGAGAACAAACGGATAATTACCAGAGGGGAAGGGGGTGGGGGGTGGGTTAAATAGGTGATAGGGATTAAGAAGTGCACTAGTGATGTGCACTGGGTGTTGTATGAAAGTATTGAATCACTAAATCACATACCTGAAACTAATTATTACACTGTACGTTAAATAACTGGAATTCAAGTAAAAACTTTTGAGTTCTCACTTTCCATCTGTTAGAATGGCTATTACAAAAAAGACAAAAGTATTGATGAGGATGTGGAGAAAAAGAAATGCCTGTGTACTGTTAATGGAAATGTAAATTAGTACAGCCATTTTGGAAAATAGTATGGACATTCCTCAAAAAACTAAAAGTAGTATTACCATATGATCTAGCAATCCCACTTCTGAGAGTATATATCCAAATGAAATGAAATCAGTATCTCAAAGAGGTATCTCCATTCCCATGTTTTTTGTAGCACTAGTCACAATAATAAAGTTATATAATCATCCAAATTTCTATTAATGGAGGAATAGATAAAGGAAATATGGTATATTCATATAATTGAATATTATTCAGTCTTAAAAAGAAAAGGAAATCTTGTCACATGCTAAAATTAAGATGAATATCAAGGACATTATATTAAGTGAAATAAGCCAGGCACAGAAAGTCATTGTTTCACTTATGTGCTGAATCTAAAAAAGTTGAACTCATAGAATCATAGAGTGGAATGGTGCCAGGTGGGGTGTCCAGGTTAGACAAAATTGGGAAATGTTGGTCAAATGGAACAAAGTTTCAGTTATGCAGGATGAATAAGTTCTAGAGATCTAATGTACAGCATAGTGACTATAGTTAATAATACTATATTTTATACTTGAAATTTGCTGAGAGTTTATCTTAAATCTTCACTCTGCATACACACACACAAAAATGATAACTATATGTGGTGATAGATATGTTAATTAGCATGGTTATGGTAATCATTTCACAGTGTATATGCATGTCAAACATTACATTGTATACCATAAATATATACACCTTTTACTCATCAATTGTACTTATATAAAGCTGGGAAAAAATTAAAACTAGCACCTAACAACAGTAAGAAGATACTTCCAAACATAATAAACCCTATCTGTGGAAGAATTCAGCTAACGTTAAACATAATGAAAGAAGAGCTGAAGTTTTTAATTTTGAAAATTATCAAATTTTAATGTTTCTTTTAGATGTTGGTAGTTTGGGATTCCAAGAAATCTTTGCCTTCTCAATGGTCAAAGTGATATTCTGGGTTCTACTCCTCAAACCAATACCACACTGTATGTTAACTAACTTGAATTTAAATTTTTAAAAATGATTTTCTGTGTGTCTCATGGGCAGTTCTATAGATAGAATGTTTATGTTTTGGTCTATGATTTACTTCAGATCCATTGCTGTGTATGGGGTGAGATATGGATATATAGTTAGTTATTCCAGCATTATTTATGGACAAAAGTATCCTTTCCCCCTTGAATTATCTTAGCATCTTTGTTGAAAATTCATAGATCCTATATCTGTATATTTCTTTCTGTATACCTCTATCCTGTTTCTTTAATTCTTTTGTCTTACTTTGTGTCAATACCAAGTGTCTTCATTATGACAATTTTATAAACGTTTAATAAAAAGGTAGTATAATCTTCCAGCTTTATTCTTTTTAAATACGGTTTTGGCTATTCTAAGTCCTTTCATTTCAATATCAGTTTTAGAATTATCTTGGCAGTTTTTCTAAAATCTCTGCCTGTATTTTGAATGGGATGGCATTGATCTGTAAATAAATTTGGGAAGAATCAATAACTTAATATTGACTCTTTTAATTCATGAGTCAGAGGAATCTCTGTAATAGGTTCTCCTTAATTTGTTTCTATGTGCTTTGTAGCTTTTAGTATAAAAGTCTGACACATCTGTTAATTTTCTCTTAGTCATTTTTAATTTTTATTCTCTTACAAATGATATTTAAAAATATATTTAATAATTGTTTATTATTGGTAAATAAAAATACAACAGGTTTGTGTGATCTGATACATCCTGATAGCTTGAGTAAATTCTCATAGTAATTTTATTAGTTATCTTGTGGATTCCTTGGAGTTTTTATAGTTGTTTTCATATACAATCTTTTTTTTTTTAAATAAAGACAGTTTCCTTCTTTCTAATTGTAATGCCTTTTACTTATTTATTTTGCCTTATTGCGTTGCCCAGGACACAGTGTTATCTGTAAGTGGGGTGGTGGACATTCTTGCCTTGTTATTGATCTCAGGTGGAGAATATTCAGTCTTTTAACTGACTTTATCCTGCTGCTTTGCCTTGGACATATCCGCACATTAGTCCTATAGTTTTTCTTTTCTCTAAATGGAAAGAATTGACATAGAGCATCTTTTTATTTTTAATCATGGCAAAATTTGTTAAATTTGTAATCTTTTAAATATTTTTATTTATTCAAATTCAAGTTAGGTAAGATACAGTGTAGTATTGGTTCCAGTAGAACCCAGTGCTTCATCACTTACATATAACACCGAGTGCTCATCCCAACAAGTTCCTCCCTTAATGACCATCACTCATTGAGTCCATCCACCCACTCCCATCCCCTCCAGCAAGCCTCAGTTATTTCTTTGTATTTAAGAGTTTCTTATGGTTTCTCTCCCTCTCTGTTTTTATCTTATTTTTCTTTCCTTTCCCCTATAATTATCTGTTTTGTTTCTTAAATTTCACGGGAGTGAAATCATATATTTGTCTTTTTATGACTGACTTATTTTGCTTAGCATAATACACTCCAGTTCCATCCATGTTGTTCCAAGTGGTAAGATTTCATTCTCTTTGATTGCTGAGTAATATTGTATTATATAGATATATACTACATCTTCTTTATCCATTCAACAGTCAATGGACATTTGGGCAGTTTCTATACTTTGGTTCTTGTTGATAGTGTTGCTATAAACATTGGGGTACATGTGCCCTTCAAATCAGCATTTTTGTCTTTTGGATAAATACCTAGTAGTGCAATTGCTGGGTTATAAGGTAGTTCTATTTTTATTTTTTGAGGAACCCCCATACTGTTTTCCAGACAGGGTGCACTAGTTTGCTTTCCTACCAGTGGTGCAAAAATGTGGTTAAATTTATCATCTTAACCATTTTAAGTGTACAATTTAGTTGTGTTATGTATTTTCACATTATTGTGCAGTAGATCTCTAGAACTTTTTCATTTTGCAAAATTGGAATTCTGTACTCACTGTAAACTAATTCTCCCTCTCCACCACTACCCCTTGGCAACCAACTATTTTCTGTTTCTATGATTTTAACTTCTTCAGAAGAATGAAAATCATATAGTATTTGTCCTTTTGTGGCTGACGTATTTCACTCAGCATAATGTCTTTGAGATTCATTAATGTTGTACCATGTGACAGGATTTCCTTCTCATTTAATACTGCATAATATTCTCTTAAATGTATATACCACATTCTGTTTATACTTTTAGCTGCTGATGAGCATTTGGGTTGTTTCCTCCTATTGGCTATTGTGAATAATGCTGTGTTAAACATGACTGTACAGATATTGCTTCAAGAGTTGCTTTAAATTCTTTTAGATATACACCCAGAAATGGGATTGCTGGATCATATCATAGTTATATATTTTTTTGAGGAATCTTCATAATGTTTTCCTTAATGGTGGCACCATTTTACATTCTCACTAATGGTGTACAAGGGTTGACAACTTCTTTGCAACCTTGCTGACACTTGGGCACAGGAGCTTCTGAACTGAGGGGCTTCTCATACCTAGATGACCCAGTTGTTGCAAAAACAACATTTTTAATGCTCCCATCCCATCCTCCCCCCCCCCAAAAAAAAAACAAGCAAGCAAACAAGCAAACACCTAGAGAGCATGTTTCTCTTGCCCTGTTGTGAGCTAGAATAAATTGTTTAATCAACACTTGCCGATTTTTCCTGCATTGGTGCTGGTGATCAGAAGATGGTTAGGGTCTGAACTCTTCCCTTAGCACCTTCTTAGTATAATTAGGGAAATGGAGTGTAAGGACAGTAATTTGTGAGGCATGGGAATGAGTGAGTAACCTTTGCTGTGGTCTGGGAATGGGATACAAAGGACTTCCTGGAAGAATTGATACTAGAGCTGAAGATGGAAAGTTATTAAGGGCAGCCAAATGAGTATGTGAGAGAAAAGGCTTCCAGGCAAGGAGAGTGATATATATTTAAAATGGGAGTTGTAAAATGTCTTATTGTATCCAGGGAAAGGTAAGTAGATTGGTGTGATCTGATCATTAAATGCAAAAGAGAGAGTTGCAGGTGATAAAATTGGAATTGTTACAAAAGGTAGTCTATGCTAATTTAGGAGCTTCATAGCCCACACTTTAGATACTGTTGAAGGATTTTTTTACTGGGAGAAAAGCAATGAATATGGCTCTAAGTTTTTAAAAATTCACTGTGTTTATATTGGGGAGAAGGTATTAGAAACAAGACTGAGCTTAAGACTCTGACAATAGAGGGGCACCTGGGTGACTTAGTTGGTTTAGTATCCTGCTTCAGTTCAGGTCATGATCTCCTGGTTCATGAGCTTGAGGACTACGTCAGGCTTGCTGCTGTCAACCTGTCAAAGCAGGACCCACTTCTGATCCTCTGTCCCCCTTTCTCTGCCTCTCCCCTGCCTGCACTTGCCCCAAAATAAATAAATATTAAAGAAAAATCTCTGACAATGGAAATGGGTGGGAGGAGTTTGAGTCCCGAGGTATAACATCATCTGATGTTCACTTTACAGTATAACCTTATTCAGGGAGTTAGAACATCATAGTTGAACATAATTTGAGAAAATTGAGAGATTAACTGAGGTCTCAGCTCAGATTGTAATATTGCCTTGCAGGTGTATAATTGTCTTATTTTGACATACTCTTGAAGTTCCTAGGAGCAACATGTAAGATGTACTGATAGTGAGCACTGCGGGGACTAGATAGTCCTTTCAGTGATCTCAGGAGGATCCATGTGCATGGGTAAACTATGAGGGAAGTAACATGATGAATATTTGGGACTAAGGGTATTTCTTGAATACTTAACTGATCCCCCCTAAAGAAGACAGCCATTTATTGCTGCCTGAAAAATCTTTATGCCTCCACAAAGAAGAGTTAAGATCAAGGGAAAGACAGCCTCACCTTCTAAGAAGTAGATCTGTTACTCAAGTTGAAGACTCTGTGAAGCCAAATTTTCTAGAAAGGAAAGAGCATTGAACCAAAATGGGGTTATTGCATAAGAGAATGAATTAGTTTGGTAAGTTGCCATAACAAAATATCACAGACCAGATGGCTTAGCCAACAGAAATTTATTTTTCCAGTGCTGGAAGCTGGAAATCCAAGATCAAGTTGTTGGCAGAATTGGTTTCTCTGCTGAGGAGGCCTCCTCTGAGGCCATCCTCCTTGGATCGTAGATGTCTGTTTCTTTGTGTGCATTCGTATGATTATCTCAAAGAATGTACCTGTCTGGTGTCTCTCTGTGTGTCCAAATTTCTTCTTCTTATAAGGACACCAGTCATATTGGATTAGGGCCCACCTTAAGGAGCTCGTTTTAATTTGATTATCTCTTTAAAAACCCTATCTCCATATATTGTCATATTCTGCAGTGCTGGAGGTTAGGACCTCAGCCTAAGAATCTGGGAAGGCACAATTCAGCCTCTAACAGAAGGTATGGTCACTTGGCACCTGACAATTTTACACTTCCTCAGGAACATACTCAGGGCCTCTTAAGGCTAGTACTTGGATGTGGGAAAAATCTGGGGGTCCTGTGAAATAACCTGCCCACCAAAATATACACTAATCTGCTCTTCAAGTTGCAGTGAATTTTCGTGGTGCTCCTTGATGCTTCTTGGTGGCAGGGAGCACACCCACCTGGTAAGCTTTCTGGCACCTTTCTTGAGGTGGCACACCAGCCAAAAAGATGCACGAGGTAGGTGTAGGGGTCATTATTGGCAGCTTTGTGTGCACTGGTTTGAATTGCATTTCCTAAACAGAGAATAAAGAAGGCATTGTCTCATCCCCAGTGGACAAGGGACCTTAAGGTTCAAGGGTTTTGATGAGTGTCATATTTGCTTCTCTAGTATGATTTTCAGTTTGTTAGGGTTCTCTAAGTCTGGCATAGAAGCTAGTAAAAAACAAAAACAAAAACAAACCAAAAACATGTTTAAGAAAAATTTCTGAGGTGCAAAGTCAAAGAAGTGTGGCCAAGAAATCTTCAAAACAAAAGGTAGCTTTCAGCCTGAACCAGGAACATGGAGGCAAAATCAAGGGGTAAGAAAGTCTAGGGAGATGAAGCAAGCAATAATGGATCCAAATGGACAGTGGGAGGGCTAGCAGTGAACAGAGTAGCCACAAATGGGGAGGACTTTGATTATTTTTGTAGCATAGTAAGGGCAGAATAAGTTACTTTAAACAGAAATTTTAAGTAACACTCCCTTATATCACATGATTGACTCTTTTGTGGGTAAGGTGTCTTATACTGCTTTTAATTAACATTACAGTGCCTTGAATATAGTAGTGGGTAAATAGAGATTTATTAAATGAATAGTTAATCACAGTGGTCATATTTGTGCAAGCTGGCACAAGATAACGAACGGTGAAAGAATACACTGGCCTACCCTGCATAGAAAAAGGAAGTAGCTCTATGTGTGAACTCTATATTCCTGCATTTTTCTAAGTATGGTTTTAACTATTCCTTCAGAAGCTGGAATTTAAATTTAAGCTCTGTACTGTTATAATCCTCTATTTTTCCCTAGATGGCGACAGAGACTAGCTTGTCTGTCTGTGAGTCCCCCTTACAGAAAAGCTTTCTCAGAACAGAAATTCACTGTTTTTTGTACCTACTGATATTGATATATACGTGTAGAGAAAACAAGTTGTTTTACTTATATTTTTATTCAAAAGATTTTAAAACAAAAATCAACTGTTGAAGAGAGTTGATAGTATCATTTATCAAAGATTAAGTAATAATGGGTCTGTGCTCAGCACGAAGCTAGAAACTATGGGGAATAGAAATAAGGAGAACGCCCTTGAACTCATTAATATCTCTTATATTAATCTATGCAATGTATCAGAAAACAGCTCTCCTGCCTCACCACTGCTTAGGGTGAACAACAGGAAAGCTCTGGGAGGAGCACCTGTGTGTTACTGCTACTCCCGCTTCTGCTTTGTGTAATCAATCATAAGAAAGCAAGATACAGTGTCATTTCAGTGGTTAAGTGATTTTTAAAGCTTCAGCCAAAGCAGAAGTCAAGGTTCTGCTGTCCCATAGTATAGTTTCAGTGTGGGTGGGAGTGTGGTAGTAGCCTGTCTTAATGTTTATTTTATTTTTGAGAGAGAGACAGAGTGTGAGTGGAGGAGGCAGACGCGCAGAGAGAGAGAGAGAGAGAGAGAGAGAGAGAAAGAGAGAGGCAGAATCCAAAGCAGGATACAGGCTCTGAGCTGTCTGCACAGAGGCCTACCCGGAACCTAAACTCATCAACCTCGAGATCATGACCTGAGGCAAGGTCATGAACCCTTAACTGACTGAGGCACCCAGGAGCCCCATAGCCTGTCTTGATAAGACACTATTGTTTCCAGTCAGTGACTTCAAAGAAGGTGTATTAGTTTGCTAGGGCTGTTGAAACAAAGTATCACAAACTGGGCGGCTTAAATGACAGAAATGGATTATCTCACAGTTCTGGAGGCTATAAACCTAAGATTGAGGTGTTGGAAGGGTTGATCTCTTCTGAGGGCTGTGAGAGAGTATCTGTTCTCTTACCTAGCTTTTGACGGCTTGCTGGCAATCTTTGGCATTCTTTGACTTGTAAGAGCATCACCCCAATTTCTGCCTTGATCTTAGCATGACTTTCCTCCTGTATCCAAATTTCCCCTTTTTATGCTCTAACAGAAATTACAAAAGATGTAGAAGACAAGATGCTTTAAAAGGATTATTGGGGCATTATGAATTGATTTATTAATATTATTATAAAAATTAAATGCACACATTGGATATAATGAGACACATAAATGCTGACTGAAGGGGACAATGCAGGGGCCTTGAAAGATGTTTAATCTCTTAATTAATAAATCCTTGCCTGGAAAAAATGATTTGGAAAATTTTAAATGATCAGTTAATTGTAATTAATGGTTTTTCAAAGTACATCTGGAAATTATTTTTGATAAGAGGCATGTAGCACATTAAGTTAGGCTGAAGATTCTTAGGCACATTTCCCAATCAAGACGTGGGTCTACGTTGACTCCCTTTGAGTTCTGAGCAGGTTATGTACTTGCTCTGACTGATAAAATATTAAAGATGTGATGATGAGCCATCTTTTGAGCCCAGGTCTTAAGCATTATCAGCTTTTACTTCTCTGCTCTTGGAACACTTGCTATTGGAGCCTTAAGCCACCATGGATGAAATCTGACTATTTTGCCCAAGCCTCCATGTGGAAAGAACCAGGCATTTGAGCAAAGCCATCCTGGACACTACGATTCAGTTCTGCTATAGCTGAATCCTACCAGACTTTCCCTTTTTATAAGGACACCAGTCATATTGGATTAGGGGTCCACCCAATGCCAGTATTGACCCCATCTTAACTAATTACATCTGTAATTACCCTGTTTTCAAATAAGGTCACCTCTGGGGTATAGGGGGTTAGGACTTCAACAGATGAATATTTAGGGGACAAAATTCAATTTGTAACATAAGAGTTTGTTTTTTTTAATTTTTAAAATGTTTTTATTTATTTGTGTGTGTGAGAGAGAGACTGTGAACAGGAGAGGGTTAGAGAGAGAGAGAGATACAAAATCTGAAGCAAGCTTCAGGGTCTGAGCTAGCTGTCAGCACAGATCCTGATGCAGGGCTCAAACTCACAAACTGTAAGATCATAACCTGAAGCGAAGTTGGATGCTTAACCTACTGAGGCACCCCATAACATAAGAGTTTAAAAAAATATTTCCCAAGAGGATATTTTAAGTATTTTTTGGTCAATTTCCTTTGAAGGAGAGAGCTATTAAATTTCACAAGATGGCCAACATGATCTCTTTATAGAAATACATAGAAAATGTATCACAGAGGGGCACCTGGGTGGCTTAGTCGGTTAAGCGTCCGACTTTCGCTTAGGTCATGATCTTGCGGTTCGTGGGTTCGAGCCCCGCGTCGGGCTCTGTGTTGACTGTCAGCTCATAGCCTGGTTTTTTTTTTAGTCTGTGACTCCTTCTCTCTCTGACCCTCTCCTGCTCACACTGTCTCTCTCTCTCTCTCCTAGAAATAAATAAAACATTAAAACATTAAAAAAAAAGAAAATGTATCATAGAATATAAAAATCATGCTATGAAGAAATGATAAATATTTTTCCCCTTCCTTCTGTCCTCTCTTCCTTTTTCATTATTATTTTTCCACACAATGATGTTGAGTTTTTGTCTGA
The DNA here is from genome assembly GCF_003009895.1 of Hyaena hyaena. NCBI lineage: Eukaryota > Metazoa > Chordata > Mammalia > Carnivora > Hyaenidae > Hyaena > Hyaena hyaena. The sequence continues at coordinate 586,648 of NW_024081521.1, read as the reverse complement.
CATGGCTGGCAAATATTGAATCAGTAGAAAATGGGAGGGGCATGAAAGCAGGAAATGGTAGGAGTTTATAATTTATCAAAATATTAGCATTCATATTTCATGTTTCAAACAAAAAATGACAACCTAGTTTCTTATTAAATTATGAATAGCTAAGTTTCCTATAGCGGATATTCTAAAACCTTTTGGTTACCTCATAGACAAAGCAAAGTGCTCCTTGTGATGTCATTTGGTATGCCATTTGCTATCCAAGATGAAGCCTATTAGGGAATAATGTGACCTATAGCAGCCAAACTGGCCATGAGGAAGAATGCTCAAAAACAGGATGTTAGTGAGTAACTTTGCTTTAGTAAGCCCATGAGTCAACCATGGTTATATTGTACCTGGACTTTTGGTGTTGAAATAGATTTGACTTCACAAAATGCATTATTTATGTTATGTATACTTAGAATTTCTCTTAAGTTTAGGTATTTATTTTGAGAGAGAGAGAGAGAGAGAGAGAGAGAGAGAGAGAGAAAGCATGGGAGGGGCAGAGAGAGAGGGAGAAGGAAATAATCCCAAGCAGGCTCCATGACATCAGCAGGGAACCCCACATGGGGCTTGATCTCACAAACTATGAGATCATGACCTGAGCCAAAATCAAGAGTTGGACACTTGACAGAAGAACCCAGGTTCCCAAAAAATGTTTTGTTTGTTCATACATACAACAAACTTTTGAAGAACACTTTCCACACGAAAGCTCAGTTTTTAGCACAAAGAACTTTGAGCTGGATAAGGCATGATCTCTGTGTTCAGGAGAATCACTCCAAATAGTTGAGCTCATTCAACAACCTGAATACGCATATGTGCATTATAGCAGGATGAAAAACAAGCTGAGTATCTTTTAAGACCAGTGCCAAAATCCAGGACAACTGTCAGAAACTAGGCATGTGGTAGATAGAGATGCCATGCCAGTTTGTGGAAAATTCTTGTGCTCTTGTGACTGCTTCTTGTTTTAATCCTCTTTGACCATGTTGGCCATGTTTATGAGTCAGACAAATGAGGGTGGCCAGAACACCTGGAGAAAACCTCATATCTGCTGAGTATGACTGTCATCATGATTAGTGTCCTTTTCTCAAATAAAGGACAACACTTAAATGTCCTCTATTAACCTTAATGTGCTCATTAATTCTTCAATTCATCAGCATTCTCAGATAATATTATTTAAATACTTAACTCTTCTTTCACTGGCTTAAGTTTATTTTTAAAGCTCTCAAATTTGCTTCATCCAACAGCTTTTTAATATATGAAACAATGTATCCCTGATTGTAATTATATAATTTGTTCATGAAATAGAGTCATATTTCTGCAGAAGAATTCTTCCAAATTTGTATTCCAGATCAACTATGCTTCTGCAGAGAACACTGTTATTTTTTAGGCAGTCTGTCAGTGTAGTAAGTGGGACACCCACTGTTGTAAGAAAATACAACCGAAGAGCTGGTAAAGAACTGCTAGGCAAATTATATTCCTAAAAATAGCAATAGGAGGCCTTGTAAAAGGACCCAGCCAAAAATGGAGGTCCAGATACTAACATAAGATACAGTCTAAGCTTTCAAGGTGTCATGCAGAATCAAGATGGCAACTCATTTGTTTTTGCTCACATTATTCCCAGCATTGAGTACAACATAAATACACATTTACTGATTGTATAACCAAACCAGTTGAAAACAGTTAACCCAATAGTTTTGGAATTGGAAGCCCTATTAAATACTGTTTAATGGATCAATAGTTTATTGGACAAATGATTTTTAGGTAAGTCACAGAAGACTACAAGTCCAGATATTTTTAATATTGATTTTATTATTTTTAAGAATAAATAACTTATGGGGCACCTGGGTGGCTCAGTCGATTAAGCGTCCAACTTCGGCTCAGGTCATGATCTCATGGTGCATGGGTTAGAGCCCCGCATCTGGCTCTGTGCTGACAGCCAGCTCAGATCCTGGAGCCTATCTTTACATTCTATGTCTCCCTCTCTCTCTGACCCTCCCCTGCTCACGCTGTCTCTCTCTCTCTCTCTCAAAAGTAAATAAAACATTAAAAAAACATTTTTAAAGAATAAATAATTTAGAAATCGACACACATAATTGAAGCATGGTCTACAAAATCAAAACAAATCAAATTAAAGTTGCAGATTTGCAAATTAACAAGATTGTATATCATGGGATAGGTTTAAATGCTGTGCACCCCTCACTTCTTCATTCACCATGATGCCTAACAGTGTGCTTGTGACTAACACATGGTATTTACTCGCTTAGCCACTGTTTAATAACCATATATTAATTTGACATTGAAGGGTAAATGTCCAAAAAGTAAACTCAAATCAAAAGCCATGAAAATTATTTTATAATTAAAACTTTACATATGATGACATAGTTAAAGCTGTCAGCACTCCTCGAACTCCTACGAGGTACCAAACATCCAGACTTACGATGCAACTTTCTTTTCCCAAAGTTTGTTTGGTATTCAAAAATAATTTTTCTTGACATATTGATGCAGAATTTAATTTTCTGTTTAATTCTCTATTAATAGAGACAAAGATTTTTTTAATAAGCTTTTATTAGAAACAAAATTCTTCCCGCTGTGAAAAAGATCAAATAATTTCTAGCCTTTAAAATTCTTTACTTCTATAAAAATTAATGCCAGGAATATTTCAATTAGGAAATATGTGCGGTGTTTAACCTGTTTAAGAGCCTGATAAAAAGTCATTTCAAAGAGATGCAATTCATGGAGGACATTAATTAAAACAAGAAGTCTTTTGATATTGACATCATGTTTGTGGTAAGGTCATAGATTCTCATTATAATTTAAGTGTTTTGACATGCACTGACATGTTTAACTTGCGGAAACACATTTAAGTATTTCTGTAAATCATCTACCAAAGGTGAAGAGGAAGGGGAGACTATTCATAACACCACATATCCTTGAGAAATGACTGCAGCATTCACTGAAGTCATATTAGAGTCAAAGTTGCTAGTCCTTTTGCAGTGTAAAATGAAAATATTTTGTGTCTTAGTAGGACCAGCAGGTACTGATGCTGCCATTTCTGTAGGAGCCATGACAAGATGACTTCAATGCCATAGGTAGATAAAACCCTCTGTGAGGGTATCTCAGAGAACTCAACACAAAATACCCAAGAGTTTAGTCATATGTGAACATAACCATAGAGGTCTACGAACAAGTGCAAAAATAAGTGACTGTATTCTGGACAATGTCCAAGCCTTACTGAAGTGACAAAGATATAGCAAAAGGAAGTTGTAACTGAATCCTCTGCAGTGTGCACATCCCTATGAACAAAAGAAGAGTTTTATCTGCTTGAGTCTAGAAAAGGAGAAATTTTGTTTAAAATAGAAATGCAGGGAGCCTGGGTGGCTCAGTGGCTTAAGCATCCGCATCTTGGCTTCTACTCCGGATATGTTCTTATGGTTCAGGGGACTGAGGTCCACATCAGGCTCTGCGCTGACAGCACAGAGCCTGCTTGGGATTTTCTCCTTCCTTCTCTCTCTGCCCCCCCCCCCAAATAAATACCAAATAAATAACTGAGCTTTAAAATAGAAACACTTTAACCTAGAAGGCACAGAGTCTGACCACTAGAAAAGTGAAGAGGACTGGGGGACAAGGAGAGACCATTAATTTTTTTTGTCTTTTTGTTGAAATATTCCTCAAAAGCATCTGATTCTGTGTTACTGAGCAACCTTCTGATGATACATCCATGTCTAAACTATTAAAGCATCTTGTTTCTAATAGTGGGTAAAGAGTGTTCTGAGTTTGTTGGAAATATTTAGTCTTCCATAGTAAATTAACAAATCTGCTGGTGTCCGCTTTACCATCTATCTCTTGAGAATTTTGTTGTTATGAACAAATCCCTAAGAGACCAGTTAACTCTTGGCGTACTTACAAATTTAAATTTCTGGGACTGAAAGGGATGAAACTTTGGAGGTGATTCATATAGTTATTGTTTGGATTATAGTGATAGTTCCATGGGTATATATGTATGCCAAATCTCATCAAGTTATATACTTTAAATACATGCAGTTTCATGTATATCAATTATATCAAAGCTATTTTTTAAACGTTTATTTATTTTGAGAGAGAGTGTGTGCATGCACACCTGCCACTCAAGTCGGGGAGGGTAAGAGAGAGGGGGAGAGAAAGAATCCCAAGCAGGCTCTGCACTACCAGTGGGGCTTGATCTCATGAACATATGAGATCATGACCTGAGCCAAAACCAAGAGTTGGATGCTTAATTGACTGAGCCACCCAGGTGTGCCTGTTTTTTTTTAAGGGGGGGTGGTGAGAAACTTTAGGGCCAGCCTCTGGGTTCTGTAAGCTCACCAGGCTCTGAGGGAGGCTCTGAGGCTGTGCTAAGGCCCAGTGCTTGTTCTCTTCTCTGACCATGCACTTTCAGAGTCCCCATGTTCTAATCATTAACATCCATTGATTAGTATGTGACTTTATCTAAATATTCTCAGAAACAGAACAGATTTTTTTATCTTTAAAGCAGACCTACCAACTTAAAAATATGTGGATGAGGTAAGGTCTCCTTATAAATTTTTCTAGTTTATGAGCAATGTTTTGATAATACATCTCCTAGCATGCCAGTCAATTCTTCTGCTAAGATTCTGTTTAAAGTTGGTCTCGTTCAGCCAACATTCTGTCTTCATTCCTCAGTCTTCCAGGCTCTGTAATAGGAAGTACTTGTTCCTGGTGCAACTGTTACAACAACAGCAGTAACAAATCTGTGAGTGATTATTATGAGTTAGCCAATAAGCTGGGCAATTTCTCATATGTTTAATTATCTAATTAGCTATTTGCCCTGTGAAGCAATTTCCATCTGACAGGTGAAGTATTAGAGGCTCAGGAAAATAAAGTAACTTACTCAAAGTCACACAGTGATGTATTTATTGTTTGAATCTAGACTTACCTGATTCTAAGATTCATGCTGTTTATGGTATTGTTTATTGTCTTTCTCTGATTTATTAAATGTGTTTTAATAGAGATTCTGTCTTTTACTAGTACAAACTTTCTGGTAAAGGAAACTACATTGCAAATAACCTAGATGTTACCGTGGAAAAGATTTCAGCAATTAAGACAATGGAATACAAAGTTTAATATCAAGTAATTGAATGATTTAGAATTTCTTAATAGATTTTCATTTAACTAAAAGATTTTAAACTATTAATTAGCTCAACCGTGGTTGGGCTGGGTTGATCGTCTGTAGCTTAGTATGTCTAGTGCCCTCTATTCTGGCAGTTTTTACACAAATACACTGAAAGTTGAGTCTATTTACTTGGTGTCTCTGAAGGGCTGCATAGTCCCTGAGTCTATGTTCTATTAAGTGGAATATTTCTTAGCCATAAAAAAGAATGGAATCTTGCCATTTGGAACAACATGGATAGAACTAGAGAGTATAATGCTAAGCAAAATAGGTCAGTCAGAGAAAGACAAATACCATATGATCTCACTCATATGTGGTCTTTCAAAAACAAAACAAATGAGCAAAGTGGGGGTGGGGGGAGGTAAACCAAGAAACAAACTTTTAACTGCAGAGAACAAACTGATAGTTTCCAGAGTAGAGGTGGGTGGGGGGATGGGTGAAAAGGGACGGGGATTAAGGGTACACTTGTGATGAGCACCAGGTGTTGTATGTAAGTGTTGAATCACTAAATTCTACTTCTAAAACTGATATTATACTGTATATTAACTAACCAGAATTCAAATAAAAACTAAAAATATAAATTTACTATTTAGGCTGAATTTTTTCAATAGCTGAAAATTTAATAAAAGAGATAGTGAAATAAATAAAATTATAATGAAATGTGTTGTTATAACCATCTGAACAAATTGCTGTGGGAACCAGAGGTAGGAGCAATGAATCACTTGAGAACTTTACTAATAGGAGGTATCATTTGAGTTAAGTTTTAAAGGATCAATAGATGTTTGAAACATTGAATGGGGAAAGGGCTTTTCAGGCATTAGACTCAGGTTCTACAAAGGCATTAACTTGAGAAAAAGTTCTGTAAGACCATAAAATGATAAGAAATGCAGTGTGTTACGTTTTATTTGATTTTGTACTCAGGAGCACATTGGCTAGAGGTTAAGATTGGTGGCTTGTAAGTCAGAGCTAGATCATGATGTGTGACATACCAAAGTGCTTGACTCTCTGTTGCTTATGGGTTTTCCCTCAGTGAGTGACCTCCAGTCTAAAGGAAGAGATTCAATGAGACAGAATTAGGTCCTCTATCATCAAGTCGGTTCTAATTTTAAAGTCTGATGATCTCAGCTTCCTAGATTTTGATTAGCCTCTGCTTCAGGTCATATTCAATACATATAGTAGAAAAAGAATGGATCTTTTCAGGGGTGCCTGGGTGGCTCAGTTGGTTAAGCAATTGACTTTGGCTCAGATTATGATCTTCTGGTGCATGGGTTTGAGCCCCGTGTCAGGATCTGTGCTGACAGCTTGGAGCCTGGAGTCTGCTTCAGATTCTGTGTCTCCCTCTCTCTCTGACCCTCCCCCTGCTCACACTCTGTCTCTCTCTCTCTCTGTCTCTCTCAAAACTAAAAAAAAATAAACATTAAAAATTTTTTTAAAAAAAGAATGATCCTTCCACTTGCACTGAGTGTTGTTTAGATAAAGATTGTCCATGTGTGGTTATGAGGCCATTGTATCAGAAGAATCTGAAGGGCTTGCTTAAAGGCAGATTCCTGGATCCTGGGATTTTGATATTATTGGTTTGAGTTAGTGCCAGGAATCTAAATTTTTAACACATATTCTGCATGATTCTGATTAGTTTGTAATCATGTTACTTTGTGATCACGTTGTACTATAATCTGCAAGATATATGTATGTGGGTACCCTTTCCTATAGGAAAAAATTTTTAAACATATAGTAACATTGATTAATTGGAACCTGCATATAACTCAAACATTTTATTTACTTAAAAAAAGAAACTATAATACAACATATTAATAATAACATTTATATAGAATTACAAGTCCAGCTTCTAGATCTAGAAGAGTATATACAACATGGGTTAGGATTAATGCAATTTATGTATTATTCTTACATAAATTATAGCAGAGGCTGTAATATGGAAGCCCACTCAACTGAAAGTGTTTGTTTTGGCCCATGCTCTAATTTCTGTAAGTTCAAATTAACTTTCTCATTTAAGCACAGCGATATTTTATACAAAATATTGTGTTCACACAAAGTAGTGTACAACTGGAACTAAATAGGGGATGCTTCCTTTAGGAAAGATAGGAAAGAATTCATGATATCTAGTTTACTACAGACTCCACCCAGCCTGTTCCACCCCAGGCTCTTGATTGGCCCGTAGAATTCATCCTGTCTCCCTGAAGCAAGGCCACTCCACATCTGGCTACTACATACCTTCCAGTTTCATTTTTACTTTTCTCTCAATTCCTCTCATGCTCAACATTGTCAAATATTGGGAAGCTGCTCAGCAGAGACCTTCGCACCTCTGTGGCTTTGGACATGCTCTCTCCTAGTCTAAAATGTCCTTGTCAACTTTATATTCTTGGTCGTCTTTTAAGACTCATTACAAGTATACCAGTTGTGCAATCTCCCCCGACTCCTCCCAGCCTAGGTTGGGAATTCCTCCTCTGCTCTCCAGCAACTTACAAAACTCTCTTATACCTCTTAGCACACTGTACTATAATCAGCTCCTTATTGAACATTTCCACCACTAGACCATGAACTTATTTAGTACTTCCATTTAAAGAAAGTATTACATAGGCTTGATATATAAAGAATCATCTAAAACCTGGTTAACCAGAAGATCTAACAATCCCATAGACCCAATTCCTTAATTATCCTAGCAGTAGAAATTGTGACATTTTAGAAAAATGCATAACCATTTTGACTTTGCTCAGAAACGTTCAGGTAGAATTCTTCAAGTAGGTACAGTGAACTCTCTTTTTTAAATTTTCTTATTTCATAATTGTGATTACACCTCTGAAATGAAATTGAATATATCAAAGGATACCTAAAAACCTCTTTTATAAAAATTCTTCCTATAAAATATACTACAACTGAATCTTAGTTGAATGCAATTTGTGGGTAATTTCTTAGAAGAAAATCTTCTTTTATATTTAACTGTAGACTTACCTAATATTGTCGTCACATTTAATTTGGAATTCTGTTTATTCCTGTTTTGGTAAGATAGTCTATTGCTTCCTTTATAATAATGCCAGTTTCAGCTATTCTCTATCACTTTCAACATTTCATTTCCTCCAAATATCATCTAAAGTTATTTTTCCTGTACTTGAATATGTGTATTAGTTTCTGCTTCTCTTTTTCTGGCCAAATGCCATGCGGGTTTTAATTAATTCCTTCTATAATATTTGCATGCTATGATTTTCTTTAATTTATTCTGTCTACACTCTTGCCTTATTTAATTCAAGGGAACATTTGGGGAATGGATATAGTTTGCATAAAGGATGCTTTGCAAATAAATTATGCTGCTTTCAACTGCCAGAATGGGTAAGCAAAACCTTGCAAAGCCATTTCTATAAAGTCCATCTGCAAACAATGAGAACACTTCTGATTAATGTAGGTTAAAGCTACACTGAAAGTCATTAGTGCACTTCAATTATACTTGCCTACTTCCTACTTCAAGTTTTAAAAAGTAATGCTGAGTTTAAATGTTTGAAATTACTTTTTCAGCACCAGTTCTAAAAAGAATGAGTAAATCTGGCCCTGTTTGGCTGATAGTTCTCTATCCAGATGGAATTGTGCATGTGAATTTTTAGAGCACTACAAGCTCGGAGGTCCAGTGATTGTACCATGATGTTTCACAAATCAAATTCCTGTCTTTTGTGCATTGTTGCCAATATGATACTATTTAATTTCTTGTAAATAGCTTCCATTCTATTAAAGTTAATTGGGTGAATTAATACAAAGCATATTTTTGGAAGCTTTTAGGAGACAGAGAGAGACAACTTGAGGAGGAGGAACAGGGCTAAAGGTAGAGATACTAGTGTAAAGTGACAGATTGGGGAAGGACTAATTAGAGGTCTCCAAAACTAAGAGAGGGAATGCAGAGAGGCTGAAATGATTTTTTTTACATTTATTACTCTATTCTTAATAGAAAATTTTACAAAACAGTATTTTCTAAACATTCATTTGTTTAATTGCTTATTATCTCTCTCCTCCAGTGAGTGTAAGCTCCAAGCGTGAAAGGACTGTCTGAGTTTTATTTTCAAGTATATACTTAGCATCTATCACAGGGCTGGTATATTGTACACTCTCTTTTGTATTCTATTTTTTCCATTTCATTTTATTTTATTTTTTCATCATGATAAGCATACTCTTTAATCCTCATCCCCTGTTGTCCCCGTCCCCCTACCAACCTTCCCTCTGGTAACCATCAGTTTGTTCTCTATAGTTAAGAGTCTGTTTCTTGGTCTGTCTCTTTGTCTCTCTCTCCTTTTTTTCTTTTGCTCATTTGTTTTGTTTCTTAAATTCCAAATATGAGTGAGATCCTATGATATTTGTCTTTCTCTGACTTACTTCACTCAACATTACACTCTCTAGCTTATCCATGTTGTTGCAAACGGCAAGATTTCATTCCTTTTATGGCTGAATAATATTCTATTGTTTATATATACTACTTCCTTTTTATCCATTCATCTATCTATGGACACTTGGACTGCTTCTGTAGTATAGCTATTGTAAATAATGCTGCAATAAACATAGGGTGCATGTATCCCTTTGAATTAGTATTTTTGTTTTTGTTTTGGTAAATACCTGGTAGTGCTATTCCTGGATCATATGGTACATCTATTTTTAATTTTTGAGGAACCTCCATACTGTTTTCCACAATGGCTTCACCAATTTGCATTCCCACCAACAGTGCACATGGGTTCCTTTTTCTCTACATCCTCACCAACCTCACTTGTTGTCTCTTGTGTTGTTGATTGTAGCCATTCTGACTGGTGTGAGGTGGATATCTCACAGTGGTTTTGGTTTGCATTTCCCTGATAATGAGTGATGTTGAACATCTTTCCATGTGTCTCTTAGCCATCTGTATGTCTTCTTTGGAGAAATGTCTATTCATACCTTCTGTCTATGTTTTAATTGGCTTCTTTGTGGGGTTTTTTTTTGCGTATTGAGTTGTATTTGTTCTTTGTATATTTTTATACTAACCCTTTATTGAATATGTCATTTATAAATAACTTCTACCATTCAGTAGGATGCCTTTTCATTTTGTTGATGGTTTCTTTCGCTGTGCAGAAACTTTTTATTTTGATGTGTCCCAAAAGTTTCTCTTTGGTTTTATTTCCCTTGCCTTGGGAGACCTATCTAGAAAAATAGTGCTACAGGGTATATTGCACACCCTTGATAAATATTTGTTCAATAAAATAAGAAAGGCTAAGAAATTAGTTCATATCCAGTTTCTGAAAGTCTATAAGCCGTAAAGATCTGAGCAGCCCAGGCAATTTTAAGTACAAGGAAGAATGAAATAACAGCAAGATGAGAGACAGAGCAAGAGAAAATTCTGTTGATTCCTTACAGTCAATGTGATAATCTTTAAAATTGCTTAAAACATGCAATTATTGGGGTGCCTGGGTAGCTCAATCAGTTAAACATCCAACTTTGGCTTAGGTCATGATCTCGCAGTTTGTAGGTTCAAGCCCTATGTCAGGCTCTGGGCTGACAGCTCAAAGTCTAGAGCCTGCTTCAGATTCTGTGTCTCCCTCTCTCACTCTCTCTCTCTGCTCCTCCCCCACTCATGCTCTATCTCTCTCTGTCTCTCCAAAATAAAAACAAAAACAAAAAAATATGCAATTATTTATTTGTAATGGATTAAGGTAGACAAAGAAGTAATCAATATTATGTATAGGAATTTTATTTGGCAGGGGAAAATAAAAGAGGTAGAGGAAATAAGATTGGAGTGTTTTAATGGTTTTACACTAGGCATTGTTATTATGGCCATGTTTCTGAACAAATGGGGCATTCTTTTTTTAATTTTTTATTTCATTTTTTTTTTATTTTGAGAGAGAGAGAGAGAATGCATGTGAGTACGGGAGGGGGAGAGGGAGAGAATCTTAAGCAGGCTGCATACTTAGTGCAGAGACTGATCTCACAATCGTGAGATCATGAGCTGAAATCAAGAATCAGATGCTTAACTGACTGAGCCACCCAGCACCCCCTTTTATTTATTTACTAATTTTTATTGTCGAGAGAGGGGTAGAGCATTCTTTTTTTGCTCATAATCAATTTAGGAATTCTTTCTTCTGAAGGAAGTTTAAAACAACTTTTCCTAACAACATTACCATTTAAGGTAGCAAGACAGGTATGGTACTGAGTGGATTTGTTTAGGGATATTCCCTGTCAGGCAAAGGATTGGGATGAATTCCACATCAGTTTATGGTAGGAGATAAGGAATAGGTTTTATTAGAGAAAAGAAAATCTCACAAGGCAAGATCAGTGACATATATCCGTGGTCTGCCAGTCTATCACCACTGCACAGCATGGCTTCCATTTAGGAGATTGTGGGTCTTTTTTCTTAAATGGCAAACATGAGAAAGTGGTCTTATCATGGGAGGAGTAAACTGGTCATTTGGATTTTGGGTACTAGTTATTTATAGTTGTCTAGGATGTTCATGGTCCAGTATCTGAGACCTTGTGACCTATGTAATATTGCAATTCTCTGGGGAAGGGAGACTGCACCTGGGATGTTGAGCCTGCATGAGCTCCTTTTGGGACACCATTATCAGTTTCTCAGCCTGTTTGTTGTCTGGGAAACCCAGGCCTGAGAAGCACATCTTTGGTAGTACTTGCTTTGTAACCTTTGAAAATTAACTTCTCAAGGTCTCAGCTTCCATATCATAAAATAGGAATTTTATGTATCTCATAGAATTCCTTGGGAATTTGGAACTTATTCCAAATGAACTAGATTTATTTGTTTCTCAAAAAAGAACTGCATAATCATTTATTAGTGATTATAAAAAGAACACATAGTTATAGTTTTGTGAATATTGGGCTTTAAGTGGAGATTTCCAGAGAACTAGATATCCTTCTGAACTCAAGCATGATTGACATTTGTTTTAACCTTACCACATGGATCTGAAAATTAGATAACAAAATGCCCAAACAATTAATATTTTGAAACCTTTTTATCTTTATTGCAAAATAACCCTGGCTGCAAAAAGAAGAATAGCATGATCATTTCAGAAATGTCAAAAGATAATTCCTGGGTTTTCTGGCATATGCTAATGGCATATTTCTCTACTTCTCCATAAAATTGGCTTGGAGAATCTGAAGTTCAAGTCTCTTGTTCTTATTGCTCAGGAATAACTCAAGCAAGACATTCCTTATAGTAGGAAAGCCTAAGGCCTTTCTAGAGCACTCTGTGAGGAAGCATTAGTGTAGTATGCAATGGAACTTACAGAATACCTCCTGTGTACCAGGCACTATGATTTATCTTTTACACGTATCATTGTGTTGCATTTTCACAACAGTTCCTATTGCTCTCCTTCAGTGGTTCATCTAAATAAAATAATTAATTACTGAAGGTAGCTATCTGAGGAGAAAGGATACTCAATTTTTTTATTGAGGGAACAAATTATTTTCAAAACTTTCCATGGATGAAAGGTCTTAAGAAATTTCAGAACTTGGCAGCAGATATATATATATATATAATACCAAACTTTACAAAAGGAAAATAGACTAAGCTTTAAATAGAAGAATAATTTAAACAAGAAAAACTCTAAGGACAATGGCCACACTCCCATTATAGGGAGAAGACAAGTTCATTGTGTGCAGTAGGGGAACTGGGTAGGACTGTTCCAGATCAAGAGAATACTGTTGAATTCTTCATCACAGCACACCGAGGCTAGGAGATTAGAAGCTAAAGTTAGACAGATGAAAGTGAAATCTAGGCTTTCCAATGTTTTTAACTGTGACTTTAGGCAGATTATTTTGATTCTCTGAGTAATTGTCTTCTATTTATAAAATGAGAATAAGAAAGGTCTGCATCAGACATTACAGATTAGTTTAGTTTGCACACAAAACACATAGCACAGTGCTAGTAGGTACATTAACATTCACTAAGGGATGTTACTGTTATTCAAATGTTTATTGCCTGAGCAACTTATAAAGGGCAGACTTCCTGGTGTCTAGGATTGGATGGAGTCCTCGTTGAGAAACCAAAAGGCTGGGGCATTGTGCCTGACATTAGGAGTTCGTGCCTTAAGGAAGGTGACACAGATCTTTTCTCATTTATAACACAAAGGATCATCAGAAAGCAGACACTGCTTAATCTTGTTTAGACCAAGTTACAGATTTCCTTTTTCTTTCTTTCTTTCTTTCTTTCTTTCTTTCTTTCTTTCTTTCTTTCTTTCTTTCTTTCTTTCTTTCTTTCTTTCGTTAACATTATTCATTTTTGAGAGACAGAGAGAGACAGAGCGTTAGCAGGGGAAAGGCAAAGAGAGAGGGAGACACTGAATCTAAAGCAGGCTCCAGGCTCTGAGCTGTGAGCACAGAGCCTGATTCAGGGCTATGACCACGAACCTTGAGATCGTGACCTGAGCCTGAGCAGAAGCTTGATGCTTATCTGACTGAGACACGCTGGAGCACCTAGGTTTCCTTTTTCTTATAAAGTGTCATGTGAACTTCAATCCAGAGTTCATGTTAATGCAAATAGGATATGAACTATTGGTTTTAAGAAATCATCTATGCCATTTTAAATAGCTGGTACTGATACTTGGCAATTGTATGTTAACAAACACACTGTGCACAAGTTTCATCTGAATGTACTTTGACAATAACAATAATTAACTTTTCATTCCTTTTTTTTCATGTTTTTCCCCATTCGTTGGTAAAGAAAAGGCATCAAGGTTTCTGAGTGAAACATGAGAACTATTTTTCTGCACAACAGATTTATAAGTACTCTGAAGTACTATAATAAGAGAGATGGTAAAATTCCAAATGATTCACTGCTACAAAACTTAAAATACAAAAACCTATTGAAATTTCTTTTAATCATCTTTTCGCTTAAATGTTTATTTCTTTACTTTTGAGTGTGTGTGTGTGTGTGTATGTGTGTGTGTGTGTGTGAGAGAGAGAGAGAGAGAGAGAGAGCAGGGAAGGGGCAAACAGAGAGAGAGACACAATATGAAGCAAGCTCCAGGCTCTGAGCTGTCAGTACAGAGCTTGACATGGGGCTCAAACCCACACACTGTGAAATCATGGTCTGAACCAGTCTAAAGCTCAATGGACTGAGCCACCCAGGCGCCCCTTTTGTAATCATCTTTTAAGTCTACAAAGATAGTCAAAGTTTAATACCATTGATTTTTACTTCTGAAAATACATAGCCTTAGGGCATTATGTTGTATACTGTGTGTGAGTTTTATAACTTAATCAAGATCTTACTTGAGGAAACATGCCATTTAAGATACAGTATGTTAGAGAGAAAGAGCTCCAAAATTCTCTTCCATTTAGATGCTTTAAACCCTCAAGTTATTCTGAGAGTTTCTTGAAGAATGCCATATATACTATTGCCTCTGAAAGTAAGCAGCAGGTGGGGCGCCTGGTGGCTCAGTTGGTTGAGCGTCCGATTTCGGCTCAGGTCATGATCTTACGGTTTGTGGGTTCAAGCCCCAGGTCAGGCTCTGTGCTGACAGCTAGCTCAGAGCCTGGAGCCTGCTGCAGATTCTGTATCTCCCTCTCTCTCTGACCTTCCCCTGCTTACACTGTGTGTGTCTCTCTCTGAGAAATAAATAAAACTTTAAAAAAATTCTTAAAAGAAAGTAAGCAGCAGAGTTCCAGAGGATCAACTAGAGATGTTTTGATCCATAGAGGTATCATGTTCTAAAATAAGACACAAAGTCTTCAAAGGCCTACGATCTGTGGTTTAATTAAAATGGACGGAGGGAGGTATTTAGGGGGAAATTTTTAAGAGCATCAAGACAAGAATTTATTAATTTCAAAAACAAAGAAAGTAGACAAGATGATACTCCCAAAGGATAGAATAAATGTGCTAGTAAAAATGGAGCAGCATTATATTTCCCTTAAGGCCTCTTAAACATTGTAAAAACAAATAGAAAATATCCAAGGCAGATTCTATAGCTGTGGTCATTGGATTTCAATGTGAATCAGGATCATCTGTTAAAATACAGATGCCCAAACCATATGCTGACCTTAATGACTGAGATTTTCTGAAGGAGCAGCTAAATGATTCTGATACAGATCAAAGTCTAAGAATAGGTACTCCCTAGTTTTTGTTACCTGATGCACCAGGCAATAGGGAAAAGGCTCTGGACTTTAAAACTACTGTATAAACTATGGAAAATGGAAGTTTTATTAGAAAATATAGCAATGAGGTATTATTGAAGATTTGATGTTGTGTGTGTTCATTTGATAAATGCTTTTTGAAGAACCCACTAAGTATAATCCACTAAATAATTCCTCTTGGCAATAAATGGATGACTCAAACAATTGAAATTCTCTTTAATTTACTCACATTCAAATTGTAGAGACATACAAGCAATGAGGAAAATACCATAGAGGGCACTAAGATGGAGACATGTACAGAGAGAGGATGACAGCAGGGGTTGGGAGCTTGAACCCAAATTGAAGTGAGGACCTTCTCACAGCAAAGGATGCTTGAACCAAATCTAGAAAAATGATTGTATAGCTATATTAACTTGGAGGTGTCTGTAAGAGCATATTTTAGTCAGAAATGATCAGGTAAAAGGATTCAAGGTCATGAAACAGCTGGGAGAGCCAAAAGTAATTGAATATATCACTTTAAATATTTCTGGATATATTAAATTAATACCATATACAGTAATTAAGTATACCCAGAGTAATAGTGATGTGAAAGGAGTGCAAAGGATGGAAAGGGACAGACGATGAGAGTCTTGTTTGATAAAATATGAAATTTAAATTTTATTCTGTGAACAAAGTACTGAAGGATATTAAAGGATCAAAGAGAAGAGACCATATTTGAAATCCATTTTTAAATCCTGATCTCATTATGATGAATGATTAAAGATGTGGTAATGCAGTTGAGGTCTGAGAAAATATTATGGCAATTTGGGCTAACAATGAGAGAGATAGGAATTGAGATGAAAGACAGTAAGACAATAAACAAGACTTTCAGATTTAATATGAGCTGTGAGTAAATAAATGCACACAAAACATCAATATTTGATCTGCAGAAATACTTTTCTGCAAAATGTTTGAATAAAATACCCATTCTCTGTAAGTCTGCAGGATTTGGAAAGAAAATTAAGGTGGATGTGACTGGTCTTGGAAGCCAGAAATACACCTTTGAGGCACAAGAGTGGCAAGAACAATGGAGAAGGAGTCCTTGGAATTTGGTAGGTACAAGTTTTGTTTACTGTCTTCTTAATATTTTTTTTAAATAGAAGAGGACCCAATAAATGTTTCAAAAATACTAAACTTAAATCAATGGAAGGAAAAATGTATGATTGTCTCTTAATTAATGTTTTAAATAATCTGGTATTAAGGTTAACCTGAGGTTAACAATATCTGTTAAGGATCCAACAATATTCATTGCTCCAGTTATATTTATTAGACAGCTATTATATTCCATGAACTGAGAACATTGAGTGAAGGACTCTGCCTTCTTAGGGCTTATATTCTAGTGTCAGAGTAGGATATGACACATCATGTTCTATATATCGAGACCTTCCGGGGGTGTTGTATGAGGTGGAGGAAAAAGTAGTCACCTGGGACACTTTATGGAATGGATAAGACTCAAATTTGCATTTAAAAATATGGTACTTTTGCTTTCCACAATGTCACAAAAGATAAGTAGGCAGAAAAATATCCATGGAATAAAAATGTAAATATATTTTAAGGGATTAATAACATGTATTTTCCTGATTAATTGGAAGAAGAGAGAAAAAAGAGAAAGAGAAAAGAGGAGGAGGAGAAGGAAAAAGTGAAGGAGAAGGAAGGATAAATGGGAAAGGAGGAGGAAGAAGAGGAAGAGAGAAAAAGGAGGAAAGACAAGGAGGAAAAGAAATTTTAATTGTCTGTAATACTTTCATCCAGAGATAAGCTTAATTAACAGCTTTCTGATCAACATTCAAGTCTTGTTTTAAAGTATGTTTTATATAGCTTTGGAGCTGATTTTTTTTGCTACAACTTTGTATTATTTTACATAAAGTAATTATGAGACCGATACACAAAAAGGAATGTGAATGAGCATATTAATCACAATGTTGTTTATACCTGTCTGTCCAGCTTTTTACATTTAGCCTTTTAGTGTCATTATATTATTTTAAAATGATAAACACAATAGCAAATAATATCATTCTATAATGATAAAATATAAACATTAATATTTTGGTAGCTTTTCTATATCTCTACCTATATATTTTTTAAATCTTTTATGTTTTTATTTCTGAGAGAGAGAGAGAGAGAGAGAGAGAGACAGCGTGAGCAGGGGAAGTTCAGAGAGAGAGGGAGATACAGAATCTGAAGCAGGCTCCAGGCTCTGAGCGGTCAGTACAGAGCCGGATGCAGGGCTCAAACCCGCAAACCCTGAGATCGTGACCTGAGCCTAAGTTGGGCGCTCAACCGACTGAGCCACCCAGGTGCCCCACTACCTATATATTTTTTAATAACTCTTTGGACCATATTCTATATACATTTTAATATTTTTTTCCATCTTATGGTGTAACTTCATCCCAACATCTTTAAGTATTTATTTTAAAACGTTTAAAATGGCTGCATGGTATTTTATCACATGCGCTGTATTTTTTAAAATATTGTTACACATTCTTGTCTATAAATAAATATATCCATGTACATGTATTTTCTTAGCACACCCTGGAAATACGGTAATAAATAATAAGTTTTATTTCACTAGTTCATGTTCCACCTTCCATTGCATAATCCCAAATTCTATTTGCTTCATTATCATTTCTGTAGCCTTCTGGATATATATCACGTATGCTCATACCAAGTCTGGCGTTTTCCTCACTCCTTTGCTTACCTGGACTCCAGTGATCCTGCCTCTGCCCACTAAGCCTGCTGGCTTGCCTTGTCTCCCCATCCGATAGAGGTGGGCAGCCTCCCTTCAGATGCCATATTCATGCTGGGTACTACCTTATTTTTTTTTCTCTATGTTTTTCTGGACACGAAGTCACTTCCACAATATGTCACCTCTTCTGGAGGGACACTGTAATCACGTCTTCTGCACCACAGGTCTTTCCTGGGTTCCTCTATTACTGTGGTGAGGTCAGGGTGTTACGAAGCAGCTTTGGGTACTCTGGGGCCAAAAAAAAGTGAGGAACTTCTTTCAGAAAGAAAATCTCTTTCCTTTCTAAAAAATTACATTTTCAGGTCCATAAAGTAGTGCTACATATGTCTTAGCCATTTACAGGGATTTTTATAAACTAGCTCTTTCATTGCTTGTTTATTGCTCTCTAATGAGATTTAGATGTGTGTGCAGTAGGAACTGGGCTAGAAAATACATTTAGAATGGGCAACATGTTATATTTGAAATCTCTGCCTCTTAAATGACTCTGGCTTTGTTATTAGGCCAACCTCTGTGGACCCGGCTTTTTCTATCTTTCTAATTACTTCTCTGGGCATATATACTTTTAATAAACTATAGTATTTAGATTTAAACTGAGACTTCTGCTTATTTTTTTTTTAAGTCCTTAAAATTTTTTGAAAAGTCCTTATAATATCTGATCATCATTCTGGATGGGAGACAGAATGGAAATATTTTTAATAGAATCATGCTGCCTCTTCTCAGAGAGACTGTTAGAGATGAAGACAGCCATTTTCCAACCACCGGTAGAAAGGAACAAAGGAGATTCCCAGTCTAGACCTATGTGACTGAGTTTTGGCACTAGCCATATTTCTTTGGGTTTCCCTTGGGAATTTCAGCCTCTACCTAGGCCTTCTCCATCCCCAACCTTTTTCTTAGGCATGCTTAACATTTTCTCAGACAGGATGACCCCTATTTTTATGGATGGCTATCTGGTATCCGGTATGGTATAGGAACCGATGCTGAATCATTGGTTCAAAGACTAGTGGCGCAAAGGGGGCCTTCTTCCTTCCCTAGCCGACTTTCTCTAATTTCTGCTTCAGACTCTGCTCATAATCAAGCATTTATAAAAATCTGAAAGAAGTACCTCTGTGAACCATAGAATCCTTTACATTCTTCTCTGCAGGTTAGGATAATACCAGATAATGGCCCTTTTCTCTGTTCTGGCACTTTTCAGTGTTCTGTCCCAATACAGCAGCAAAAGAAAATAAACATTGCTTCTAAACATCTGATTTCTAAACTTAATAGGTCTGGGTTGAATATAAAAGTCAGAAAGAGATATAGTTAAAAAAAGAGAAGACAACCAATAAACATCTGAAAAGATGTTTGACCTTTTCATATATAAAGAAATGCAACATTAAACAACTATAAAATCTCATTTTTTATATATCATTTTGACAAAAATTACAAGATTTGATAATATCTTGAGCTGGTGAGGACAAAATTATGCAGAAGCAAATACTGGTGCTGAGAGACAGTAGACATATACCTCATTAGTGTCAATTTGGTAACACATATAAATTAAAACTGCACATACATTTTGTTCCTGTAATTATACCACTAAAGCATACCTCATAGATAGCCTTACCAAATTGTGCCAAGATATATGTATAAGGATATTCATTTAATGTTGTGATATAGAAAAATTATCAAACCTCAGAGAAACAAAAAGGAATCAAAAAAGAACTGGATACAATGAGGACCTAAATCAAAACAGAGAACTGAAAAATATGCCATTGAAAAGAATAAGGTACACACCAAAAGGAAGGATTTCTAAGATATACTAAATGAAAAAGGCAATATAAAGAGCACAATATATAATGGAATTCTGGTCTGTGAGAATAAAAATGAATCTATCTATCTATGTAGTATTAAAATGTTTTTCTAGCAGGTAAAAGTAAATACTAATAGTTATTACCTTTGGGAAGATAGATTGGTTGGAGAATAGCAGCTTTCAATTTTCATTTGGAAGCCTCTGTGTCCTACAATGCAACTTTATTTATTTTTTATAAATATCAGCAGGAGATATGTAGACTGAGCCTAAGCCATGTTTTTGTTATATAAGCTAACAAAACAAAATGTGTATGTCTATGTATATTTCAAATTTATTTAAATTTTTAAATTTTATTTTATTTTATTTTTTTTATTAATGTTTTTTTTTTAAATTTTATTTATTTCTAGGAGAGAGAGAGAGACAGCTTGAGCAGGGGAGGGTCAGAGAGAGAGGGAGTCACAGACTGAAACAGGCTCCAGGCTCTGAGCTGGCAGTCAGCACAGAGCCCGACGCGGGGCCCGAACCCACGAACCGCAAGATCATGACCTAAGCGAAAGTCGGACGCTTAACCGACTAAGCCACCCAGGCGCCCCAAAATTTTTAAATTTTAAGATCATTATATGTTCACAAGAAACAACAGTGTTTTTGAGTATGTCTCACTGTACAGCTTTTTTAGTGTTGCTAAATGGGTAGCTAAAGTGGTTTAAATACGTAATTACTCACTAATTAAGGAGCTGAAGTTTTAAAAGTACTACTGTATTAAAACCTGACTGGGATGGGAAAAGACTCCCAAACAAGGCAGGATGTTAGAATCATTTGGGACCTTTTAAAAAATAGTAATGCTCAGGCACTACCTCATACCAATTAAATCAGAATCTTTTATGAAGGCAAGGATTGGACACATAAATTTCTTAAAATTCTGTAAGTAGTTCTAATGTACAGCCAGAGTTGAGAACTATTGGCTGTACCAGTGCCTCTCAAACTTTAATGTACATAAGAATCAGCTGGGAATCCTGTTAAAATGCAGATCTGTTTTTATACATCTGGGGTGAGGTCTGAGATTGAACATCTAACAAGCTTCAGGCTGATGATAATGCTGGTCATTGATGGACTGACCTTGGAGTAGCAAGGGGCTATAGGACTTGCTGTAGTATTTGCTGAGACCTTGGATTTTAAAATACATAGGGTTCTATGTGGAAATCTAGGGGCTGCAGATATAGAAAAAATGTGAGTGGGTGGGGAACAAGGGTTAAAAGGAGGAGAGAGAATGTAATAGGGAAAGAAGTGAAAGAGCTGGTGAATCAAGAGCAGATAGATGGATAGCTTTCAGGGGAGCACCTTTCCTCTTGTCTTTACCTTGTAAGAATACAGTTGTCCTTTGGAGGAATTTTGTCTTTCACCATTATCCTAAGCAGTTATTATACCCATGGATAGTTACAATTTTGAAGAAGAGTTTTGGATTTGTTCCTTGAGAAAATATGAATGCCTCAGTGAATTTATAGCTCAGTCAAGTCTTGTCTGAGTAAGTACTTTAACATCATAATGGCTCTAAATATTTTGGAAGCAATGTCAAGGGCAATGAGAGCTCACAACGGAATGGTAACAGATATTTATGGAGCACCCAATGCCTGGAACTTTCACCTATATTATCTAATTTAATTTTGTAACAATTCTATGAGCTAAGTACATGTTCATATTCTTATTTTGGAGATGAGGAAACTGAAATGAAGGCATTGAAGGATTCAAGTTATTTCCCAAGGTCTATATAATAATAGAGCTAATTTCTATACTCAGAGGTTTTTACTCCTCTGTATTCTTTCCATTTCAACTAGAAGAGTCTGAACCTACAGAAATGATAGATAGATAGATGATAGATAGATAGATAGATAGATAGATAGATAGATAGATAGATGATAGATGGAAAAATAAAGAAAAAACATTTTATTGCATAATTTACAGGTCTTCAAAAGACAGAGACTAGTATGTAGATTATAGAAACAATTATGAGAAGAGCACTGGATTTAAAGAACATAATTAGAAAGTTAAAAATATAGTCTTAGAAATGGAATGGTTTGCTGGTGGACTACTCCAGTGAAAGATTGAAATAGTAACAAGTAAATGTAAGAGTAGTGTAGGAACCTAATATTATATTTAGGAAGTTACTTTAAGGGTGCTCTAATGTTAAAAATAATCCTTAGTTTTTCCCAGCTCATTTGCTTAGAACTATGTAATAGACTAAAACTCATGTGAAAAGTTGCAAGTACTTCTATGAGAGAACTACACAGAATACTATCCCAGGAATAGAGAAGATGTACGAGTAAATCTGTGTGTGTGTGTGTGTGTGTGTTTTAGAAGAAATTCAAGTTAAGAAAAAAAGATTGGTTGAAGACTTTTCAGCATCAAGGTTGAAATAAGCTCAAGGCCACAGACGTTAGAGATGTAAAACAATTTTGAGACCATGTGGAGATATATACACTTTTATGCTAAAGGTCATCCTATGCTGAAAACCAATCGGGACCCTCATGTGCCTGCCTATAGTAATGTTAGCAGTGGCTGCCATTAGAGCCTTTTCAGCAGTTACCCTGGACTCTTCTCTCTCTCTCTCTTTGATGTGCAACCTCACTGTCAGGCTGCTACTCTGTTTCTGCTTGTCCTCCTGGCTTTTGAACTTGATGTAGTTTGGTAAAGATTTGATATCCCTCATGATTAATTTTCAGCAATGAGAAGATGCTTCTCTCTGATATGATCTCTAGAACTCAACCTCTGACACCAGGGCTTAGCTAACTCCATGCAATGTTCTCCCCTCCTTCATGAGTAAAAGAGGCTCAGGTAATGTATTGCAATTACAATTATGTTGAAGATATTCCCAATACACCTGATGTTGACATGCAAAGAGATATAAGTACTAAAATATCAAGGCTGATATTCCTATCACTACTACCTTGAAATACATACTGACAATGCTATCTAAGGAAACTAGAGAAGCAAAAGGAAGTCTCTCCTAGCCCATTTGTAAGCTTTGATTTACAACTGAACCCGATCGATCTTTGTTATTGTCAAGTAATCAATGATTGCTGAGGATGTGAAAAACCAAATGAGAAAGAATCTGCCAAGAAAGATTCAAACCAAACATGTTTCCCCCTTATTTAATTCTCTTGTTTCTTTACAAGTTTCAGACTTAGGCATTTCATGACATTCTGGGCAAATGCCAAGGAAAAAATTCAATATGTTGTGCCTGACTTGAAAATCTAAATGCTGGAAATTATAGAAAAAGTACTTTTCAGGACCATTCCTTCAATCTCAGGGATTGTAAAAGCATACTAAAATACAGTCTGCATGTATTATTGTCACAATTACTTTTCATCATTCAAATGTGAGTTTTTATTCTTTATTAATTAAAGAGGAAAATTCTGTTTTTTAATATGTGTGTTTATACATAAATAAATGTCTATTAAATGACTAAAGTAGGAATAATGGTCTCTTCCATGTTCTTATTGAATGAATTTTAAGACACTTATAAAGCCATCAAAATTTTATTCTATTGCTAAACATTCTATTGCTTGAAAGTCTAAGGTGGACCCCCATCACATTCAGCTATGTTGTAACTTTGGTTAGTGTCCTACAGTTCTTAAATGTTTTATTCTGTTTTTCTTTTCTTTTTCATCTTTTTCTCTTTGTGTTTCAGGTTGATAAGTTTCTGTTGGCCTATTTACAGATTCACTGATTCTTTCCTCGCCTATGTTGTATCTAATGACAAGCCCATAGGAGGCAGTCTTCATTTCACTACTGTTTTTAATTTTTTTTATAGTCTCCATCTCTCTGTTGACATTACCCATTTTCATCTTCAGGTATGATATCAAAACATTTTTGCGTATTAGACAAACTCACAAAATTTTTTGACCCTTTTTGCTTCACATTGTATATGGTAGTTGGACCAAATTATTTCATGTTACTTGAAAAATAAAACTTTCTAATTTTACATTTAGTGAAATCTTTATCTCCAATACCAACTTCAAATAGTACCCTGGAAAGGCTTCCTTGTTTGACTCCACCAATCCTCAGTATAATTTAAGCCCCTTCCTATGTTTTAACAGAATATTTTCTGTGTGTATATATATATATATATATATGTATTTATATATATATATAAAACTCTATTATTATACCTATTGCTATTATAGTATATTATATTATTATACCTATTATATTGTTATTATATCTATTGTTGAGTATCTATCTCCTTTATAAGGCTATAACATCCTCAAGAACAGGGAAGACATTTTATCCATATTTATAACCCTTGGCACATAGTTAAGTGTTCAGTTTTTTACCACTTATATTATGTTTTATTCTTAACAGCATGTGACAAACTTATAATAAATGTAAGAGATAAAAGAATGGTAAATCATAAATAGAATATAGAATCCAAACAAGTGGAACTACAAATAAAATTTAAAAAACTTGAAGCCCTTTCAAATGAATGCCCAAATATGCAGACTATTTAGTGACACAATTGAGTTTTAAGTTTGACTCTGCGCTTTCTAGAAGGCAAGTAAGTTAAATGGGAGACATGGTATATTATATATCAAATTGCTGCAACAATGAAGGATAAAAAAGAACCACATCTCAGTGACCCATCCTGTTTCCTTATTATGCATCTCCAGGTCAACTTGAGCAATTCTGTTTCTCCCAGTTGGGCTGAGATCTGGGTATTGGCTCATCTGTGCTGTAGTGACCGATCTATTCTGCTTCAAGCTGCAAGTGTGAGGGTTTGCTTCAGTGTCTCTCAGCTTCCTTGAACAAACAGGCTAGAAGGATCATGTTCTTAGGGACATGTAGGGATCAAAAAGGCAGAACTGATGTCATAGGCACTTCTCAAACCTTTGGCTCTGTCGTATCTGCTAACATTCTATTGCCCAATGTAAGTGACACCCAGTGTCAAGAGGCAGGGAAGTACTCTATTTCCAAAGTGGTACCCATGAGGCACTGAATATCTCTGAATCATAATCCAATCATACATAATCCAATCATAATTCAATCTGAATTAAAAAAAAATTTTACTGTTTTTATTTCTGAGAGAGAGAGTGAGAGAGAGAGAATGAGCAAGTGGGGGAGAGGCAGAAAGAGAGAGACACAGAATCCGGAGCAGGCTTCAGGCCCTGAGCTGTCAGCACAGAGCCCAAAGCAGGGCTTGAACTCACAAGCCAGCCATAAGATCATGACCTGAGCCGAAGTTAGACACTTAACTGACTGAGCCACCCAGGTGCTCCTGAACTTTTTTTAAAGTAAAAATATTATTTTGTGATGGGAAATAAAACTTTAGCCAGTCTCATATGCCAAGAAATATTTCTCAAATGCTATTTGATACATTGGACTTTTTCCTAAGCCTATCTGGTTTTAAACTTGAATTGCTTTTTCTTTAGCTTCATCTAGTAAAAATAGATGTTGATGTTATGATTATTGTTTCATTATTACAATGTTGTTAAATTATTACATTATTTCTTAATACCTCCATAACCATGTTGGGAAGGGAAGGCAATATTTTATTTCCATTTTATAGATAAGGAAACATTACTCAGAAATATTAAGTAATTTTTCTAGTACCAAAGATTTAATAAATGACAATGAGATATCACAGATCCCTAGTTCATTCAACTATATCATACCATAAGTTGATAATGATAATATAAATAGGAACTATGTTCATACACAAGGCTAGTATTTATGTACAGTACTGAAAAGACTGTCATTGTCTCTTCTTTTCTAGCTTCACCAGAATTCACTATAGTGTTTAGAGTCCTTCATTTTTGATTGTCAATGTCCATTTGTTCCAGCACAATTTGTTGTTGAAAAGACTCTCCATTCTCCATTAAATTACCTTTTTCCCTTTTGTCACAGATCAGTTGGCTATGTGTGGGTCTACTTCTGGCTCTCTAGTCTGTTCTATTGATCTATTAGTCTCTTCTTTCACCAAAACCACAGTGTTTTGATTATTGTGGCTTTTAATTTATTTTTGAGAGAGACATACAGACAGAGTATGAGCAGAGGGAGGGGCAGAGAGAGAGGGAGACACAGAATTTGAAGCAGGCTCCGAGCTCTGAGTTGTCAGCACAGACCCAATGTGGGGCTTGAACTCACAAACTGTGAGATCACAAACTGAGCCAAAGTCAGATGCTCAACCAGCTGAGCCACCCAGGTGCCCCCTAATGTGGCTTTTTTAGTTAGTCTTGCTGTTCTGTAGTGCTAGTGTGTCTGCTTTGTTCTTCTACTTCAGTATTGTGTTGGCTGTTATAGGTCTTTCACATGCAGATCCTGTACCTATTAGATGTACTCCCAAGTACTTCATTGCAGTGCTAATATAAATGCTAATTTTAATGGACTTTATTATTTAGAATAGTTTGGTGTTCACAGAAAAATCAAGCAGAAGGTATAGAGATTTCCCGTATACCTCTTACTTTCACACATGCACAGTCTTCCTCGTTACCATCATCCTCCACAAGAATGATACGTTTGTTATAATTGTTGACCCTACATTGACACATCATTATCACCCAGACTGTATAGTTTACATTAAGGTTCACTCTGAGTGCTGTACATTCTGTAGGTTTAGACAAAGGTATAATGACATATATCTGCCATTATACTATCATGCTGAATAGTTTCACTGCCCTAAAAATCCTTTCTCTTCTACC
Organism: Hyaena hyaena; assembly: GCF_003009895.1. Lineage (NCBI taxonomy): Eukaryota > Metazoa > Chordata > Mammalia > Carnivora > Hyaenidae > Hyaena > Hyaena hyaena. Next base: position 560,090 of record NW_024081521.1, on the reverse strand, counting down.
TTTTCATCTCTCTCCACCAACACTTGGCAAACACTGATCTTTTTACTGTCTCCATCGTTTTGCATTTTCCAGAATGTCCTATAGTTGCAATCATACTGTATGCAGCCTTTTAGTGTCAGCTTCTTTTACTTAGTCATATGCATTTAAATTTTCTCAATGTTTTTTATGGCTTATTTCCTTTTAGTACTGAGTAGTATTTCATTGGATATACCAAAGTTTATTTTTTCATTCACCTACTGAAAGATATCTTCATTGCTTTCAAGTTTTGGCAGTTGTGAATAAGTTGATATAAACATATTTGTGCAGGATTTTATATGGACATAAGTTTTCAACTCCTTTGGGTAAAATATCAAGGAGCATGATTGCTGAGTCATATGGTAAGAGTATGCTCAGTTGTTGAGAAATCACCAGTCTGACTCCGAGGTGACTGTATAATTTTCCATTCCCACCAGCAACGAATAACAGTTGCTGTTGCTCCATATCCTCACCAGCATTTGGTGTTGTCAGTGTTCTGGAATTTGGCCATTGTATTGTGTTTTAAATGTCAAATTCCAATTTTCCATTGTTGGTACAGCCTTATATCTTACATCCTTCCTATAATTGCTTATTAGTTATAGGATTATTGTTGATTCTTTGGGGTTTTCTACATAAATCTAGTTTTATTCTTACTTTCCAATCTGTATACTATTAATTTCCTTTCTTATCTTATTGCATTACCCAGGATCTTCCAATATGATGTTGAAAGGAATAATGGAAGGAACATCACTATCTCTTCACATGGTGTTTTCTCTGTGCCTGCACATCCCTGGTCTCTCTTTTCTTTCTGGGGATGTGCAGATGTGGATTGGATTAGGACCCACCTATAAGACTTAATTTAACTTAAATTACCTCTTTAATGGTCGTATTTCCAATATGGTCTCATTATGAAGTACTGGGGGTTAGGCCTTCAACACATCACTTTTGGGGTATAGAATTTGACCCAAACATATGCTAAGCATAAGTCTTCTGAGAGAAGTGTCCAATAAACTAGGTTCTAAGGACACAGCTCTCTTACCTCTCCTCTTCTCCTTTTTTTTTCCAATTAAATAAATATGTGACAGATGAAGCTACAGTAGCCTTCATGTGATTCTGAAAAAAGGCTAAGTAGATTGAAGATACATCAGAAACTATATTGTAGAGTCCAAAATTAATACCACTAGCCATCTACACTAAGACTTTTTGTTACATAAAAATAATAAACTCTGATTCATTTAAGTCTTTTAAACCAAAGTTTTTATTATACGCTGCCAGATAGAATCCCATTTAATATACTTTCTATGTTAGAGATTTCAGAAATCTCAATGATTAAATTTTGGTTCTTCGCATGAATGAAGACATGTGTCTGTTTTAGTCAGGGTACCAGCAGGAAAACAGAAGTCACCCCAAATGTTCCAAGTGAAAAGACTTTAATAAAAGAGTTACATATACTGGGTACAGCTAAAAAAAAAAAAAAAGAGAGAGAGAAAAGATACAAGTGGTGGTGAGGCACCCAGAGACCAGAACATTTTGTATTCCTAATAACCCTTAATTATCATGATTAAACAATTACCACTCTTAAAATCAAATAGAAAATTATCATTCTAAAAATAAAACATTACTCTTAAAATCAAATAGACAAGGAAAGTGAATTTAGTTATCTCATCCCCTAGAAAATTAAAAGTATGGAGAAGGGGCTGCTGGTAGAGCCTACAAGCACAGAGCATCACAGCTTCAGTGAGAGGCATGGCAAGGAAGCCTAAGAAATGAAGGAATACTTCATTCTCTCCTTCTGCCTTCTGACTGCCTGCCTCTGTTCCAGTTCCAAACCCAACTGGAAGACTTTTGGTAGGGAGCCTAGTAGATGGAATCCACATCCTATGGAAAGTGCAAGACAGTATAAAGACAGAGAATAAATCTTGGAGAGCTATAACAGAAGTGAAAAACACTCAGCAGAGTGTCCTAGAAAACTTTAGCCTCATTTTGACCATTTTTCATGTCAGTGACTCTTTGACACACTACAAGTCAATAGCTCTTCTCTAATATCAGATATCCACCCTTTAACTTGAAATGCACAAATTTATTAATTAAATTCATCTATCTTTGGGAAATAACATTTGACTAAAAAGTGTATGAGTGAAATGTCTGTGATAATGCAAATTGAGAAACCACAGCTTGTAATCAGTTGTCATTCATCAAAATATTTTAAAATATGAATCCATAGCTACGGACTATAGGTACACCTTTGTTTTAATTCAATACTGATGAAAAAAATGCTGCTTAAAAGCAATTAGAAAGTCTTGGAGGAAGTCTCAGTTTCTTTATCTGTAAAATTAATGTAAGCAATCCCATCTATGTTACAGGACTCTAAGAAGAAGACAGAATGTCAGTCATAAAATTTATTTTTTAGACTAGAGATTGATAAGCATTTCTGAAATGAATATGATAATTAAATTAGAGGAAAATGTTTATGTTGATGATAGCCCAAGTTTATTAAATACCTGTGATGTGTGAGACAAGGTATTTTCCCTTCCTAATACTCCTGCTTTCCTCCTCACCTTCTTTCCTTCCTTTCCTCTGTCATTCTCTCTTTTCTTTCTTGCCTGCCTGTCTGCTCTCTTGCTTTCCTCTTTTGCTGATTTCAACAAACATTTCCTGGGTTTGTAGTAGTTATTGGGAATACAAAGAGCTATGGTATTACAAGTAGAAGCACGTAACATAAGCCAGGGTCAAGAAGGCATTCTTGAATGATGTGGAAAATATTCTAAAATTTGAAGATCATACAGAAACTGGCTATGGGAAGAAGTGGGAGAGGTACATAGGCCACATGCAAAGATACTGAGGCCAGAGCACATTATGTTTAAAAATACTGCAAATTTCTCAGCACACCAGGAAGATATAAGGCAGGGTATGGAGGAATGTCTCAGAGGGATTCATATGACCTGTTCACGAGTGTGGTTTTAAGATGAAAAGTATTACAGTCACTATATAAGTTATTATTCAAAGTAGGAGACTTTTGAGAGTGACATTTGGTGAGACAAAAGTTATAAACTGAGAATGGATAAACCAGGATTTGTGGTGACTTTAAGCATTACAGATACAGAGTGAAGGACTTTTTAAGGAGAGATATGGCATGATAAAATTCCCTGTAGGTAAACCCATTTGGACCCTATTAGAATAGTTGGTAAAACAGATTCTGAGACTTCAGACCAAGCCAGCAGGAATTGAATACAATGGAGCAAGGTTGAATACAAGGAGGTAGACTTGAAAAATGTAAAGCAAGTAGTATTAACACAAGTAGACATGGAGGATGAGGAAGTGAAAATATCTCCTAGGTCATTTGTGCAAGATGGCCATCTCATATTCTTCATTAGTAATAATAATTGTTTGATAACCATATCCATTACAAATGGAGAGATTTTTAAATTATTTATTTTTTTAAAGTAATCTGTGCCCAACATGGGGCTCAAACTCACAACCCTGAGATCAAGAGTCATATGTGCTACCAACTGAGCCAGCAAGGTGTCCCAGATTTATAAATTATTAATCAGATCTTTGCTTTGCTTAAAATTCCCAAGGACTTGCCATTGCTTTTAGAATAGACCCAAACTCTGGGGCGCCTGGGTGGCTTAGTCGGTTAAGCGTCCGACTTTCGCTTAGGTCATGATCTCGCGGTTCGTGGGTTCAAGCCCCGCGTCGGCTCTGTGCAGACTGCCAGCTCAGAGCCTGGAGCCTGTTTCAGTCTGTGACTCCCTCTCTCTCTGACCCTCCCCTGCTCACACTGTCTCTCTCTCTCTCTCTCTCTCCTAGAAATAAATAAAACATTAAAAAAAAAAAAAAGAATAGACCCAAACTCTATACAGGCCAAAGATTCTGTGGGGTCTGATGGCTGCCTCTCAACTAAACCCAGTACCATCTCTTCCTTGTTCACTCAGTTCTAGTTTTCTGTCCTAAACACTCCAAGTTCTTTTCAGTTTTGGAAGTTCTTCATTTACTCTCCTCCTTGCCTACACTCCCTACAATGTTCTCTTCATGGGGCTGGTTCACTTATTGCTTCAGGTCTCCATAGTGTGCCCTCTGGAGATGTTATTAATAAACATTCATCAGACAGTACATGTGCCCTGACCTTTCCCTTAACACTAGGATTATTTCAATGAGAAACATAAGTGAGTGGAAGTCAAAGTCAGCAAATTTGGAACAGTTGATAAGTGGTTGGTGCACCATCTGTTCTCCATACAGCGTCAGAGTGATCCTTAAAATTTAAGGAACAAAAATCTCTGGGGTCCTTCTCTTGCAATTAAAATAAAATGAAAAGTTTTCACCTTTGCCTACAGGACCCTACATGGCCTGCCTCAACTCCATCTCTGGCCTGACATCCTTCTCGCTATTCTTGCGTTTACTGTGTCTTCTCCAGACCTTCTGTTTTCCTTGTTGTTCATCAAGTACTCCAAATGCACTACTAACTCAGGAACTTTGCACTTGCTATTCCTTCTGCTCAGGAACTTCTTCACCCACCTGCTCCCACTATAGGTATTTACTCACATGCCACATCCTCCAGGAAACCTCCTAGACCATTTTATCCACAGAGCAACTCCCTTCAGTCACTCTTATTCCTAACCATACTTTGTGGTTTTATAGTACTTATCACTACTAGCCATTATACGGATATGTGTTTATAGTTATCCTCTACTAGGTTGTAAGCTCCATTAAGACAGGAATGCTGTTTTGCTTATTGTTTATAACCCAGTGCTTACAATAGTGAATGACACATGGTAAGTAATTAACTTGTTAAATAATTTAAAAAAAAGAAACTGACCCATGGATTTTCCATAGAGTCTTCTTAGGCTAGGCTTTGATGAGAAGATGAAAATTTATATGATAGGTTTTCTAGTTAGATGAGGCCTAGAGAAGTCATTGATACAGTAGCCTCTTCCATCAGACAGGTAATTTAGTAGTACTAGTCTTGGTTAAAGAAAAGAAAGTGAAGGGGTTCCTGGGTGAATAAGTTGAGAATCCAACTTTGGCCCAGGTCATGATCTTACAGTTCATGGGTTTGAGCCCTATGTCAGGCTTTGACAGTGCAAAGCCTGCTTCAAATTCTCTGTCTCCCTCTCTTTCTGCCCCTCCCCTGCTGTGTTCTCTTCCCCCCACCCAAAATAAACATGAAAAAAAAAGTGAAGTTCAGATATTAACTTACTTATCTAAAGCCACACAGGTTAGTATTAGAGGTGGTACGGTCCTCAACTTCCTGTATTTTAGCAGAAACCCCCCCACCCCACGCCGACATTATAGTGCATTTTCTGTGTGGCAAATCTATGTTAGTGCTCTTTATGTGTTAACCATCCCACATGTAGACGTGCAGCTAAGAGAGGTTAAGTAACTGCCCCAAGGTCACACAGCTAGTAAGTAGCAGAGTTGGAATTTAATAGCAGGTCTCTCTGGCTTCTCAGCCTCACAATGTCCAAGTAAGCATCCATTACAATGAGGGCAGTCTTCCTAAAATACTTGGTACTGTCACCAATCTCACTGTCAACTTCCAAGTCAGATTTCTTAAATCTAGTAGAAAACTAACAAATATTTCCTAAAACATAAGTGACCAAATAATGATTATGTAAGGGAAGAGATGTGTTCAGATCTCAAAGACTAACTTCCTGACACAAATATGCTTTCTTATTCAAATACTATAAATACCTTAACAGAATCATACCATTGTATTAATAAACTGCAGGTAATTAAATACTTGGCTCACTTATTCATACATGTTTATTGAGCATTTCCTGTGCACAGCATATATTTCTAAGGAATGGGAGAGGCACAGAGGAATATGGACAGTCTCTCTTTTCAAGGAATTTCTGATCTAATTCAAAAGACAAAACATGCACAGGCTGAATTTAAATACACAGTTGATGACAAAATAGGGAGACTTCCAAGAACACATGCAGATACTTCATTTAAATCAATTGTTTTCGTTTTTCCTGACATTAAATCTTCTAACAGAACATGAAACAGATACTACCAGGACTGAATTGAGGTTCCTATTTACTCGATTCTTTAGATTATCTTTTAGGTGGCCACACTCATAGGACAATTAATGAACAAAAAGAAGTGAGGAAGAAGAAAGAGTTGATAATTCATGAGCCATTTTCTCCCCTCATTTATTTAAGGTCTACTGTGTCAGGGAAGAAAATGGATGTGGAGGATACAGGGAGCATAACACAGACATTTCTGCTGCCCTGAAGGATTCAGAGTCTAGAAGGAGTAGAGTCATAAACTGTAGTGCTCCACGGCTCCAAGGTTGTGATAAAAATCAGAAAGTAGTATGGTGTGACAGTAAAGCATGTGGATGTTTTGGATTCAGACTGCCAGAGTTCATATCTTAGCACTGCTACTTACAACCTGTGTGACATAGCGAACAATTCTAATCCCTATGAATTTCAGTTTTCTCACCTGAAAAATGAAAATAACAACAGATCCCACTTCCTAGGGTTATTGTAACTGCTAAAGGAATTATACTTCCTGGCAATAATAGGAAATATCTTCATTAGCTGTTCTGTCTGCAGGCATCTGGACGATTTTCCTACAAGAAGTTACCTCTGTCTGAGATGACTCAAGGAAAAGTAATGAGTAATATTTCCAGATTCGGGAGAACATTCTGGACAGATAGAGCATCATGGAAGAAGAATCACCATTATACAGATAGGGCAATGTAAGCCTTTTGATTGGTCTAGATCTCTGGTCCTCTGGTTAAAGGTGTGCGTGTCATTTGAGAGGGAGATAAGATTGGAAGACAGAGACTAGATAATGTTCAACCCTGTGCAGCATGTTGAAGAGGTTTGACTTTGATCCAGATTATAGTGTAGAAAAAGAATTTTAACCAGAGAAGTCACATAGTACAAGTAGACTTGGACAAACTATAGAAATACACTGGCCAAGGAGAAACTGCTGGCCAGAAAAGCAGTTGAAAGATAGTTGTAATAGTTTAGGAAATAGATGGTAATGGCCTAAAGATTATAGCTGTGGGGGAAGAGGGAAAGGTATGCTTCTGAGAAATTCTAGAAGGTAAAATCTATAGAATTAGTGATTTATTGAGTTTGTGAAGTGATTAAGGAGACAAAGTCTAGGCTGTCTCACACAAATGTCTACAAAATGAAAACATGTTCTTTCACATAAGTTAAGTGATGACTATTCCAATTAGTGTTGCAATTTGTTTTCACCATACTTACTCTTAGGAGAATAACGGTTTCCTTTGCTGATCTAGTACTTACCTGATAGAAGATAGGCAAGTACATTATTGACTATTAAAGGGCCATAGTTTATTCTGTGCCTAACCATTTCATGAAGACTAGTCCTTTTGGTACAAATATTAAATAAATTTCAATTATAATACAAAAACAGCTAGTTGAAGTAATCTGTGACTCAACAATGAACTTTGTGTTTATTTCTAATTCCAGCATATCAAAGCTTTAAAGGCTTATTCACTAATGGATTGTATTCCCAATGCAACTAGTATTCTGAAATCTAATAGGGCAATTTCATTAATTCTATAGTGGAAAGGTTCCTAGTCTCTGGTTTACAATTGCTAAATACATTTTTTTTAAATTTTAATTTATTTCTGAGAGAGAGAGAGAAAGAGAGAGAGAGAGAGACAGCGTGAGCAGGGGAGGGTCAGAGAGAGAGGGAGACACAGAATCTGAAACAGGCTCCAGGCTCTGAGCTGGTTGTCAGCACGGAGCCCGACGCGGGGCTTGAACCCACGAATCATGAGATCATGACCTGAGCCGAAGTCAGACACTTAATCAACTGAGTCATCCAGGCAGCCTGCTATATGCATTTTTATATAGACTATGAAAAATGGTATTTTTAGCTTTTTATGGCTTCAGAAGCATTAATTTAATCCTGGGAAGTCCTAAAATAGTCAGAGGGAAGGAGTAGTTTATGAGTATAGATTAGTGAATTTTAAATTTACCTGGGCTAGTCTTCTTCCATTCTTATTTGTACTATTGTGTTGGAAGACTTCTCACTAATGCATTCACTCATCCAAGAAGACAATCATCTAGGGTCAGTAGGCATTCTGTTTTAGTTTAGGAATAAAGGATAAGTTTTAGCCTCCCTTTATATGAGGCATCATGAGATAGTATGGGTTGTTGTTATTCTCTTTCAAAGTGCACTTTCCTTTGTTCTATTTGCTAAATGTGATTGATATAGCTTAAGCTTTTTTATTTGTGCATGTGACTATTGGCCATTAAGTGAAGACATATATTACTTAAGCAGTATATTGTATGCCAACATGCTAGCACAGACCAAATGTGTCTAGAATTTACCTGATACTAGTTAACAATTATCAAAAGTTAAAAAATTACCACCAGAAAAATAATGTTGAGTATATGATAGGATTATAGAAAGAAAAACCAAACTTTTTTGTTTCAGTCTTTCTTTAGAGCAATCTAACTACTGATGAGATGTTTTAGCAGTATTATATGTTATATTGTAGGAAGACTGAATCACAAAGTGATTCAAGAAGGAATTATGAAATATTCAAGTTTATGATACCCACATTTTGGGGAAAATGTTTACTTCTTTGAACTGAACTAAATTTCACAATTTACTCCGATTCCATTTTCTATTCCAAAGAAATAATTGAAGGAAAATATCTAAAATGTTAATCCTCAACTTTTAAGTATTTAAGAAATTGAAAAATTATAGAGTTTGGATTTGAATCAGGTTTTTCAGACTAAATTTCAATCTTTTTCTGCAAGAATAACCATAAATAATCATTAGAATATGTGATAAGCTATATCTCCCTGGCTACTTAGATCGTTCCATTTTACAAAAGTGACAAAAATACCATCAAGTCCAATCAATTATTTTTGTGTGTGTTATATACTTTCTCCAGTGGATCATTAAATTCTTTGGATCATAAGCAAAGGCTTCTGATCTGTTTTATGTATTCCTGCTTTGGGATTTTACTCCTCTATAAAATGTCAATACACTCACTCACAAGGGTATCCAAAATACAGCTTTTAGTCTACAAAAGTCTCTTAAATTATAAGACATGAGAAAACCATTATAAATAATAGCTCAGAAGGAAAACAACACACTAAAATGAAGAGTAAGAGTTTATAGATATATGTGAGAGAAAGCCTTGCTACAGAAAAACTGCATTTTAAGTTACATAATAATCTCCAGTGCTATGGAATAGGTGAAAATTAGATGTTAATGATAATTTATGGTAAGACTCTCCATTATATAGCAAGTACATATGAATAACCATTTTGATTCATATTATGGTCATAAGAGGTAGAGGAGGGATGAAACAAAGTTGCTTCAGCTCATAATAGTTTGTAGCTGTTGAACAGCTGTTGTAGCTGTTCAATATTTTATTTTGAATTGTAACTTTCCACAGATGATCAGCTGTCTTGGCTGAAACTATACCTGGGGTCTATGACACTGGTTGTGGCAATTTTTGATGTGTATTCACTAGCAGTTGGAATCCAGCCTTAAGACCTCCCAGCAATGATTTAATGCTTGACTATGACCTGAGACTTTCTCTGGCCCCCTTCTGGCTTAAGCTGTGTGGACATCCTGCAACCATATATACAATGTCTGTTGATACCCACAAGATGAGAAGGTGATATAGGCCCTCCCTTCCAGGTAAAGGTGAGGGATGTGCTTGCTTTGGAGGGAAAGGCCAAATGAGCATCCCAGGTACATTTGTACTGAATAAAACACATGGTGGGTCCTTCATAAATGGTGCTGATTGTTATCACTATTAATGTTTCATTCAATGTATGTATTTATAATTCTGGGGGAAATCATTTTAAAAATAACTGCTTAAGATATTGTAGTAGGGAAATACATAAACAAGTTATACTCAGGACTGTAATTCTCAAAATCCTTATTTTTTCTTTTTAATGTCATATTGGAATAGGACTTGTTTTTGCTGGTCGTTTAGCATATGATGGATCTAATATGTAAAATGTATTTTCCTGAGATTGGTTAGTATTTGCATTGTAATTCTGACATTTTATATATCAGTTGGCCAACACTTATTTCTTTGTATGTGCTTTATTCTCTTTTCCTCTTTATGAATATAATAGTGATCTGTCTGTCTAACATATATGTCACCCCATTTTTACCCCAGGGTTATTCAGATGATTTGTTTAGGTAGCAGTTGCCCACTTTATCCTAAACTGGTCCACATTTTCCTTTCTAAAGCTGCCTTCTTAACTGAAGAGAAATCTTCATTCATTCAATTATAATATCTACTATATCCATGGCCTCATATAACTTAAGAGTCTACTGAAGGGTAGAGAGATTAATTAATTTATTTCTATGGAATTAAATAACTACATAACCTAATTTAAGAATTTAAAATACGTGGTAGACTATGTGAAGGAAAACCCTCAAGACTACTAAGAGGATATAATACAGAGCCTTTCTTAGGGTGACTGTACTGAGATTGAAATGATGAGTAAGGGGGCACCTGGGTGACTCAGTCGGTTAAGCTTGGGACTTCAGCTCAGGTCATAATCTTGCAGTTCCTGAGTTTGAGCCCCCACATTGGTCTCTGGGCTGGGGGCTCTGCGCTGACAGCATGGTATCTGGGATTCTCTGTCCCTCTCTCCCTGCCCCTCCCCCACTTGCATATGTTGCACGTGCACACACTCTCTCTCTCAAAATAAATAAATAAACTTAACAACAGCAAAAAAAAGAAAGGACAAATAAGTTTAGACCAGGGAGGTGAGGAGAGGGATGGGATAGAAAGATCGTTTGAGGACAAATATTTTGCTGGACTCTAGTGTGATTTGCTATCAATAAAAGGGGGAATTTCTATACCACTGACTTTTCACTATTTTGTTCATCATTGATTTATTGAGCACTTATAATATGGCAAACACTTTACAATATGATGGGAATACAATGGTGAGTGAATAGTTATTTGGCTATTTGTTCATGCAAGCATAATGGGGCGAAGAATAATTAACAAAATGATCACAAAATAAGTATGAAATTTGAAATGCAACAGTGCTTTAACAACAAAATGCTTTTATAACATGTAATGGGGGGAAGCACCCCTGAAAATGATATTTTTTTTTTATGTTTATTTATTTTTGAGACAGAGAGAGAGAAAAAAAAAAGGCAAGCAGGGCAGGGGCAGAGAGAGGGAGACACAGAATCCAAACGAGACACCGGACTCTGAGCTGTCAGCACAGAGCCCAACAGGAGGCTCAACTTCACGTTCATGACCTGAGCTGAAGTCAGACGCTTAACAGACTGAACCACCCAGGCACCCCTGAAAATTATATTCCTAAGCTGAAAGCTGAAGGACCAGAGGATATTAAGTTGGAAAAGGTAGAAGAGAATTAATTTCAGGATGAAACAACAGAAGGCCAGTGTTGTTGGAGAAGAAAGTATCAGAGGAAGTGTTATACAAGGTGAGGATGAGGAGGCCACGCCGTATAGGGCCTTCTAAGCAGCATGTATTAGTCTGGGTCCTCCAAGAAGCAGGTGCCAGTGTTCTATTAGGGGGACTGTGTGAAAGGAAATAGGACCGAATCAGGGAAAAGTGGGAGAACTTTCAGACCACGATGTAAATCAGGTGGAAGGATCTTAGACTGATAGTCTAAGGAAGTTTCAGTAAAGCTTTTGGAGATACCTAGCACCAAAATCTGCAGACAAAAGAATTCCTCTAGAAGAGGTCAGACTTGGTAACTGGTGGAGAGCAGCTCATTGCTGTCATGGCCTTTCAGTAAAAGTGGAGATGGATTTCAAAAAGAACCTGCAGCTTTCTATTTTGCTGATTGCATTTCTTGTGTCATTGAACATGTTCTGAGTTTATAATACCTGTAAACTAGTTCTATCTAGAGACTAGATCAGATTCAAGTATAATTTCTTTGCAAGTAGAACTTTAAAAAATTTTTTTATTATCCCTTTTTATAGATAGAAATATTATATTTTGTTACATTCAAGTCTTTCAGTATATTTTTTTCTATTTCTTTTCTTGTTTACAATGTTTATTCTGTGCCTGTGCAGCTCTGTGTAGTAGTTAAGAGCATATGGACTTAAGACTGCCTGGGTCACAATCCTGTTCCTGTCATATAGAACGTTGGACACGTTTCTCAAAAAAAAGAATTTTTTTTAATTGAGCTCTCACAACGTACCAGATACTAATATAAGCTTTATTTCTTTGATTTTCATTTCACCACTTTTGTTTTGTCTTGTTTTTGTTTTGACATTTCTTTTCCTTTCTTGTACTTTCAGTCATTTTGTATTTTTGCATTTTAGATGTGCCTTTTGTGTCTAGGTTTTGCATTTTCATTTGGCTTGACAGTCTTTGTTATTTTAAGTGGAGCATTTAATCCATTTACACTCCATAAAATCATTGGTATATTTGGAATATTGCAGAAAGAAATTATTGAGATTAGAAAAGTCCATGCTGAGGGCACCTGGGTGGCTCAGTCGGTTAAGCGGCCGATTTCTGCTCAGGTCATGATCTCACAGTTCGTGGGTTCGAGCCCCACGTCAAGCTCTATGCTGACAGCTTGGAGCCTGGAGCCTGCTTCGGATTCTGTGTCTTCCTCTGTCTCTGATCCTCCCCTACTCACACTTTGTGTGTGTGTCTCTCTCAAAACTAAAGAAACATTTAAAAAATTAAAAAAAAAAAAAAGAAAATTCCATGCAAACAAAGGACAGTGGGCTTTTCTCTAAATTAAAGGAGGTGGGAGAGTTTTTTTAGAGATAACATTTACTGCCTTATTTTAAAAGACAGATAACTCTAGTATCGGTATAGAAAGGAGAGTTTATATACAGGAAATAAATAAGGGCATTATTACAGTAATGCAGATAACAATGAGGACTTCATCCAGGACAATGATAATGGGAATAGAAAGGACACGGTTGACAACACATTGTTAAAAGTTAGAAGAATTTAACAAATAATTAGATGCATTGACTGAGGAAGGGGAGAGCATTGTCCTAGGCTTTTCATAGTTTTTTAAATTTTTTATTTATTTTTTAATAACATCTAAGTTAGTTAGCACATGGTGCAAAGATTTCAAGAATAGATTCCTTAATGCTCCTTACCCATTTAGGCCATCCTCTCTCCCACAACCCCTCCAGCAACCCTCTGTTTGTTCTCTATATTTAAGTCTTTTATGTTTTTCCCCCTCCTTCTTTTTATATTATTTTTGCTTCCCTTCCCTGATGTTCATCTGTTTTGTATCTTAAATTCCTCATTTGAGTGAAGTCATATGATATTTATCTCTCTCTGATTAACTAATTTCACTTAGCATAATACCATCCAGTTCCATCCACATAGTCAGAAATGGCAAGATTTCATTCTTTTTGATTGCCAAGTAATACTCCATTATATACATATACCACATCTTCTTTATCCATTCATCCATTGATGGACATTTGGGCTCTTTCCATACTTTGGCTATTGTTTATAGTGCTGCTATAAACATTGGGGTACATGTATCCCTTTTAATTAACACATCTCTATCTCTTGGATAATACCTAATAGTGCAATTGCTGGGTCATAGGGTAGTTCTATTTTTAATTTTTGAGGAACATCCAAACTGTTTTCCAGAGTGGCTGTATCAGTTTGTATTCCCACCAGCAGTGCAAAAGAGATCCTCTTTCTCTGCATCCTCACCAACTTCTGTTATTGCCTGAGTTTTTTATTTTAGCCATTCTGACCAGTGTGAGGCGGTATCTCATTGGGGTTTTGATTTGTATTTCCCTGATGATGAGTGATATTGAGCATTTGTTCATGTCTGTTCACCATCTGGAAGTCTTCTTTAAAGAAGTGTCTATTCATGTCTTTTGCCCATTTCTTCACTGGATTATTTGGTTTTTGGTGTTGAATTTGATAAATTCTTTATAGATTTTGGATTCTAACCCTTTATCTGATATGTCATTTTCAAATATCTTCTCCCATTCTGTCAGTTGCCTTTTAGTTTTGCTGATGGTTTCGTTTGCTGTGCAGAAGGTTTTTATTTTGATGAGGTCCCAATGGTTCATTTTTGCTTTTGTTTTCCTTGTCTCTGGAGACATGTTGAGCAAAAGGTTTTTGCCTGCTTTCTCCTTGAGGATTTTGATGGCTTCCTGTCTTACAGTGAGGTCTTTCATCAATTTTGACTTTATTTTTATGTATGGTTTAAGAAAGTGGTCCGGGTTCATTTTCTGCAAGTTACTGCCCAGTTTTCCCAGCACCATTTGCTGAAGAGACCGTCTTTATTCCATTGGACATTCTTTTCTGCTTTGACAAAGATGAGTTGGCCATATATTTATGGTTCCATTTCTGAGTTTTCTATTCTGTTCCATTGATCTGAGTGTCTGTGTTTGTGCCAGTACCATACTGTCTTAATGATTATAGCTTTGTAATACAGCTTGAAATTTGGGAGTGTGATGCCTCCAGATTTGGTTTTATTTTTCAAGTTTGGTTTGGCTATTTGGGGTCTTTTCTGGTTTCACACAAATTTTAGGATTGTTTGCTCTAGCTCTGTGAAGAATGCTGGTGTTAGTTTGATAGGTATTGCACTGAATATGTAGATTGCTTTGGGTAGTATTGACATTTTAACAATGTTTGTCCTTCCAATTCAGGAGCATGGAATATTTTTCCATTCGCTGCCCTGCCTCATCCGTCCTTACCACTGTGGCATCCATTTGAGATTGCTGCTCAGCCATAGCATTTTTTATTTCATCCTGACTAGATTTTATTTCTATTATCTCTGTGTAAAAGGATTCTAACCTATTTTCAGCCCAAGCTAGTACCCCAGCTAGTATGCTTATTATTGTAATTCTAAATTCTGGTTCAGACGTCTGGCTTGTACTATGTTGATTCAGTCCCTGGCTATCATTTCTTCCTGTTCTTCCTTTTGGGAATTCCTTCATTTCATCATTTTGGAGGAAGAAAAGGAACTAATAAAGTAAAAAATTAAAATTTAAAAATTAAAAACAACACAAATCAAATAAAGGGTGCTAGTTCCTAGGTGTGCTTTGGTCTGGTTGTTGAAAGAAGCTTGATAGATCAGAGAAAAAAGAGAAAGGTAAGAAAAGAAAAAAAAGGAGGGAGGGAGATAAAAAGGAAAATGTTTGTCAATTTGAAAAAATGAGTATGATAAAATTGAATAAAATGAAATGATAAAAGTAAAATAGAATTTAAAAAACTTACTAAAAGTAAAAAATATAGTAGAAAAAACCAAGGAAAAATATTTTAATAAAAATGGAAAATAAAAATAGATTTTTTCTCTTTCTGTATTCAAGAATAAGAAAAGGAAAAAATTGAATAAAAGGACCAGTGAACAAACTGAGGTATGATTGAAATTACATCTGGTTTTCCATAGAAGTCAAGCTATGAAGCACTTTATAGTCTGTAAACTAAGCAGGTGGAAAGGCCCGTGTTTGTCCAGAGCACTGTTGGCTCAGTTGGGTGGGGTTTAGGGTAATGATTTGTTCTTCACTAGGTGGTGTTGCTTAGCTTACTGGGGTGGATTGCTGTGGAGCATGTAGGTGTGAATGTGCATGCATGGGAGGGGTGAAAATGGCGTCACCCAGCTATGCAGTCTCTAGTATAAGAACTCTGTGCTCTCTAGGACTGGCAATCAAACACTCCACCTTTGTCACCAGCTTCCATCCACTCCTGCTTCTACACTGTGTGTTCACCTAGGCAGCTCCTCCCTCTTGGGTTTTATCTCAGATGGGGCTGTGTTTCCTAACCCTTCACTTCTGTGGGACTGTGACTTTGATCTGCTCAGACCTTCTGGGGGAGGATCTCACTGAGCAGTGGCCATGTGCTAGCCTGCCCCAGGAACTTTCAGGAGACTGTGCTACTGCTGATGCCCAGAGACTGTGGCTGGGTGCCAGTCCACCCCAGAAAAAGTTTGCACAATCTTGTAGCAACAGAGTTTCAGGGTTTATGGAAAATCACAACACACATCTGGCTCTAGGCTTCACCTTTATCGTCCTTGTTCCAACACCAGTGAATGTGGTTGTTTTCTGGAGTCTGCTGGGACCTTTGCCTGTGGGGAGGTGCACAGCCTCTACCAAATGTCTTCCCAGCAGGGGGAACGCTTCTCCTTGCGTGGTGCTCAGACCCCTTTAACCTTAATATCTGCTCCTGGGGATTCGCCCTTCCCACCACAGCACAGCCAGGTATTGAGCTTCAGAGTTTCAGACTCTGAGCTCACCCTCTCTTAATGGTATTTAAACCCTCTCCTTTCCCTTTTCTCCCTTTTTCATTCAGTCTCTGCTGCTGTTTCTACTTTTCCACTTTCTCTCAAGCTGTTTTTTTGGGGGGTGATTTTCCCATACCCTCCCCCCATCTCCATTCTCTCTCTGCAAGCAAAAACAACTCTCTGCCCTCCATGGATTCTCTCTCTTCCAGTTCACCTCTCCACGCTGTGTACCTGCTGAGTTCTGTGGTTCAGGTTGTACAGATTGTTTTGTTAATCCTCAAATCAGTTTTCTAGGTGTGCAAGATGTTTAGTGTTGGTCTGGCTGCATTTTGGGGATGAGAGACACAAAAAAACTTCCATACTGTTCCGCCATCTTCAACTATCAGCTTTTCATAGGTTTTTAGACTTTATAACTTACAAAGACTTAAGAAGTAAGAAGTACTTAAGAAGTAAAGATAGATAAGGAGACTTTCAGCGGGGGGCAGGGGAAGTCATAATTATGATTTTAGATAGCTTAACATTGAGAGGCCTGGAGATAACCTAGGAAAAGATGTCCAGGAGAGAGTTCAACATTTAAATCTGAAGTTCAAGAATTAGAGTATAAAATGTCATTTAAAGGAATAAGCATCATAGAAGTGATAGAGGTGATATAGTTGAGTTTATTATGTAAGTAGATGATTTCAAAATAAGAGTGTATATGGAAAAGAGTGGAGGGCCAATAATAGACCCTCCAGGCAATAGCAACAGGTTGAAGGGTAAGTAGAATACACTGAAAAGAAACACAATGAGAGATTAAAAATAATATGATAGCATGGTGTGATAGAAATCTAGGAAAGAAAGTATTCCCAACAGCAGGAAGTGATCATTACTCTGAGATATCTGAGTATAAAAAGTAAGAAATGAAAAGAGATCACCTATTGGAATTAGAAAATTGAAAATAATTTGGAAATCTTAGCAAGAACATTTCAATAATTTTACTGATGAGTACTGAAGAAAATTTCTTTAAAATTCTTCTCACAGGGATGATTTTTGCAAATGGGCTAAGGCAACATCTACCCATTAGGCTTCTATGTACTGCAGCATAATGAAGAATTCCCATCAACTCTGATAGTCACTGAGAGTATTACTATGTTCCAGCAATGAAAGGATCTGCCTTCACCCAGGGTCCTCTCATTCATTTTGGATGCTACTACCCCCAGTGCCTGAGACACAGGAGATGTTCATTTTTTCCACAAATATTTACTGAACATTGACTCTAGACATAGTATTGGATACACAAAGATGAATAAGGCCTGATTCTTCTATATGATCTCCTCTTTGACTAGCTGGGGAGACAGATGGTACCACATTAGAGAACTGATTTTTCTTCCTATAATAATGTAGTCTACCAGGTAGGAAGCAAAGATTTATTATTAAAAATCCATATATGTATTATTTCAATGAGTGTAGACCTTTTAGAACTAGGGTATCTTTTTTTGCTTCTCTATGATTGAATGCAAATGGTTGAAAGTGTGCTTTTCCTTAAAAGGAAAAACCTATATAATCAAAGTGGTCTATTGAAAGACAGGATCCTTCACTGCAAATTTAATTTATGCCTCAGATCTCCTCTGTAATAATTAACAGTTGCTAAATTTAATTAGTTTATGTGTGTGTGTGTGTGTGTGTGTGTGTGTGTATACACACACACAAAATGATTTTCATCTGTGTCTATGGAGAACCAATAAAATGATTTAGATGTAAATATTTGATTATTTATATTTGGGCTGCAGCAAATAAGTCAGATATCTGATGTATACACTTCCACTTGTCTTTTCTATACCTTGGAAGACACTGCTAATCAGGATCTACCCTCTTTCTCTCTAGTCACAGGCATGGACACAAAATCCTTTCCAGCACAATCTTCCAGGAAACTATTACCAATCAATTCACATTTGTACATGAAATGAAACCTATTTTCTCTCCCTGGTCTTCTAGTGTAAAACATCTGTTAAAAATAAAACATAAATGGCACAATCAATCATTTTAGACAAAGCCTTTCAAGTATGTACCTGCCTAATAACTACTAAACGTTAAAAATATAGCCAGCATGTATTGATAGATTACTATATATTAGGCACTAAGAAAGTGTTTTCCTTACATTAACTCATTTAAATTTTATAATACTAGATATGATTGTTGTATCCACTTTTACAGAATAAAAACTGAAGCACAGAGAGATTAAGTAACCTGTGTATGGTCACACGTCTAGTAAATGAGAGACCTGGGATTCAGGTCCTGAGCCTGATTCAGTTAATCACCATGGGCCAAAGGTGATTCTTTGTAAAGATATGCCTGAAAATTATAAGAGAAAAAACAATACTCAAATTCTAATTTGTGCTAAGGCATTGTGTGTGCATATGTGTGTATGGAGAATTATCGGAAATTAGATCACATGGCAAAATAGGTAGGTGTGCCTACTATATTAAATATATTTTTTGCTTATATGCTTTGCTGTGCTGAAAACATTGCATGACAAAATTGAAAAACATGGGCGCCCGTGGGCATGTTGCTACTTACCTCTCCAAGCCTCTGTGCAGCACTTCAGGGGAATAAATACATGTATTCATTGCTGTTAGCACTGTCAATTAAAATAATATATTTGGAAACTAGTTTGGAAATGAATGCCCAGTCTTGAAAATGTTATTATTTTCCAACCCAGCAATCCCAATCTAGGAAAAATTTCCAAAGAAAGAACTTAAAAAATAAGGAACAGATATTTACACATCAAGATTACTTTAGTGACTTAAAATTATAAACAACTAATACGTCCCAAACTAAGGTGATATGGAATGAAATATGATAAATTTGTTATCATCATTCTCATTATCATAGCTTTGAATATTAGTAATAATATAGCATAATAGATGCCACGAATGAAAAATAATTGCTATAGTAAGTTGAATGGCTTTAAATTAAAGGATCAATTTTAGTTGAAATGAAAAGTATAATAATGAACCAAAATGGCTTTATGTCGATAAATCAGTGAGAAAGGAGACTCTGCCAAGCAGGACGAGTGGGTACGTAGATGGCAAATTTCCAGGGAAGAGAGCTGGTTCAAGTAGGATTTAAATAGAATTGCTTAACAAAGGAAATTCTTCAGAGAGAATTACAAATGGCTGTCTTAATGCCAGATATCCTAATAATGTCAAGATACTGGCTTTTGGCCAAAGGATACACTTAGAATTAAGATGCGAGGACTTTCTGTCATAACCTACTCTGCTGATTATTTAACACATCACAATAGACAGAGGACATTGCAGAATTACAAAGAGGAAAATTGAGTCATTTCAAGTAGGAGAGGTAATGTGTGTGTTATAGCCCCATTTTGGTGTATAAAATATCCAGGAGAAAAGGAATTCTTTAAGATATTCTATCAAAACTAGTGACTTGAGTCTCTCAACTCTTGAAAATCAAAAATTAGGGCAATTTGTTACTTTAATTGTCTACTGAACATTCATTTTATACTAAAACCCTCTTTTAGGCTCTTCCCAGGTGTTAATATCATTTAATCTATACAACAGCCTTACTCATTTATTTAGCAAATAACTATGAGAAAATTATTGTTATTTTCATATTATAAATATGGAAAATCATGCTCAGAAATATTAAGCAACATACCTGATATAATGGAGCAACTGTATGTTAGAAGTATTTGAACTCAGATTTGCCTAATGCCAGAACTCTCTCTGTTAATTGACTTTGCCCATAGATGGGTAGACAGCTTCTTTCCTTTCTGCTCAGTGATTTGGCAGCTATGGAATATACCGCTCAGATCTCCCCCAAAGACAGAATTTTGTTGTTGGTTGTGAGGAGTGTGAACCTCTGCATGTAGAACTTTACAACCACAGCCATATTCACTATTCAAGCCAAGGATACCTTCTCCTGGGAAGTTCCCAGTCAATGATTGAATTCAGTGAGAGGACTAGGGCTGGCGATTTCTGTCCAATGGTTGACTCCTATAATGGGCAATTTTTGCCCCATGACTGCCTGCTGAGTTAGGCTGCTTATGGCCTATTCAGAAATAAATCATTTCCCTCCTCCTCTCTACACCCTCCCTCAAAAATTACCTCAGAAATTAGAAAAGATATTGACCTAAAGGATTTCTTATATTTTTGTATTTACTAAATGAATTATATTGCAATTCATAGTGTTAGGACTCTTTCTTCGCTATTAGTCCTTTTGCTATTCTTAATTCAAAGTGTTTGTATAATAAAACCACTTCATATGCTTGGGAATAAATAAAAGCACCACTAAAGAATGTAAAAGTAGGCAAAGACCTCTATCTGCAATATCTCCCATTCCTCATCTTTCTTCCTGCCTATGCCCACTTTTAAGCATTTGAAACAATGTCTAGGAATTCTCTGCTGTTTAACAAAACTAAAAGGCAACTGATGGAATGGGAGAAGACCTTTGCAAATGACATATTATATAAAGGGTTAGTATCTAAAATCTATAGAGAACTTATCATACTCAATACCCATAAAACAAATAATCCAGTGAAGGAAAGGACAGAAGACATGAATAGACACTTTTCCAAAGAAGACATCCAGATGGCTAATAGACACATGGAAGGGTGCTCAACATCACTCATCATCAGAGAAATATAAATCAAAACCACAATGAGATACTACCTCATACTGGTCAGAGTGGCTAAAATTAACAACTCAGGAAATAACAAATATTGGTGAGGATGTGGAGAGAGGGGAATTCTCTTGCACTGTTGGTGGGAATGCAAACTGATGCAGCCACTCTGGAAAACAGTTTGGAGGTTCCTCCAAAAATTAAAAACAAAACTGCTCTACAATCCAGCAACTGCACTAATCACTATTTATCCAAAGGATACAAAACTGCTGATTTGAAGGGGCACATGCCCCCCAATATTTATAGCAGCACTATCAACAATAGCCAAATTATGTAAAGAGCCCAAATGTCCATCAGCCAATCAACTGATGAATGGGTAAAGAAGATATATATATATATACACATACATATATATATATGTTGGTGTGTGGGTGTGTGTGTATGTATGTACACATACAAAAAGAATAAAATCTTGCAATTTGTAACAACATGGATGGAATGGAAGTGTATTATGCTAAGTGAAATAAGTTAATCAGATGATCAGAGAAAGACAAATACCATGATCTCGCTCATATGTGGAATATAAGAAACAAGACAGATGAACATAGGGGAAGGGAAGGAAAAATAACATAAAAATAGAGAGAGAGGCAAACCATAAGAGACTATTAGCCATAGTGAACAAACTGAGGGCTGGTAGAAGGGAGGTCGGTGGAAGGATGGGCTAAATGGATGATGGACATTAAGGAGGGCACTTGTTGGGATGAGCACTGTGTTGTATGCAGATAATGAGTCACTGAGTTCTACTACTGAAACCAGCACTACACTGTATGTTAATGAAATTGAATTTAAATAAAAAAATTTAAAAAGATAAAAGGAAAAAACAGAAAGAAAATAAAATAAAACAATTTAGTGCACATGCACTACCTCTTATCTCCCTTTCCAATTCTCCCATTTAAAAAATAAATTATTTGTGTGTGTGTGTGCTTGTTCTTTCAGCAATCTAACTTGAAACTATACTTAAGTTTAAATTGATTGGAATTAGTTTATTTCATTGGAAATTTGCCTTAAGTTACATATGTATTAAAACCCACTTTTACAGTTATTCCAAAGGGATCATGGGCTGTGGAAATAGAAAAATGTGTGTTCTATCTGTCACTTGGAACAAGAAACACTTTGTTTTTGCTGTCTCTAGACTCTCAGTAAAGGACCCCTACATGTTTTCTTGAACCAGTAGAAACAAGTAGTTGTGGTTTGCAGAATGAGTAGACTAAATAAGGAAGATAAAATATCATTCTTTTTTCTTTCTTTCTTTTTTTTTTTTGAGAGAGGGAGTGAAAAAGAGAGAGCATGAGAGCTGAGGGCAGGGAGGGCAGAGGGAGAGGGAGGGCAGAGGGAGAGGGAGAGAGAGAATCTTAAGCAATCTCCGCGTTCAGCACAGAGCCCTGTGCACACAGAGCTCCATCTCATGACTGTGGGATCATGACCTGAGCCAAAACCAAAAGTTTGATGTTTAACTGACTAAGCCACTCAGGTGCCTCCATGGGTGGTCCTTTCTTAAGCATCAATATAAAATTAAACTAAAATATGATTTGATATAAAGTATCAAGATTTTTATTCAGCTGATGAGAAAGCAAACTGCCTTCCACAATCATTCCTTTAGTGTAATTTTTTATCCTTGTACTAATTCAAGTATCTTTTCACTATAAGGAGCAGAATTCAATCCTTATTTACTTATTCAAAAAAGTAAAATTTTCAAATAATATTTTGGGGTATTAATATAAAAGAAGTTTAAACAGTCAACACAGAAGTGGCAGAAATCAGGAAAGCTCTAGAAGCCGCCAGTGGTCAGTGTTCACACACACTCTTTCAGGGCAGGAAACTGACAGCTTTATTGATTCCCACTTACTATACCCATTCCAGATTCTTGGTAGAGAGCTATCTGGTAGATTTACATTTGTTAGGAATCTGCCTATCAATCGCTGAGGGGTAGAGTTACATAGTACAAATGGAGCCAAATATCAGCCCTTAAAAATGCTGCTAATACAAAGTATTAACAAAAATGCCTGTGCTTTGTGTGGTGGCTATGGCTCTCACTTCACTCAAATAAGATTTGAGGACTCTGTGTCACAGTGAAGTTCACTAGCCACTGGACCCAAGGGTCAAAACAGTCTTAAAATTAACTTTCCTGGCTGCTATTGCTGAGCAAGAAATTCAATAGCTCATGTTGGCAACAAAAATCTTCCCTTTCTATATATTTCTCATAGATTCATATGCAAAGCATACTAGGGCCTCAAAAAGCAGAAGGGAGTTTTACACTGTACTATTTACATACATTTATATTCCTACCTAACAAATAAATAAGCAAATAAAACCCAGTAGAATAGAGAGTGGGGGGAAAAGTAGTCAATCAATAAAAGAAAACAGAATAAATTATTAAGCCTAAGGAGGCATTTCATGAATAAGTCAGCTGGTTCCAAGAATCATCTTGTAGTAGCTTTCCACTTGAAAGTTAATATACAATTCCTAAAGTAGAAATTGTGACAGCCATGTCTGAAATAATAGAAATGTAGGACTCAAAAGGATAACACAAGTAAATTGACTCATTTTAGAGACAAGAAAACAGTCTCAGAAAAGAGAAGTGGTTTTCTAAGACCAAAGAGCTTGCAATTCCAAGAAGAAAATTCCAATCCAGACCTCCTGGCTTTAAACTCAGAGCTCCTCATTCTAGTTCCTAAAATGGTATTGCAGTTTTCCAAGATGCTTGTATTCTGTCAGCTCTTTTGGTAATAATTGGGGCTATTCTACTGGGGAAACATCATGCTGCCTTCTGTAAAATAATGATTTTTCACCAAACTGATTCTCTATTTTAGATTTAGGACTAGTACTTGCCTAGAAAGGTTAAAATTGTCAGTGATATAATTTTGGTTATTTTCAGACTTGTTTTTGAGGACATTTTATAAAGCTAAGCATCACTGAGATTTTAATTAATAATTAATTTTACTGTTTTTTTCTGACAACTTCTGAATATCTAGTTGCATTAGACCAAAGTGCCTTTAATAATTTCTTTATTAACTTTATAATCTAAATGCTTATTTAAACAGAAAATAAAAGCTGACTTTTTTTGAATATGGAGATACATAACAGAATAATATATGGTTTCTACTTTTGAGGAATTCAAAGCATAAATAACTAAAGGGAAAGATACATTAAAATAATTATAATGTAATAAGAGATACAGTATAAAGGAGTAGAGTATTATGGAAACCTCTAATACTTGTCACAGGAGTGTGTATATATAAATATTTTAAATATTTATTTATGAGAGAGAGAGAGAGAAACAGACAGATTGTGAGCAGGTGAGGGACAGAGAGAGAGGGAGACGTAGAATCTGGAGCAGGCTCCAGGCTCCAAGCTGTCAGCACAGAGCCCAGTGCAGGCCTCGAACTCATGAATCGAGAGATCATGACCTGAGTCAAAACTGGACGCTCAACCTACTGAGCAACCCAGGCACCCCTGGAGTGTGTATGTATAAAAGATTGTAGTTGCTTTCCTCAAAGATTTCACAATTTGGGAATTTCAGTATTCTTTTCTATTTAATGGGGCAAATGCCCTATTGTGACTATAGTTTGCATGATCATTTTTAGGAAAGTATATATTAAAGAACATTGAACTTTGCTAGAATCTTTGGAGTAAACAAAAAATTCACACATACTTTTCCCCTTGTATTTCTAATATGGAAATAAGATGTCGATAACACAGAACAGAAAGTCACAAATTGTATAAAAGTGGTGCAGACCATGCTATGGAAATTGAGAAATGGGAAAGATCTTTTCTAGATAGGAAGACTCCATCCACAATTGAGTCATTTAACTGAATGAGTACAATCAAGATGTGAGAAATTTATCAAGAGCTAAGTGTTAGATATTTCTAAAATGTGAATGGCGTCAACATGCTTAGCATTTATTTTGCACATATGGAAAAATCAACTAGATGTGTTTGGTTGAAGCATAAAATATATCAAGAATACTGGTACAAAATGAGGCTTAAAAAGAAAGTTGGAGCCTAAATGCAAGTTATTAATAAATAAGATATTGATTTAGCATTGTATTCAATAACCAGTTTGGAGACATCAAAAGTATCTGAACTAGAGAGTTATGATGCTAGGGTTGTATTTAAGAAAATTAATCTACTAGT
Organism: Hyaena hyaena; assembly: GCF_003009895.1. Lineage (NCBI taxonomy): Eukaryota > Metazoa > Chordata > Mammalia > Carnivora > Hyaenidae > Hyaena > Hyaena hyaena. The sequence continues at coordinate 535,080 of NW_024081521.1, read as the reverse complement.
CTCAAGTATCTGCGTTGGAAGTGAGAAACATTGGAGGTGACAGAGATCAATCAGAACACTGTCTCAGTAACCTATGTACTGTATTATGAAGACCTAGATTAAGGCAGCAGAAGAAGAAATTGCTGAGAAATGCAACATATAAACTTGTTTTCACATTAAATATACATACCCCACATATTATCCCCACATAACTTAGGATCTTTATTATATATAAATATATATAACATATATATTATGTATGTATAATATATATTACATTCTTCCAAAATATTTGTCAAGAGGATTATTGTGCATGTGTCACAATGTTGTGTGTCACATGCACAATAAACCCCATGGCAAATATTTTGGAAGAATAAAACATTTTTTAAAAATAAGAGTTACCCAAAATGTCATGCACTTCAGAAACAAAAATAAAAACAAACAAAAACAGAAAATAGAGTGGGTATGAGTGGATCAATATGATAGATTTAATTTTGCCTTATGGGTAAGGGTATCAAGGAAATGAGATAAGAGAAGGCAGATTTTAAAAATAATAATAAATAGATATAAGGTGTCAGAAGAACTTATCTCTTGTCAGAAAAGGGTATGGTTAAAATTAAGGAGTAATATTAAGGAGCCAAATGTCGGAGAGGACGGGAAGATTTCTGGGGAAGGAAAATACCTCCCTCCTCTTCCTACTCAGGATCTCATATTCTTAAGCCTTTGAGTCTCAATTTTCTCAGTTTTAATATGGGAATAATATTACCTGCTGCTTGTTGACCACTATTAAGTAAGTAAATATATATTTTGGAACATTAGTACTTATTATGTACTCAATAAATATTGCTTGAATATTAGATGATTGAGAAGTGGAAGATGGAAGCAGATAACAAGGTAAATTAAAATAAATTAAATTAAGTAAAAGGGAAAATAAAGTGTACTGCTGACAGAACGTAGCCAGATTCCTGACATATGGGAAGGTTTAGAAAATATTTTACTAAATGGAATTAAAACTATGGGTTTCATAGTTGGCTATACTTGTATTCTATGGGATACAACTTTGGGGGCTTAATTGATCCCAGTTAAATTCAACAGCAGAAATAATAACACCATGATTCTTCAAGTTGGCAATCAAATCAATCTGTATTTATATCTACAGTAGGAAGCCATAATTCAGTCTTCTTGAATACCCTGTTAATGAGATGTTTTGTCTTAGTGAGTTTCCCCATAAACTATGTTTTTAAATATAAATTAAATGAGAAAGCCAATATCCCATGGCTCCCTGGGATTTGCCCAGAGACAAATTCCTCTAAAATCCCAAGGTCCTTTGCTGCATTGGTTTAATGTTTCTATTAAAATGTCCATGAAAATTAAAAAGAAGACAATGTGTACTTGTATGTTTAAAAACAAGTTTAAAAAACATTTTTAACTCCAGTGCACAGTATAGTTGTCTGTCTCTCTTTCCTTTACTGCAATTTTCCAAGCAATTTGAAGAAAATTTGTGATCTGCAGTGTATCCTGCAGAGACTCAGCATCATCCTGCTGTTTCTGCAAGAGGAAACTATAAACTCTTCTTGGGTTTTCCCACACAATTATAAGATAATTAAGCTTAGCTCTTTAAGGATGAGTTCAGGACTAGAACTGGTCTCTTCTTAGCTAAATAGTGCTCTGAGGGCAAAACGCTTAATTATAAAAGATCATCTTAAACACACACACACACACACACACACACACACACACACACACGAGAGTAATCTAGGTCTTTTGTAACAGCATCTATAGAAAATGCTGTTATTTTTTTCATGGATTTAAATGTTTTGCAAACCAAAGGCTTTCTAATTGCAAGAGAAATAGGAATACACTTCTTGAGAGAAGGTAATACACATGAAGCCCTCACTGAGCAAAATAAGAGTATTAGAAGCCAACAAAGAATTTTCAGCATTTACACACCTGAAAAAGACACCAATAGTTTAAGAAAAAAAAAGAGGCTTCAAGGAATCACAATCATTGCATCTCTATAGTCATATCTGCTTTTTGGCTCTGTGTTCAGTGAACAGGAAGCAAGATGAAAGAACTTGCCCTCATATATCTCTTTTAAAGGAAGCAAAATAAAATGCTCCAGATAGATGCATATACATGACTTCCTGACTTGCCTACCATGGTGATTTGGCTGGACTTGGTAGAAAAAGAAATCCTAAAGTTTTGCCTCCCAACCTGTTTTACATCTATGTAATGAGGCTCTAATCTCCTATTTCAAGGGATATAAGATTTAAATAAGATAATGTATGTAAAAGTGTTTTTTGAAGTCCTAAAGATAAAGTACTCAAGACGTGTTGAACAAATCAGGTCTATCATTTACATTTTTAATATATCTATGGAAATTAGGATTAAGACAAGAAAGATTACTTTTGTTTATAAAGTTTGGTTGAAAAGGAATAAAATATAATCTCATAGATCATATGACTTGAAGCTCAATAGCTCCTGTTTTAAACCTGAATCTCTGACTATTATGTAGGCCTTGGGTATAAAAGATTGGGTATTGATGATCTTATTAAAGTTCTAGAAGGCTTCTCCAAAGTGCAGAGCTCTGACTTGGAGAAATGCATGATGAGGAGAGGTAAACCCAGGGACAGTGACCTGTCCTTTTGGATATCAGAGGACTTTTTGAGAGATGCATGGGCTCTCAGGAAGATACTAAAAATCAAAGGAGAATTTAGGAAAAGATGGGAACCTCAGAGAAAGGGAGCCAGTATACTAAGTGGCTTTTGTTCTCATTACATTAGCCAATCAGATATTACTAGAGACTCATTTACTGGTAGTTCTAAAACAGTTTCTTTGCCCCACTTAGCTCCTCTCTTGGTGTGTATAATTTATCAGCCAGAATTGTATAGAATAAAGCTCTTAGCAGCTTGATTTGATCACCAAACTCTAACCTCAACCTTCAACATCATTAAGTCAGACTGTGCTAATATAGACACTTGCAATAATTTGGACATAGGAAGGGCTCCTTTGGGTTTCTTAGTTGTCATTTTTTTAATTTCCTGCTAAAAATATCAAGCACTAAGTTAGATGCTAAGAATAATAATAACACTCCCTTCTTCCCTCAAGATATGCACAGCCTGGTGCAGGAGAAAGAAGAGTAAACTGAAAATGTTAACACAATGTTCAAAATGCTATAAGGAAACAAAAGAGAGACATAGTAAATATACCTGGGGATAAGAAAGTCTTTGAAGAGTAAATGAGATCTGTGCTGTGATTTGAATGATGAGCAGCTCTTGATCAAGGAGGCAGTGTTAGAGGGCACTCCAATTAGAGGAGATAGTAAATTCAAAGGTATGAAGTGACAATGAATCAAAGTATGTTGTTGAACTTTCAGTTTGGTGTAACTGCCATGTAAAGAGGTCATGAGGAGAGTGGAGAGAGAAAAGGCTATAAAAGGTAATGGAGGTTTACTCAGGCTTCATATGCTGTGGGATAGGAAATACGTATCTCCTGAAAAGTTTTAAGCATTAGGCAGAAGGGTAATGACGTGATTTGTTTTTGGAAGATTACTATAGCAGTTGGATGCATAAAATTACTATATTACTAAAGGAATACAGAGTATAGCAGGAGGAGGAAAGTGAGAGTACCTCTCAAATTTTTACCTCACCCAGTTACAATGGAAAGAAACAATAGTCTAAAATAATAAATATTTTTATATATTATGTAAAAAAAGAAAGGACTATATATTTTTTAATGTTTATTTTTGAGAGAGTGAGACAGAGCATGAGTAGGGGAGGGACAGAGAGAAAGGGAGACACAGAGTCGGAAGCAGGCTCCAGGCTCTGAGCTGTCAGCACAGAGCTGGAAGGGGGCTCAAACTCACAAACCATGAGGTCATGACCTGAGCTGAAGTTGGATGGTTCACTGACTGAGCCACCCAGGTGCCCCTATAAGCTAAACTTTAAAGTTCACTTTAAACAAGATATTTGGTTTGAGATTAGTTACTATAAGAGTATAAAATAAATTATTTTACTGTAAAATATATGTATGGGGGCGACTGGGTGGCTCAGTCGGTTAAGCGTCCGACTTCAGCTCAGGTCATGATCTCACAGTTCGTGGGTTCGAGTCCCGCATCGGGCTCTGTGCTAACAGCTCAGAGCCTGGAGTCTGCTTCGGATTCTGTGTCTCCCTCTCTCTGCTAGATTCTGACCCTCCTCTGCTCGTGCTCTCTCTCTCTCTCTCTCTCAGAAATAAATAAAACTATATATATATATATACATTTCTGATTGCTACATCAGACAATTATCAGACAATTGCTACATCACACAAGAAAGCTTCATAAATTGAATAGAAAGGAGGTCCCTTTACCTCCTTCCTCATCCAGGAGAAAGCTTTCAAGTGTGATATTGTTTGCTATGAGTGTTTTTAAATGCCCTTTATCAAATTAAAACTGTTTCTATTCTTGGTCTAAGATTTTGTTTTTATCATACATGAGAGTTGAATTCTATCAAATGCTTTTTCTTCCTGTGAAATAATCATATAATTTCCTTGTTTATTTTGTTGGTTTGGTGAGTTACACTGATTGATGTTCTAATGTTAAACCAACCTGCATTCCTGAAAGAAAGCCCAGTGATTGTAAGGGACTAACTTTTTAAAAGCAATTTAAAAAATTCATTGCTGTGTTCAATTTGCTAATACTTTGCTTACAGTTTTCATGTATATGTTCATGAAGAGAATAAGCTATAATCTTCTTGTGATGACCTTATCAAATATTGCCATTTAGTTGATACTAGCCTTATAAAACCAAATGAGAAGAGTTATTCCTCTTTTTAAAATTTATTTAAGGTTCAAGTTATTTTTTCTGTACATGTTTGGGAACTTTTCCAGCTGAAGCCTACTGGGCCTAAAATTTCTTTGTGGGAGAGTATAATTTAATTTAATTTAACTTAATTTAAATTTTAAAATTTAGATTCAAGTTAGTTGGGGCACCTGGGTGGTCAGTTGGTTTAGCATCTGACTTTAGCTCAGGTTGTGATCTCATTCATGGTTCGTGGGTTTGAATCTTGTGTTAAGGTCTCTGCTGACAGCTCAGAGTCTGGAGTCTGCTTCAGATGCCATCTGGATGTGTTCTTTGGAAAAGTGTCTATTCATGTATTCTTCCCATTTCTTCACTGGATTATTTGTTTTTCTGGTGTTGAGTTTGGTTAGTTCTTTATGGATTTTGGATACTAAGCCTTTATCCAATATATCATTTACAAGTATCTTCTTCCCGTTCTATCATTTGCCTTTGCAACATGCAAAAGAATGAAACTGGACCACTTTTTCACACCATACACAAAAATAAATTCAAAATGAATGAAAGACCTAAATGTGAGCTAGGAAAACCATCAAAATCCCGCAGGAGAAAACATGCAGTAACCTCTTTGACCTCGGCAGCAGTAACTTTTTTTTTTTTCAAAGAACCAGCTCCTAGTTTCATTGACCTTTTCTACTGTTTTAAGGGTTTTTTTTTTGTTTTGTTTTATTTCTCTTTAATTAACTTCTTCTCTAATATTTATTATTTCCTTCTTTCTACTAGTTTGCTTTTTGTTTGTTCTTCTTTTTCCAGCTCCCTTAGGTGTAAAGTAAGGATGTTTATTTGAGATTTTTCTTGCTTTCTTAGGTAGACCTGTATTGCTGTAACTTTCCACCCAGAACAGCTTTAGATATAGTCCAAAGATTTTGGATTTTTGTGTTTTTATAATTTTCATTTGTCTCTACGTATTTTTTAAATTTCCTCTTTGATTTGTTGGTTGACTAATTCATTGTTTAGTAACATTTTATTTAACCTCTATGTATTTGTGGTCTCTCCAGATTTTTTCTTGTGGTTGATTTTTAGTTGCATTGTGTTGTGGTCAGAAAAGGTACATGATATAACTTCAGTCCTTGAAATTGTTGAGACCTATTTTGTGAATGCATAAATATTTACAATTGTTGCAACCTCTTGTTAGATTGTACCTTTAATAATTATATGTTGTCTTTATTTGTCTCTTATTACAGTCTTTGTTGTATTTATTTTTACTCTTTTTTTCTTTCTTTCTTTCATTCTTTCGTTCTTTCTCTTCCTTCCTTCCTTCCTTCCTTCCTTCTTTCCTTCCTTCCTTCCTTCCTTCCTTCCTTCCTTCCTTCCTTCCTTCCTTCCTTCCTTCCTTTCCTTCCAGTTTTTCTTTTAAAGTCAACTTCGTCTGACATAATTATTGAGACTCTGGCTTTCTTTTGACATCTATTTTCATGATAAATGTTTCTCCATCCCCTCACTTTCAATCTGCAGATGCCTTTAGGTCTAAAATGAGTCCTTTGTAGGCTTTTTTTTTTTAATCCATTCTGATACCCTATGTCTTTTGATTGGAACATTTAGTCCATTTACATTCAAAGTAATTATTGATATGTATTTCTTGCCATTTTGTTCTTTGTTTTGTGTTTGCTTTTGTAGATCTTTTCTGTTCTTTTCTCCCTTATGCTCTTCTCTCACCATAAGTGAGCTTGCTTTAGTAATATACTTGGATTCCTTTCTCTTGATCTTTTGCATATCTATTACTGGTTTTTGATTTGTGGTTACCATTAGGTTTATAGATAACATATTCTGTATATAGCAGTCTCTCTTAAATTGATAGTCGCTTAAGTTTGAACCCATTCTTTACTCCTCTCCCCTCCATGTTTTAGGGAGATGGTGTCATATTTTGCATCCTTTTATTTAATGAGTCCCTGGACTTACTTGTGCATATATACCTTTTTTTTTTTAACTACTTTTTGCTTCCTACTTTTCTTACTCTCACTTATAGCCTTGCTGCATGAAATATTCTTGGCTATTGATATTTCCCTTTCAGCCTTTGAATATAGCATGCCACTCCCTTCTGGCCTGCAAAGTTTCTGTTGAAAAATTTGCTGATAGTCTTATGGGGTTTCCCTTGTATATGGCTGGGTTGTTTTGTTTTTGTTTTTGTATTTTTTTTTTGTCTTGTTGCTTTTAAAATTCTTTCTTTATTACTGCCTTTTGCTTTTTTAATCATTTTTTAAAATGTTTGTTTATTTTTGAGACAGGGAGAGACAGAGTGCGAGCAGGGGAGAGGCAGAGAGAGAGGGAGACAGAGAATCTGAAACAGGCTCCAGGCTCTGAGCTGTTAGCACAGAACCCGATGCAGGGCTTGAACACACAAACCCTGAGATCATGACCTGAGCAGAAGTCAGACACTTAACTGACTGAGCCACCCAGGCGCCCCTGCCTTTTGCCTTTTTAATGACTATGTGTCTTGGTGTGAACCTCATTGGATTGATTTTGTTGGGGTATTTCTGTGCCTCCTAGATCTGAATTTCTGTTTCCTTCCCAAAATTGGGATGTTTTCAGCTATTATTTCTTCAAATAAATTTTCTCTTTTCTCTATCTTCTTCTTCTGGGATCTCTATAATGTGAAATTATTATGTTTGATATACTTGCTGATTACCTAAGTCTATTCTCATTTTGTATAATTTTTTTTACTTTCACCTGCTCAGCTTGATTACTTTCCATTACTCTGTTCTCCAGGTCACTGATTCATTCTTCTGATTCTTCCAGTCTGTTATTTATTTCTTCTAGTGTATTTTCAATTTCATTTATTGCATTCTTCACCTCTGATTTTTTTTTTTTTAATGTTTTCTGTCTTTTTGTTAAGGGACTGATGTTCTCCACTGTTGTCTCAAGTCTAGTGAGTATCTTTATCAGGCATATTATTTATCTCTATGTAACTTAGGTCTCTTGCTGTGGTTTTGTCCTGGTCTTTCATTAGGGACATATTCCTCTGTCTCCTCACTTTGTTAACTTTCTGTGTCTGTTTCTCTGTGCTAGGAAAGTCAGCCATATCTCTTGCTCTTGAAAGTAGTGGACAAGGTGTGCACATTTAACAGGGTCCTCTTCCACAGGGGGCAGGCAGCTGCCATCAGGACTGGGACCAATCAAGATAGCTCTGCAAAGTGCCTACAGGTAGGGTGTGTATGCCTTCAGGTTGTTTGCAAGGTTCTCTTCAACAATAGACACACAGTCACTGCAGAGATGGGCTGGATAGGGCCACACTGCAAAGTGCATGTGGGCTGGGCACACAGTTTTGACAAGGGGCATACATCCTCTTTGGGAGGTGACCAGCTGCCTCCCCCATCCCAAGACCCTCAAAAGCATGTGGTTGAGACCTGTGGTGTTGGCAAAATTTGTACCAGTCTTCTGGGGGAAGGGAGCTTCAGGACCAAGTCCTAGCAGGCCTGACTGGAGAGGGTGGGGCATGGTGTAAGGAAGTTATGTAGTAAATGTCAGTGTCATGGGGGTTCCTGTAAATGGCTGTGTGTTTATGCTGGAGGGTGAGGGAGGGAATTGGTGTCTGCCAGCTCCTTTGTTCCTGTATAAATTCACGAGATTATTAAATAACTCTCCCTCCCGTATGTCGTAGGTGTTTATAAAACTGCTGCTTCTGTGCTGTCCATCCATGGGCTCTTTGTTGTACGGTCTTTTTAAGGGTGAGGACTCAGTTTCCTATTGCTCTCCCAGCTCTCACACAGCCAAGCCTGATGAATTTTAAAGTTCCAGGCTTTAAGTCCCTCTGCTTATAAAAATTTATGAAATTTACCTCCTCTGGTTTTCAAACCCAGGTGTTATGGAGATTCATCTTACTTGAGCAGGCTTCCTGGTGCAATAACTTGAGTCATGTTAATAACTTGGGTCATGTTCCCATTATTATTCTGATATTGAGAACTTTTACCTACCTGTTTGTGCATTTTTATCTCCATCAGTCTTGTTTGGAATTATGAATTTATTAAGCTTTTCAAAAAATCAACTTTTGACTGTGTTGCTTTTATCTATTATAAGTCTGTTTTGTGTTTCATTTATTTTTGCCCTTCTCTTTCCTTTTTTTCTATTTTCTTGGTGATAAATGTGTTGTTCATATTCTAACTTTTATAAATACTTATATCTTTGATTTTAGCCTCTCTTTTCTCTAACATGTTGTTCTAAACATGATTAGTTTCATTCTACAAATTTCATCTTATCATCATTCAGTTAAAAGTATTTTCTAACTTACATTGTGATTTTTTAACTCTTTTTTCTTATTAAATTCCCCCTTTTCATTTTATTTTATGTTGGGGTGCCTGGGTGGCTCAGTTGGTTAAGTGTCTGACTTCAGCTTAGGTCATGATCTCATGATTCTTGAGTTTGAGTCCTGCATCAGGCTCTGCACTGGTGGTGCAGAACCTGCTTGGGACTCTCTTTCTCTTCTTTCCCACTTGCACGCTTGCTCTCTCTCTCTCTCTCTCTCTCTCAAAATAAATAAGTAAACTTTTTAAAAAAATTATTTTATGTTGTCACTATAGATGTATTGACTTTGTTTTCGTTGGTGTTTGCATGATATACCTACTTTCTTCCTTTAATTCCCAACCTTTCTGTGTATATCTTTTATAAACACTGTATAGTAAATTTTACATTATATTCAGTATGGCAATTTTTGTACTTTAATAGGAGAACTTATCCATGCACATTTAATCCAACTGCAGATATACTTGCATTTATATTTATCATAATACTAAATTTTTACTTTCTTATCACATGTTTATGTATCATTTTGATCCATAGAAATCTACTGTTTAAGTTCCATATATTCAGGATTCTTTTTTATCATCTTCTTTTATTCATTTTTAAACTGTATATTTGTCAGAAACTATACTCAGTATGCTTCCAGTCCTTTCAGATATCTTGAAAATTGTTCATAGTGTAGTATTTGGTAAATAATTCATATAATTCTGTTTTTGTAATTTTATTGTCTGAGTTACACACACCTGTGTTTTAATATTTTCATCCTGTTTTTTGATACTTGCTATGCCTAATTTCATATACTGGAATTCATGTACTGAATGCCACACATGTATATGAAAATTTGTTGATGATGTTATTTTCCTCCAGAAAAGTACGCACCCTACCCACTGATAGACAGCTAGATTTACAGAATCACCACAACCCAATAAGGGACTGAGTTGACTTGATGTGGCTTTTAAGCCTTTGTAGGGCTAATTCTACTTCTGGTTTACCCTTGTTCCCAAAGTGTAGACTTCCAGGGTCTTTACCAGGGACTGTCCTTTTTGGAAATTCTGGGACTACAAATATTTTCCTTGACATTGTATGAGAAAAGAAAATTCTGGTCTGCATTTCAGAGTTTTTCTGCTTAAAGTCCTAGCCTATTGCTTTATGTAAGGAATTTGAAAATTATCTCAAAGACAAAAGTGCTAACTTTTCTGGTTCTCTATATTTTACTTCTTTTGTAGTTGTTTGCTTCTCAAATATTGGCTCTTTTGGAAGTCCTATTCTCAAACTTTTGATTTCCCAGTGCCATATGATTTTAGAAAGGTTTGTTGGATTCTATGCCTCTTAACATATTGTCAGATTGCAGTTGTCAGATGAGGAATGATGGCTTTAGGCCAACTGGTGTTGGAGAAAATAAAGTAATGTAGAAATAAGAGGACTCAGTTACAAATTGAGTAGGGTTTTTGCAAAGATGCTGGATGAAAAGAAAAAATCAGAATGAATTATAAAATTTTCCACAGAAAGTGGAAAGACATAGAAGTAGCATTTTGAAACTGAAGAAGAGATAGGTTATTTAAGAAATGTGCTGGCACATTTCATTAAAATTTTGGAAATATATTTGAGATCAGTTTCCCATATCATACAGTCAGAAAGTTTCCAGAAAGATTACAGCATTGAGTGAAAAACCTGAGAACTGAATTTAATAGAATAAAATATAAATATTTATCTTACTTTACTTGAGGAATATCTTTATAATTTTTAGAAAAATAAAGGAACAAATCAATGGAGAAAATTGAAAGACTTGTGTATGACTATTTGAAAGCATCTCAACAGTAAAAATATAAAAAATACATTGATAAAAAATACAAATGACAAGGGGCATCTGGGTGGCTCAGTCAGTTAAGTGTCCGACTTCGGCTCAGGTCATGATCTCATGGTTCGTGGATTCGAGGCCTGCATCGGGCTCTGTGCTGACAGCTAGCTCAGAGCCTGGAGTCTGCTTCAGATTCTGTATCTCCCTCTCTCTCTGACCCTCCCCTGCTCACACTGTCTCTCTCTCTCTCTCAGAAATAAAAAAAAAAAAAAACATTAAAAAATACATATGACAAGAGGGAAAAGTTAGCATTATAATTCTTGAAAAAGGATTGCTATTCCTTAATTATCAAGGGTAGTTGGATGGAAAATTAGAGATGTTTTAATAAAGCTGAAGAATAAATGTAGAGGAGGAAGGATCTAACACAAAGTCTGTATGTAACAAGCTCTAAATGAATATTGGAGTTTTGAAACTGGCCTGTCCTGACCACATAGACACACATTAAAATGTGTATATTTCATGCAAATGGCAGTGGAATTATGGTCAAAGACCATCACCTGACTAAGAAAAATGATCCTGGATACTATGTGGGGAATGGTTGAGTGTGGTCCAGGCAAGAAGCAAGAATACTGGTTAGAATCTTGGAGGAAGCAGATCGTTTTATATATCATTTCTTGATGGATTAAGGAATGTCCTTACAAATGACATTCTAGGAAGTTGTGCCATCCCTGAGGTTCCATTTATACTTCATTTACATCTAGAAAGCAGTCCTGTTTTTCTCTAAATAAACATCTACAAAAAACTTATCTTTTATTATATAGTTTTCAAGTTATATATGTCACATATTTTCTCCATGTTCCAATCTTCTCAACTTCTGGCCAAATATCTTTCAAGTTAAAGTCTGTTAGATTTTATCCTTCATTTTATGATTGTGAAGTTAAAACTGCTGGCTTTTATGGAGATTGTGCCTGTATTTGATTCTTGTTAAAATTTTGGGCAAAATCTTTGACCTAGTAAGGATCTTTCCTGGGGCTTTATCATACTTAAATAATCCAAAAGCAGATAAAGAAGAATATCTGGAACAAAAGAATTATAAATTATTAATTGAATAACATGATGTGCTCTATATCACAATAAAATAATACATAGCCATTAAAAATGACTATTATAAAGACTGTAGCAACCAGAATATCCTTATGAATCATTCATCCAGATTATAAATGTGTATCTACACTATAGTTAAAACACCGTAAAAATGATATATATTTGGGGCCAGGTCTGGAAAAGATCAGTCGAGATGAAAATAGTTTCATTCATGGAGGTGATCAGACATTAGTTTTCAAACTATAGTGTGTAAGTGAATCATCTGAAATATTCCTTTAAAATTCACAACCCCAAACCCACCCTAAGAAATTTATATTTAATTACTCTGAAAAGGGAGTTCAGAACTTACATATTTAAGAAAGCATTCTCAAGTGATTCTGAGGCAGTACATAAGTCATTCACTGTTGGTGACACTGTGACAAGATCAGAGGTGATTTAAAGGATTATAACCACAATGGTATAATCCATTAATGTGGTTATGCTGTTTGCTCCACAAATATGAAAATTGTGGGGGAAATCAGGAATACACTGCATTCTATTGTTCAATTGTCTGACCAGCCCTTTGCAAAATGTGATAGACTGAATTTTATACAGCTGATGTATAAAATTATGACATCTGTATATTTCTGACTGATATCAACATGTTTCTTATTGTTGCTTATGTTTGTGGGACTCTATTTTTCCTATCTACTCTATAGGAAGAGACGGACTCCATTTGGTAACTTACTGCTATTCAGGTCTCAGTATTGAGTAGGGGAAAGAACAAATTTACAGCAATTCATTAATTGAAGAGGACTTTAATTGATAGTTCCCTATTGAAAAGGCTAGTGTTCAGCTTATCATCATGGATTCAGTATCTACTTTTCTGTATGAACCTACATTTGCTGTATCTCAGCTTTCCTCCTGGTTCCTCAAACCTGGTTTTCCCTTTTCTTGTTGAAACAGGTCCCACATTTGACCTAACTCATATCATACCCTACTATACTCTTGCTAGCACTTTCCCTAGGTGATTGAATTGCCTCTTTTGGGTCAACTCACTAGTTTGCTTCCTGCTTTGAACGGGCTTATCAATAAAAGGCCTATTATAGCTGTAACCTGCTGTTATTTACTTAATGATTGCTACATAATTGGCTAATATGCTTAGAAATGTGACTGGTACATACATAGCAAGGGCACAGCAAAGGCCAGTGATTATTCATTCCATCTGCAGGTATGGACACTTTAGCTATCAGCATTCGCCCTAACTCTAACCACCTGTGCATCTATTGGATACTTGGATTGGACTTTAAATAAATTAACTATTATGATTTCATGAATGTCCCATCCTTTCAGCTCTTTTCTTGCCCCTGTTTCATCTTTCTCCTCATCTATTCATGGGGATGAAGTCCCATGCCAGTCTGTATTCAATCTTGTGTTTATAACATTAGAATTTATATGTAATTTCTAATGTAGACAGGGAAGGCACATTAATACTTACCTTCCCAAAGTATACTGTACAACTAACCCTGTATTGAGAAGGAAAAGGAGACAGTACTGTTTTAGGTACTTGGCACACATAATTAAATTTATTCTCACAATGATAACATATTACATGAGGAAGCTGAAGTTTGAAAATATCAGAGGTTTAAGTAATGTGACAGAAGTAAAATTTCAACTCATATCTATCTGGGTCTAATGCATTTTTTTTGCCACTGTATTAGAATGGCAGTTACTTATCTGGTTTTTTGAATTTAGTTTAGAAGGTAGAAACAAACCACTCAGAAGGAAAGTCTTATTGTTAGCAGCATTCAGTTATTGACCGAAGGTTTTTAGCTTGTGTGTTTTTGTTTCTCTGGAACTGCTTATCTCAACTATTTGACTATTGTATAACTTTAAATTTTCATCATTGCCAAAAATAATGAAAGAAGAAGAAAGATGAGGTTTTAAGTGGATATACTATGGACAGATTCTCAACATAAAATTAGTATGCAGAGCAAATGGGGAACTGAGCAAAAATGATTAATTGCTCATTAAAATTTACCTTGATATTCAAGTGTGTCAAGGGCATATAGTTCTGAAAGGCTATCAGACGAGACTGAGTGTGAGAAAAATAAGAAATGGCTATGAGGTCATTCTTTTGTTCTATTCTGTGAACTTAATAACATGGGAACCATTTCATAATGACTGACATGATGATACAGATCAAAAATGAACAATACAGCAATGCAAATTAAGAGGTTGATGTTGGCCTGACTTAGGATGGGAATAATGAATAAGCAAGGTCAGGTCAGGTGAGAATTTTTCTTTTATTTAAGAGCTTTAAAGATAAATTAAATTGCAGTTTGTATTTTAAAGATATCTGTATCTTTTCCATTTAAATGCTCATGAAGACAGATAAAGATAATACCAAAAAAAAAAAAAAATCCTTCTGAGAACTAAATATGTGTGTCAACCACTGGAAGAAGACCCAGGGGAGTTTCCATGAACCACCAGATATAGATAAAACTGGATTGAGAAGCACAATTATGATCTATGTGTTGAATCCTAGTGGGAGGAAGTGGGGATTGAGAATAGGAAATCAGTATAAAATATAGTTTTATTTTTTTCCAAGTTAACTTGAAGACTTTGAATGAAAACAACCTAAACAACTACAGATTTACCCTGTGGGTCTCCTTCTTTACAAATAGAGCCAAGGACACATGCCGCCCGCCTCTATTGCTCATCAATACTTCTCTTTTCATCCATTCAAAGAAACAAACTCTCAGAGTACAATACAGCAGGTAGGAGAGAGAGAAGACTAAAAGTGTAGTCTATTTCCTGGTGTATTTTTTCACTTATATGAAGTGATATATGTGCAGAGAGAGACAAGAATAATATTGAGGTGAATAATGCTAAAGATTGTAGGATTTTATGTCCTCTATTTAATACGAAAAGAGTCAGAGATACTTTTTACCTCAGATTTACTTATTGATGTATTGAAATTAAGACAATCTTAATTTATATCAAGATAAATTCAATTTTTGTCAATTTAATGTGCTTTTAACTCTTACATTTAATTCTTCACACTCTCTAATATTTATAATCTTGATTATTATTTGCATTATTTTATTTGTACTTTATTGTATTTATTGTTTTTCAATTCACTTCTCTTTCATTTTTCTGGCTTTTCATTTCTGTTCTAGCAGCCCCTTTTTAAGATTACATACTTACAGTGTTTAAAAATATTTGGTAGTACAAATATCACTTATTCATCTTTCAAAAATGTTGACTTGCCTATCTAAGCCTGCCTTTCCTCTCAATTACTTTAGCTATTCTCAAATGTATACATGCAATTTTGGATATTGATATTGTAATGAAACAAAAAATTACTTATGGAAGAATTGTGACCTTTATTAAATTCGTTCTTCACATACAGGGATTCTCAGAAATATCATATAACTTAGGTGAGAATTGTGACATTTCTTATGTAGAGTTCCTACACATTTCTTTGTTACTTATTTTTAATTGTATTTAAAATATTTTATTCCTTTGTATTATCAAGCTGGTATTACTGTTATGAAGGAACTGTGTTAGCATTAAATTAGAAGACTATGATGAGAATTTGGAATTGAATAGAGCATTGATTAATAGACTAGATGATTCAATCAAATAATGCTTTTACCTGAGTATGAGCTAAAATTCTAATGAGTGGGAAATTAGGTAATGATATGACTCAAACCTAGAGGCAAAAACTCTATGACTACCTCCTTCTATAAGTTACAAGATTCCTATTATTGATTTTAATTTGAGTTAAGTATAACCTATCATTGTCACAGACAAGAATCTGGTCGTGTCACAGCCAATATTCCCTTTTATTAGGAATCCTCAGCAAAATCTGAGAAGGCAAAACTGAATAAATGTTAAAAAATTTTTTTAAAGAAATAAACTTGTTTTCCAGGAAGCTAGAGACAACAAAGTCAGTGTATTAAATAATTTCTCAAAATCTCTTCCACAAAATAGGTAAAGTAGTCTCACATCATGAAAAGTCACATGCTAAGCATTACTTAAAGACAAAGAAAGCTGAATTTTAAAGTAGCTGTTATGAAATGTCAAAAATCAACAGATATTAGCATCATGCATCCAGTGGTCCAGGTCAGGAGAAATACTCAGTGGAATAATAGCTTTGAACTTCCCAAATTTGGCAAAAAGGTATAACCCACAGGCTCAAGAGCTTAATAAAATCTAAACAGAATTAGCCCAAAGTAATTCACATTAAATGCATCATAGACAATCATCTGAAAGCCAACAAAAAGAAAAAGCTTGAAAGCAGTGAAAAGAAGGCACCAAGTGCTGACAGAAAAGAATTGTCAACCTACTATACTATATCCAAAGAAAACATCTTTCAGAAATGAATGAGGTATTTTAGATGAAGGAAAATTTAGAGAATTTGTCATCAACAGATATACCTTAAGGAAGGACTAAAGAAAGTTTTCTGAACAAAGAAAGATAATAAAAGACCTTAAACCATCAAGAAGAGAAAAAGAACAAAATAAGCAAAAATATAGGTAAATACAATAGACTTTTCTTCTCCTCTTAGGTCTTGTAAACTATGTTTGACATTGGAAGCAAACATTAGAGTCTTATGTGGTTCTAAATGCATGTAGAGGATATTTAAGACATTGTACTAATAAAAATAAAAAACTAAAAAACATTACAGATAAATCAAAACAGAATTGTTCAAATCAAAGATTGTTCAATTATCCCACAGAAAGAGGACAAAAGGAACAAACCTAAGATAAACAAAGGTATAATGGTAGACTTAAGCCTCAACATATCGATAGTTATATTAAAGGCAAATGGTCTAAATACACCAACTAAAGACAAAGATTGTCAGAGTGAATTAAGTAACATGCTGAACTATATGCTGTCTATAGGACACTCACTTCAAATATAACAATGTAGGTGGGATGAAAATAAAAGTATGGTAAAAAAGATGCATTATGCAAACATTAATCAAAAGAAAACAGGAATAGCTATATTAATGAACTTTGGAACAATGAAGATTATCAAAGGAAGAGAGGGATATTATATAATAAAATGATTAATCCTCTGAAAGGATTTAGTGATATTAAATGCACCAAACAACAGAGCTACAAAGTATGTTGAGAAAAAGTTGATAGAACTGAAAGGAAAAATAGACAAATCCACAGTTAAAGTTGGAGATTTCAACATCTTTCTATCAACAGTTGATAGAACATATAGACAAAATCAAGAAGGATTAGAAGAACCAAACAATGACATTAACCAACAGTATGTAGTTGACACTTACAGGACACTCCATTTAACAAAGCTGAATACACTTTCAAATGTCCAAGGAACTTATACAAAGTATGTAATAACCTGGCCATAAAACAAAATTCCACCAAATTTAAAAGAATTAAAAATACATAGTGGATTCACTGACTACATGGAAGCAAACTACAAATCTATTATAGAAAGGTAACAGGAGAATCTCCAAACAGTTGTAAACTAAAATATTTCTGAATAACCCAGGATTAAAGAGGAAATCTTGAGGTAAATAAAAAAATTTCACTATTAAGTATTTACACAGAAGACACAAAAATACACTTTCAAAGGAGTACATACACCCCAGTATTTATAGCAGCAGTATCAACAATAGCCAAACTATGGACAGAGTCCAAATATGCATTAACTGATGAATGGATTAAGAAGATGTGGATATATATATATATACACATATATATATAGAATATACTCAGCCATCAAAAAAATGAAGTCTTGCCATTTGCAACAACATGGATAGAGCTAGAATGTATTATGCTCAGTGAAATAAGTCAATCAGAGAAAGACAAATATGATATGATTTCACTTATATGTGGAATTTAAGAAACAAAACCGATGAACATATGGGAGTGGGAGCAGAGAAGAAAGGGAACCAAACCACAAGAGACTTGTAACAACAGAGAACAATCTGAGGATTGATGGAAGGAGGTGGGAGAGAGATGGGCTACATGGGTGATGGGTGTTAAGGAGGGCACTTGTAATGAGCACTGGGTATAGTATGTAAAAAGGGATGAATCACTGAATGCTACTTCTGGAACCAATATTGCACTGTATGTTAACTAACTAAACTCTAAAAAATTTTTTAAAAATTACACACAATTAAAGTGGAAAATACAATAGGTTAAAATTTGTGGAACAAACTTGACGACAGCAACAACAACAACAACACACACACACACACACACGCACCAAACATCCCAATTTAAAAATGGGCAAGTGACTCCTCAAAGAAGATATACAAATAGTCAAAAAGCTCATGAAAAGATGATCAACTTGGTTAACCATTAGGGAAATGGAAACCAAAACCACAATGAGATACAGCTTCACACCCAGTAAAATGACTACTATCATCAAACAAATAGAAAATAACAAGTGCTGGCAAGGATGTGAAGAAATTGGAACCCTTGTGTCTTGCTGGGGGTGGGGAGTTTAAAATGTACAGCTTCTGTGAAAAGGGGTATGGTTGTTCTTCAAGAAATTAAACAGAATTACCATATGAAACAGCAATACTACTTTGGGTATATACCCAAAAGAAGTGAAAGCAGAGACTCCAACAGGTTTTTGTATACCCATGTTCTTAGCAGCATTATTCACAATAGCCAAAAGGTGGGAGCAATTCAAATGTCCATGGACAGATGAATGCATATACAAAATGTGGTATATACATACATACCTGAAGTATTATGCGGCCTTAAAAAGAAAGGAAATTCTGGGGCACCTGGGTGGCTTAGTTGGTTAAGCGGCCGACTTTCGCTTAGGTCATGATCTCGCGGTTCGTGGGTTCGAGCCCCGCGTCGGGCTCTGTGCTGACTGCCAGCTCAGAGCCTGGAGCCTGCTTCAGTCTGTGACTCTCTCTCTCTCTCTGACCCTCCCCTGCTCACGCTGTCTCTCTCTCTCTCTCTCCTAGAAATAAATAAAACATTAAAAAAAAAATTAAAAAAAAAAAAAAAGAAAGGAAATTCTGACATTTGCTACAACTGTGGTTGAACTTTGAAGAGATTATGCTAAGCTAAATAAGCTAGTCACAATAGGGCAAATACTGTATGAATCTACTTATGTTAGGTGCCTAGAATAGTCAAATTCATGGAGATATAAAGAGAGTAGTGTTTTTGAAGGGAAGGGGGAGAGAGAGGAATGGGGAGTTATTGCTTAATGGATACAGAGTTTCAAGTTGTGAAAATGAAAAGTTCTGGAGATGGATAGCAAGGATAGTGCAGAATGATGTGAATAATGCCATGGAACTGTACTCCTAAAAATGGTAAATTTTATGGTGTATATTTTGTCACAATAAAAAAATTGTGAAAGGGGGTCTTATAATAGCACTAAATGAACACATTAGAAAAGAGGAAATGTCTGAAATCAATAAGGTAAGATATCACCTCAAGAATGTAGAAAAAGAGGAGCAAAATTAACCTAGAGTAAGCTGAGGGGAAGAAGTCATAAAGAGAACAGCAGAAATCAATGAAATTGAAAAAGAAAAAATGAGATATTTAACAAAGCAAAGAGCTGGCCCTTTGAAGAGTTCAATATTATGATGAACCTCTATCCAGAGTGACAAAGGAAAGAAAAGAGAGAAGATTCAAATCACCAGTATGAAGAAGGAAACATGGCATATCACTACTGACTCTCTAGAGTGTATATCAAGTGTTCTGTTTGAGACATATTAAGTTGGATATATACCATGAAACTTTCAAACCATTAAGTAGGCACTGAGATGAAGAGCCTTGATGCAAAAAGGACTGTTGTTGAAACCTGTCTCCTCAGGTCAAAAGTATTTTTTTGGTCACTTGCCATGTGACAATGCATCCTTTATCTGAAAACAAACCTGATTAAACTATTATGTGTAGTTCACTGCACAGCAAGGCTTAGTTTGTTTTATCCCATGGAGATAATTTGCTTAAATCATAAGAAATGAAATGAGAGCATGTAAGTTTCCTTATGTATTTTTCATTTTGCCATGAATGTTTTTGCCTGATTGCTACTTTATAATAGCTCCATTAGAGAAAGAATCAGCCACCTCTACATCCCAAATGATGTCATTGTTGTCATTGGGTACAAATGAAGGGAAGTCATTTCATAGAAGAAAGGAATGACAAGGTTGTGTCTACGTGATTTAACTGCCAATGAACATTGTTTATCTATCTCCTCATAAGATAGCTAGGGGCTGGGTGATTGATCAAGAAGCATGTTCTCCAGTTCTACTCAGGCTATTGAAACTTGAAGCAGAAAATTTTCATCAGAATGCAGGGAAAACAGTGTTGGTGATAGCTGATTGCTATTTAACATTGAGTAGAAAATAGGGACTTTGTTGAGAAACCACTCAGACTGATGTCTGTACCCAACTTCTGAACATTTTATCCACTGATTATAAAAAGGATCTATTACATAATTAGGCCCCTGAGGGGGAGAAAGTAGTCTCTACTGATTTTTGGCCACAACTTCCACTAAAATGCCAGGGAGACACCATCAGACATGCCATTTAAAGTCACAGGAATTTCTGCAATTACATGAAACAGTGTTTCTCAAACTTTTGGCAACTTTAGGTCACCACCTTAAAGTGCATTTTTAAAAGACTCATCAAAATGTAAAACAATAATACAAATAAAACAAAATATTTTAATATTAATAATTATGATGATTATTTCAGATCAGTGAGAGAGATGAAATTATTTGAAATCTTTCACCAAGGTTCCCAGTTCTGGTTTAATAATGAATGGCTATAATTGACAATTGGGGCCACATTCAATTGACACATTCTTATAAATCCCTTTATCTATTGAATTAGAATATTCTACCTAAATTTTAGTCACTAGGAATGGACAACAGTGTCCAGTGTTATCTGTTTCAGGGCTCTTGAGATTCAGATTCAAAATAGGCCTAAAATTTATAAATAGATTTTTCACTTACTATGTGACACTCTGAATACCATCTCAAAAACTGAAAAGTCAAATGTCTCAATATGAAAGATAATGGTGAATGAATCTTTATCCATTCTTTGTTTCATTCACCTCTGTGAAGCCTTCCTTCAGATTTTGATTAAATATGCCCAGTAGGGGTGCCTTGGTGGCTTAGTTGGTTGAGCATCCAACTCTTGATTCCAGCTCAGGTCATAATCGCATGATTATGGGATGGAGCCCAGCGTTGGGCTCTGTTCTGGGTATGGAGGACACTTGGGATTCTCTCTCTCTTTCTCTTTCTCTTCCCCACTCTCCTTCTTTACCTCCTCTGCTCATGCTCTCTCTCATAAATAAATAAATAAATAAATAATTTAAAAATTTTAAACATGCCCAATAATGTATACCAACAATTTTATTCCTCAGAGGTGAAAAAGCCATCAGGTGTTGTGAAAGGGTGAGACTCAGCAATCAATCTGCAACATGGTTTACTGTTCTTTTCGACATTTTAATATTTTATCCTCATTTGAGAAATTGTGATGTCTTAGTATATCATAGATTCAGACTCCAAGATTTCTGCCTATTTCAATGAGAAACACAATTTAAGTAAATTACTTAAAATCTTGTAAATGATCTGTCAGTATTAGAATTGTTTCATCTAATGGTTCATTTCACTCATTTGCATACCTTTATAACAATTCTTATGTGCATAAAAGCATTTCTCTGCACAGCATATTGAGAAAAATGCACAACTTGATCATATTCTCAATTATGCTCTTTTCTTTTGATTCTGAATTGAAATCAGGAATAGCCCTGGAGCTGAACTGCCTGGATTTCAATCCCAGCTCTGTATTTATTAGCCGTGTGACCACGGACAACTTACTTCACCTCTCAGTTTCTGCATTGATAATCTAAGGATCATACTAGATAATAACAATTTCATAGGTCATTGTGGTAATTAAATGAGTTAATTCATGTAAGGTTTTTTAAAGCAGTGATTGATACATATTAAGTGCTCAGTACCTGTTATCCATTATTTTATATGAACAGCACTAACTTCAAAAACCTGCTCAGATATCATTTTATCTAATTGTAGTATATGTAGCACATATGGTATTAATTGCTTTTTAAAATAATTACAGTTCAGTAGTCAAAACTTTTTCTGACATGGATTGAAAAAAAAAAACTTTGAACCCAGCTTAAGTGGAAAAAGAAATGTATTAGCTCATATAAACTGGGAAATCCTAAAGATTTCATATTAATCCTTGCCGAGTTAAGAATTCAGACAATTCTATTAATAATAAATCAATCTCTTTTCCTTTCCTCCTTTAATTTCTTGGCTCTACTTTCCTGAATTTGGCTTTCTTCTCAGGGAAAAAAATGGCTTTCAATCACTCTGTGCTTAAAGTTTTTAACTGTTAGGATCTCAATAAAGAGAGATTTTCCCTCTCATGGCATCATTATTAAATCCCCATGTAAAATAAACAGATGAAAATAATTTAAGACAAAAGCTCTCTCTGTAGTTAATTGGCCTTTTCAACCTTTTTTCTAGAAATATGTCTCCTTATCCATGGATGAAAAATCAGGCCTCTACCATATCTTTTAGCTAATAACAAGTAGTTTAATTAATTAAAAAAAAAAAACCCCCAGGCTAATATTAACGCTTCCATTTCAACCACTTTAAAGCCTCTTCCATTCCCTAACATGGCCCTTCAGACTGTGAATTCTGCATTGGGAACATGCAGGTGAAGTTAGTTACCTCACCCTTTTCTGTCCCTGTTTTCTGCTTTTTCTCTCCCATTCACTATGCTTGTTTTGAATCCTATAGTGCAGAATAAGGGAACAAGGAGAGGTAAGGACAGGAAAGGTTTGCCCATGTGATATAGACATAACCTGGCTTTGGTTACCTTCTGAGAGTGGCCAGTATACAGGTGCTGCTTCTTCTTCTTATTGAGCTCCTTTGTGGGTTTCTTGGAGACTTGCTGGCAACCTCTTACTTGTGGTTCCCTGAAGCTCACAGAGGTTTTTTTCCGGCTGAACACTCATTATTTCCCATTCAGTTCCTGGGTTTTGACAGTCATCCCAAGACTCGCTCTAGAGAATCTACTCTCCACTACTTGATTAGGAATCCTTTAAAACATGCAAGTCCACTTTGTCTTTCACGGGTTTAACATCTTGCCTCCAAATTCTGGAGGTCCAGGCTACTTCTGGTATAGCTCTCTTTGCTTAGGAATGAGGCTGACTACATGAGTTGTCCTTTCCCTCTTACCTTTCTGCGCAGGCTTCCCTGCTGCCCTAGTCCAGTGTTGCCTGGAGTTGGATAGATAAATTTTTCTAGCTCTGGACTCGTCTTGATAGGTGTGTTTGGTTCTTCCACAAACTACATTTTTCAGCTAAGCTTCATCGATAACATAGGTAATACTTTGGCCTCCAGTTTTATTATTTGTTTTATTTATCACGTTGTTAAGAATCTAGGTAGGGAAAAGTGTTCTCTTCATTTAGGTGGATGGAGAATCTCAGTGGTACAGACTACCATACTGAGAAACACTAATCCATTGGAGAAAATATAGAATGAAATGGGAGAGGGCCTAGGACAGAGGCACTGCCTTCAAATTTTTAGTCTAATTAAAAAGCTAGGCAAGTACGTCAACATGTACAGGTCAAAGTGCTGAAAACAATAATGGCTGCAACTACTGAGTATTAACTATGTGTCAGGCTTTACATATATTTTCTTGTTTAATTCTTATAGCAACTTTGATTTAGGGACTATTCTATCCTTCATTTTACAGATTGAGGCTCAGATTTCAACGTCTTAATCAGCACCCTTGACTTTTTGACTTTTAGAAACTTAGAGTCTAAGAGAGTGACACATAGAAATTTTCAATTTCAGGGTAACATAATAAGAAAACCTTATTTATATCAAGTGCTTTGATGTAGTAAATTATATGATACAAGATCTTTCTTAATATGCTAATATCATTACTCGGCAAAGAAAAAGTGTTTGTCTTAGTTCAGGCTGCTGTCACAAAGAACCATTCACTGGGTGCTTATAAGCAACAGAAATTTACTTCTCAGTTTTGGAGGTGGCAAGTCTGAGATCAGGGTGTCAGAATAATCAGGTTCTGGTGAGGAATCTCTTCCAAGTTGCAGATGGCTGATTTCTTTTGTGTTCTCACATGATGGACAGTGAGCTAGCTCTCTGGCCTCTTTTTAAGAGGCTTCTCTTCTTAAGAGGGACTCATGACTAATCACCTCCTTAAATCTCCACCTCCAAATATATCACATTGGAGATTAGATTCCCACATAGGAATCTGGGGGGGATACAAACATTCAGTCCTAGGTATAAATGCATGAATCTGCCTGAATCTTAAACTCATCTCTAGCACCCAAAGAGTTCAGAAACTCTCTACTTGTGTATACTGACCAATTGTGTAGGCTCACCAAAATATAATTCCTTTTTAATATATTCTGAAATATAAGCAAACTCTATTCAGAATCATAAAATCCCACAATTTCTGAAAGTTCAAAAGATGTATTTTTACTGTACTTCATTACATAAAGAAATACAATGTTAAATTTCACAAAAATAATAACATTGGTATTCTGATTTTATTTTAAAAGTGATTTTCTATATATCTACTCACTTGATATTATAGTATATAGCCAGGATACTATAGGATAGCTTATCATTATTATTATTATCAATATAATTATTATATAATAAGGAGCCTGAGGCTCTGAGTTATAAAGTAGCTTGCCAAATCACACAGTTAGCAGCTGGTTGGACTCTCTTCTGACTGTAAATCTTTCTACTCTACCTCACTGCCTCAGACACGGCCAACAATCACTCTAGCTTTTCCTTGGCTAGTTCCTCCAAGATGATGGATATCTTCAAAAAGTTGCCAACATAACCACGAGAGCTGATTATTGGCTGCCTAGAAATAAAACATATATCAGACAATGTGGTAAAGCACAAGTGCATTTATAGAGGCATTGTTTTTAATCTTGAAAAGCTGGTATGACAGGTAATTTTTTGAAATATTAAATTGTGTTTTGCTTTTCCAGCTATAAAAAAAATAAAATAGAATGAGCAGTTTTGTTTTATACTTCCTATTTTCCTCCCCTCACTCCAAAAGGCAACCAGGACTTTGCATTCTCTTCCCTTGGGTGTAATTTTCTAAGCAAAACAAAATTCCTGATAGAAAATCACTTTTTATGGCCTTTTTAGAAGCTTAAATTCATGATGGATATCATGAGGAGGAGGGGAGAGAAGCCAGTCTCTTCCAGGGTGAGAAGAGGTAGACAAAAGCAGTGAAAAAGTTGGGATATACCACAGAATTTAAAAGGGAATGATGATCTGTTAATCTGTGGTGTATTTGAGATGCAAAGTATGATCCATTGAAATAGTCGTGGAAGCCTGAAGGAACCTCAAGATGGAATGACTGCTTGTTAAAAGCTCAGGAGGCTGGACCCTAAACACTAAAACTGGAACACAGGCAGACATTCAGGTACCTGCCTCTAGTACAAAAGCTCCAGAGGGACAGGACTTTGAAGTTCAGTATAGGTATATGACAGGTTTATCAGCTCTTCTGGAATGCCTCAAAGGCAGGAGAGGTGACCGTGAACACATGGTTTTACCGAAACTCCCATCATTATCTTTGTATGAAGGCAGAGTCAGAAATAGGATTCTCAAAAAGATTGCTTTCCTATCACAGAAATAAAGGACATAGCAAGCAAATATAGTCCGTGGTATTGTAATAGTGTTACATGGTGACAGATATTAGATACACTTGTGGTGAATATAGCATAACATATAGCGAAGTGTATCACTATGTTGTACAACTGAAACTAGTGTAACATATGCCAACTATACTCAAAAGGAAATTTATAAAGGATTGCTTTTGTAGACAGCTACTAGCTGAAAACTTGAAGTCAGACTTAATTTTATTTAAAAACAATAAAGTATTATGCGAATATGTGTGAAGTAGAGTTGGATAGTTGAAATAAGCTTGGCAAATGTGAATAATTTTGACTTTGAATGATGGTACATGGAGGCTCATAATACTGTTCTCTTTTTGTAGATGTTAAGAGTTTTTCATAATAAAACATTTTGAAAAGGCAATAAGGGGGGCACCTGGGTGGCTCAGTCAGTTAAGCGTCCGACTTTGGCTCAGGTCATGATCTCACAGTTCATGGGTTTGAGCCCCATGTCAGGCTCTGTGCTGACAACTAGCTCAGAGCCTGGAGCCTGTTTTAGATTCTGTATCTCCCTCTCTCCCTGACCCTCCCCAGCTCATGCTGTCTCTTTCTCTCTCTCTCAGAAATAAATAAAACATTTAAAAAAGGCAATAAGGTAAGAATTCTTGCACCCTACTTTGTAGAACAGGGTTCATCTTGGACATGTTGAAAACAGCCTAAGATGTCCAACACAAAGGGAGTAATTCAGTAGCAGTGACTGCTATGGGCTTAGAATGGAGAAATGGCAATATACATGACATGCATTTTCCACCTTTGATCATGGTTCTCTAACTTTTATTTTGTGTATAAACAAAGGCATCATAAATCAATATAGTCCATTTTAGCCATTTCCATACAGAAACAGAACAAATATGTCATGCTTTTGTTGGGGTAGATTAATAGTTTGGATCAATATCCATAACTTTTATTGTAAGTACAGTTATTGTTCAGCATTTGATTCTATAATCCTTTATTACCAAATCCTGAACAGAATATTTTTGCTTGCTTTAGTTCCAGGACAAGCTCTACTAGGAACAGAGGGTGGGTTAACCAGAGTCCCCTCTCCATTAAAGCTGCTAGATCCAGATAATCTTTCTGGCTTTGGTTCACCAGACTAGAAATAAAACCTGGCCTGGATCCTTAACACAGTTTGTCAGAGTTTCCAAATTCAGGCAAAAGCCCCGGTATCCAGTCCCTGCCCCTACTACCAGCTGTGATGTCGCAAACCTTTTCCCCCAGCCCTGCTGGTGCTCTGGGATGGCATAACCAGCCATCCAGTTCTCTGAGGCTCTCAGATTCTTGCTCTAATGCTCCTGAGTTGCCAGCCTCTTTCAAATTCTGCCACAGGACATGCAGCTTGACAGGTCCAGAAGCCTGTACAGGCACAGCTCCTTCTTCTGGACTCGGTGTCTAACACCAGGATACCCCACATGAGGAGATTCCAGCTGAGGGAAGTCTAAGCACCACCCTAGAGAGGCCAGAAACAGACTTCTGAGGACTGCCTGTTCTCCGAGTGGAGCTGCTCACGGGAGAGGCTGTATTCCCCTGATGAGCCAATTGTGAATTAAATATCCAGTAGCTCGAGAAGATTTGAAACTAATTCCCAGGGAGTATGAACTACCAAATAGAAATTCACAAGTATCTCTAGGTCTTCGGGGGCTGCCCAATCATACTTAGGACTGACCTGAGTGCAGCTACTTCCTAGAGAAAAAAGCTACTTTGGAACTGCCACCAACATTCAGACCCCTGAATTCCTTGTCCTGCAGGGGTGAGGAATATCAAAACCCAAAAAGGTTCAAAGACCCCCTGAAGGGTCTCTGAAGTGATGTGCAGGAAGAAAATGTTACAAATTCTATTTACATTCATTTGTATTTCATGGACTAAAAAGGAATACACATTAATAATAATACATGATATATGATTGGCAGTGGTAACCCCACTTGGTCCATGTGACACTTAAGGTAAAAGTGTGCCCTGATCGGAGAAGATACATTCCACAACTTAAAGTGGTCAGCTGCACACCTACACATCTCTTTAAGCACAAATTGTGGTCCATATGCTTAGTTATGTTTGTTTATTAATTTGGTATCATAACGAGCAGACTCTAATGCTTAAATTTGTAATGACGTAAGGTATGACCATAGAAATCCATTTTATGTATTGTTTTTTGTTTTGTTTTGTGCAACATAGTTGTCTTGTTATCTTTTGGCAAAGAACCTAAAGAGTAACAGTGTTCTTTCAATAAATGACAAGTACTGCAAATTTGGTGACCTTTTCTGTGATGACAAGTAGCTGTCAATAGATGCCACCTAAAAGAGATCCTCAAAAAAGATAAAGACACATATTGTCTCCTTTCAAGCAAAGGTGACATTCTAACAATGAGTGAAAAAGAAACTGTTTTTTTGTTTTATTTTCTTTTGTTTTTAGTCCTGTATGGGAAAAGAATGTTGAAAAATGGATGTTTTTATGTGTTTATATCATTGTTGTCAAAAATGATATGCCTTAGACATAGTTTTCTCATATCTTACACTGAAACAGAATTCTCTAACCTATTTCGAGATCTTTCAAATGAAGCGTTTCGGTGGTTTTTGAAACCGTTTGATAAAAATTTTAAGAAAGAAAATCCCTTCTGACTACATTACAAAAAAAATAGATTTTGACAGCAGGGAAAGGGAGAATTGATTAATTTTAACAATACAATTGAATGAGAAATGTTGTGAATGGGATTAAGAAATTAATATGATTTAGAAAGTGCAGTCAATGTTGCACTTCTTCTGTTGGATCCACAGACCTTTTGAGAAATATTTTGCATTTGTGATAGTCATCAAAATCAAGTATCACAATAAAATGAACACACTTAGAGCTTCAATTTCTGCAACATAAAGCACTAAGCCAAAAATGTATAAATGATGAAGCATATTCTATGACCTCACAATGCTAAAACTGTTATTAATAACTTAGTGAGCCCTTTAATACATATTCTTCTTTAATTAATAAGTATAGTTTAAGTGTTTAAATATTCCTAATTTATTTTTTACAGTGTCTAGTTTGGTAAATATTTTGTAGTGTACCTAATACCTAGTTCTGTATTACATATGTGTGTATGTTGTTTGTCCATACATATGTATATGTAAAGAGAGGGAGAGAACTAC
Source organism: Hyaena hyaena (assembly GCF_003009895.1). Taxonomy (NCBI): domain Eukaryota; kingdom Metazoa; phylum Chordata; class Mammalia; order Carnivora; family Hyaenidae; genus Hyaena; species Hyaena hyaena. Next base: position 506,304 of record NW_024081521.1, on the reverse strand, counting down.
AAAATTATTCAGGAATGTCCCTGGATCACACCCATGAAATCCAGAATAACTGGACATAGCTTTTGAACCACAACTTGAAACAGCAGCCCTGAGGCTGGCTCATCTCTATATCCAGTAGTGTTAAGCACAAAGCCTGGCTGTATTGAATAAATGATAAATGAATGAAAATTTCATGGTGGCTAGAGGTTTGAATTGTTATAATATAAAAGTGAGAATTCATGAGCTCTTTCAAGAAATGTTTTAGTCCAATCATATCTATGCATATCAGTGAAATAAAATTGCAAAATATTTATGCATTTATTAAAAAAAAGTTCTACTTGTGTGAGACCTGAAAAAAAGACCCTGATGTTTCTGTTACTAACCACTAGATGGCAGTAGCTCTACATTACTCTTCCTAGGGATCTTTTCCTAGTGGTCTTGGAGTTAGCACAGAATGTTATCTCGCAGGTATTTGCCAAGAAAAGGCATATCTGTTTTTACGAAGTCTGATACTGGTGTTACTGATGCAAATGTATTTCTGTGCTTGTTTCCTGTTGCGTAAATCTATGACTGTTACAACAGTTATCCACCAATTTGATGATCTTAGAGTTGTAAATTATTATAGCAAAATCAATAAAGAATTTATTTTTAAGCCATAGGAGCCCATGGAAGGCCAACATATGGAAAATTTAAGGTAATTGTTGTGCTTTTATATATCATTCTCTCTCTCTCCTTCTTCCCCCTATTCTCGTGGCCTTGGAATTACATGGAGACTTGAACACAGCTATAAACACAGATAAAGATGGCAGACATGAGAGGTCGACCCTTGCTTCTCGATTGCTCTGTATTCACAAACAAGCCACCTAGCTGTGACTGAGACCTGTCCAGTTTCTCTTTCATGGAATAGATCTACAAAGAGTGTCTGCAAAATGCATGGAGATTTTGGACAGAAAATGACAAAATTGGAGACAGGATAACAGCTGGGCAGTATGAAATGCTTTTCAGCTCAATTCCTTGGGAAAAATCATACAGTGAAATTTTCTTTGAGACAGGAACAAAATTTAAATCAACCCTTTCATGGAGTTGTCTTGTTTTAATTTATTCAAGTAGCCACAAAAGGATAGTAGAAAGAAACCATACCCAACGTTCATGGATTGAACCAGCTAGTATTGTCTAAAGCCCTCATAGATGATACATAGATCTTTTAAGATGTCTCTCTCTATGACTTCATCAACTATTGACTCTAAATGGCTCAGAAATTTAAAAATTAAACAAGTTAAATTAATTTTTTAAAAACCTCTTGACCTTTGAATCTGTATCTTTTTATTTCTCAAATACTTTGGGCTCTAATAGGTTCAGAAATGCAGTTTTATTTTAGCATCTCCCTATGCCCTGACAACTGCCTTCTGTATTCCTATCCTAGTTTTCAGACCTTCCTGAGGACAATTCTTAAAAGGAAAGAGAAAAAGAAGTAAGTTAGAATGCAGACACTCTGAGTATTTCTAAAATTAAACAAATACTAAAGATAAAGAAGCAAAAGTCACAGATTTCTATGATTTATTTAAGCACATTTGATTATTTTATGATGGAAAATAACCCATGTGGCTAATCACCTTCATGCTTTCTGCATTAATTTAACTTAAATTCCATCTCAATCTAGTGATAATTGGTTTCTTCTAGAGAGAATGCTAAAGGATTATTTTGAGACTGAATCTTCTCTTGACTATCTACAACCGATTGTTGTTGAAAATTATTTTAAAAATTGACCAAATCAATTAGAATCAATGTGGTATCTCCAAAGAACATTCATTCTTTCAGTCACTCAACAAGTTCACATAGAGTGTCCAGCATTGTGTTCTCACATAATGGTGTCCAGAGCTGGAAGGAAGAAAAAGGCAAAGGGGTCTTCAAATGCACCTGTTTTTTTATTTTTTCAGGTGTTAACTTTTTTGAATATCATCTGGCTCACTTATCTCACATCTCTTTGTCCAGAGCTAAGTTTCATAGCTCCTCTAGGCCAGCCCCTGGGAAGTGTATGGGGTTCTATGACTCATGAGCCAACTCTAGAGAAGTCTGGGTACAGTGTCACCTGAACAGGGATTGCTGATAAATTTTAGAGGTAGGATACAGTACATGGGAAGCACAGAATACAGACTTTTTAAGAGAGAGGCTGGTGAGTTTGAAGAACTAACAGGTCAAGGACCAATGTTTCTTTAGCCCTGAATGACGTAGTATTGGAATGAGTGGGAAAATTCAAATACATCAGAAATGGACTAAGGCAGAGTGCATCTCAAGAACTAGACTGTGGAGGAGACTGGGATCCTGCAGCATGGAATGACCAAAACTACAGTGTGTCCAGAATCATGAAATGGGATCTATCTCCCCGTGTCATTGTTAGGGATGAGATTGACAGTTTGTCAGCAATGAGTAGAAGAGAAATACCTCTCTGATTCAGTAGGGTATTTGGTCTCAAGCACTGGATGGGGAATTTGTATTTGAAGCCTTGTTCTGAGATGATTCAGGTTGTCCTTGGGCAGTGTTGAGTTTATTTGCACTACTGTGAGAGGGTTTGCCAGTGTCTAGTGTGCTCGCAGAATTTATCTGGGGAGTGTCATTTGTGACTCCATCACTAGGTGAAGATCAGTGCATCCACTACAATGGACCAAGAAGGGCCAGTATGCCTGGAGTACTTACTGTTGGCAGGGAGGTTCAGGTATGTCTGGCTCACTTAGAGCACTGAGAGACTCCTGGACATGTTCCACTGACTGGAGGGGTAGTCAGAAGCCCTAGGTCTTGAAAGATTCTTGGTATCTTCCAATATTGGTGACAAGAGTGGGAAATTTGAAGAACTGTTTGGTCATAAATTCCATGTGACTGCACCAATGACTATGGAAACAGCTGGTACGTATCTGAAGCCCTGAATGATAAGCTACCTGTGTTTTTGCAACAAAACCCACAAAAAACCCAAAACCCAAAAAAGCAATACACAAAAAAGCTATGGGTTAAGTATGGTTGTGTAAGGGACAGATGTTGTAAAGTGAAGGATAAATTATATTCTATTTGTTGTGTTTGGTCTGTATGACTGAATTGAATTATCCTTTATCAAGTGTGCATCACCAATACCCCCTTTAAATTTGTCCTTTTCTTTTTTATTTTAAGTTGAGAGATGGAGAGAGAGCAGGAGAGAAGGGCAGAGGGAGAAAGGGAGATAAAGAGAAATTGAGAGAGAGAGAGAGAGAGAGAGAGAGAGAGAATCTTAATCAGGCTCCATGTTCAGTGCAGAGCCCAATGTGGGGCTTGATCCCACAACCCTGGGATCATGACCTGAGCCAAAATCAAGATTTGGGCACTCCTGAGTCATCCAGTTGCCCTAAATATGTCCTCTTCTAATAACAGCAGAAGACAGAAGAAAATTCATTTTCTAGAATGCTTTTCCCCATATAGTTCGAATTTAAAGTGTGCCAGTAAAAACCATTTGCATGTGATTTGGAAAGTGGACAAGGAAGGGTAGACATTATCCTCTAAAGACTTTTGGAGACACACACCTGGATAGATGTGAAGGTCATGACAGCTGCTTAGGGAGTAATGGGAACCATACAGCTCAGCACTTCAAACTGAACTGTGTGTGTGTGTGTGTGTGTGTGTGTGTGTGTGTGTGTGTTTATAAAACACAACATAGGACAGGAAACACAAATTAGTCTGGCTGAAACCATTTACCATGAATATCTAGCCAGATTTCATTAATTAAAATGTAAGAAAAGGAGAAAAATAATAACTGAAGTTAATATAATGTTATGTGTAAATTATACCTGAATAATAAAAAATGTAAAGTGGAATTACTGAATTCAGTTATGCAACTCAGAATTTTTAAATCTTCTGGGATGTATTAGTTTTATCTCTGTCAGCCATTGTCTTTTGAAATTCCATGCCAACTTATGATTATGGTGGCTATAAGACAATAATAATACTTTCACATATATCTTCTAGGGCTTCCATACTCTGTGAAATGAGTTTAGATCATGACAATCTATAATGGAGTGATAAACTGAGTTTATCTTTAAGTATACAGTTCAATAATGTTCAGAATATTCACAATATTTTGCAATCTTCAGAACTCTTTTTATTCTGCAAAACTGAAACTCTACACCCATTAAGCAACAACTCCCCATCCTTCTTTCTTCCCCCGCTCCCCGATCCCACACCTGACAACCACCATTCTACTTTCTGTCTCTATAAATGTGAGTACTTTAGGTAACTCACACAAGTGGAATAATATTGTCTTTTTGTGTCTGGCTTGTTTCATTGAGCATAATGTCCTCAAGGTTAACAGGATGAGGTGTTTTGAACAAAGCCAGTTAGAACTTATAGAATTAGAGGATATGAAAAAGAAGATTTCAAGATTTCAAGTAGGGAAATACAGATATTTATAAAAAATACTTTAAAATAGCAGGCTTTACATGGGAAATCTCAGAAAGAATAAGTGTGTTTTTTTTTTTTAATTTTTTTTTTTTCTAGGAGAGAGAGACAGCGTGAACAGGGGAGGGTCAGAGAGAGAGAGAGAGACACAGACTGTGAAACAGGCTCCAGGCTCTGAGCTGGCAGCCAGCACAGAGCCCGACGCGGGGCTCGAACCCACACACTGCGAGATCATGACCCAAGCGAAAGTCGGACGCTTAACCGACTAAGCCACCCAGGCGCCCCAATAAGTGTGTTTTTTAAAATGCTTACTACTTGTGGTATTAAAGGAATCAGTTTATGACAATAATGAAAGAAGAAAAACAGTATATAAAATTCAAATTTAAAAATTGGAAGAAAATTGAAAAAAAATTACTATTATAGGGAAAGAGTTTAGGGACACCTGTTTCAGTCAGTCATTGTATATCAAAGAGGCAGAAGCAAAATAATGCTATAAATAACTGGAATGCTATAAATGATGCTTACATGTAATTTCCCGTTGTGAGGTCTATAAGTAATTAACTTATAGGTTATTTTTATTCCCTTCATAAATATTGGTAGCCAAGGGAAAGTATAATACATTAAAAAAAGTAAATTACTTGATTTCTACTTTAGAAAAAGATCAATTAGCCATTTCCAGCTTCAGCTTATCAAAAGAGAAAAGTAGAGCTATAGAAAGAAACGAAAAGGTTTCTTTTCTCTGATTAGCTGTAGGTCTTTGTGCAAGGCACTTTTTTCCTATGTTTCGTTTGCTTATCCATGAAATTGGAAGAAAAATATGTAAAGTTTGTTTTTCAAATCCAACATCTTCTGAAATTATGCATATAATTTTCATTCAGATAAAAGGAAACCAAATTTTAATATTTATTTGGCAAGGGCTTATTGATGGTGTGTCCAAGGAAGGTCCTATACTAGTTGGTGAGAACACACATATAAAGAAGTCATAAACTGGGGTTAACCCAACTATGTTTGGAATGTTTAAGGGAAACCTTATAGGAGAAAACATTTGAACTAGGTCTTGAAAAAACACATAATATATGCAGAGAATAAACAAACATATCCATGATTTTTTCCACAATGAGTAATTTATGATCCTAAAAATCACAACTTCCTTTCATGCTATTCATGCTACTAGGATCTTCTGATGATTTTAGAACTAGAGAAAGAAAGCAAGTTATTTCATCTGAAAAATCACCCTACTGGGCCAAAGCATATAAAATACAGTTTGATGTTATAAAGGAAGATAGGAGTGCAAGAAAACAGGAATCAAGCAGAAACTGAAAGTTTTGAAAAATCAGTTGGAGTTAAAAGATCAATCAAAAGAGGAAGCATAGTAGTGATAGCTTTGAAGGTTAGTGATTGATAACTCAATCCTTGCTATTCTTAATGGGTCCTTACAGACACACCAAGAGAGGGTGGTAGAGATGGGTGGTAAAGAATGCTTAATCTCTAATAAAGGCCAGTTTCATCTTATCACAAAGGAATAAAATTTCCATTTCAAAGAGAACTAGAAAAAGCTTTTATTCCTTAAATAAGCATCTAGGATATTATCTAGTACTAACTAGGGAAATAAACCTAAAGAACATTTTAAGTAAATTTTGGAAAATTCCTGGCTGTATGTAGTATGGGCTGTAGTCCAGACAAATGTGAATTCAGTTCCAAACTCAGTGACTTAATAGCTGAAAGATCTTCACAAGTCAGTTATTTTTTGGGCCTCAGTGTCCTTAGTTATACAATGATACCAGTAGTAGTATTCTGCAAGAAAGAGTGGTTATGAAGATTGAATAAGATGAGGATAAAACACAGTACAGGGTCTAGTGTAGAGCAGAAGGCCAGTAAATGCTATTTACCTCCTCTCTCTAGAGTAGTGTCTAGCTTACTGGGCCAGTTAGGGTCCAATCAGGATATAGAAACCATATAGTGATTTTAATAAGTTCAATAGAAAGAATATTAACTGGGGTGCTCAAGTGGCTCAGTCTGTTGAGCGTCCAATTCTTGATTTCGGCTCAAGTCATGATCCCGGGGTTATGAACAGGGTCTACTCTGATTGTGGAGCCTGCTTGGGATATTCTCTCTCACGCACGCACGCATGCGCCCTCTCCCCATTCTCATGTTCTCTATGTCTAAAATAAAAAGAAATTAAATTTTAAAAAGATATTAATAATAATGGGATTGGAATAACAAGGGAATAGCTGGTAAGAAGTAAAGAAATTTGAAAGAATATAAGAATGGCAGATACAAGGAGCAGTCCCTAACACTGGGTGTATGATACAGCTTCCAGAAAAAGCACCCACCATCCCTCACCCCTATGGCTGAGATTTAGATATTTTTGAGGAGATTGAAGCTGTTGGTCACCAGTGCTGTTCGCCAACTGTGCCCTGCAGGAGGGGCAAATTGTTGGAGAAGACATCTGGGCTTCAGAATCTTGTGGCTGGAGAAGCAACAGTGCCCCAGGAGCTGGGTGCTGGGGAAGCAATACACACTTCAGGAGACTACAGAGTGCAGCACAGAAAAAATCCTCTTCCTCCTCTATTAACTGTCTCTCCAGAACTTTCTATTCACAAAACTTCACATTGTCCCCTATGGCAAAGAAGAAATAATCAAAGAGACCGTCTCCATTTTGCAGATCATGCAATGGAAAGTAGATTTGTAACTGAGAGGCATAAAATGATAAGTGGCACACTGGTTAATCTAGTTTCCTCTTTGAGGGTGCATCAGCGTGAAATCATTCCCTGTGAATTTATCCAGAGGACCCAGTAGGTGTGAATGGCCAGAGATAGGCTGGCTAGCTCCTGGGAATGGCTATCTAGGGATGCTGGGGAGGAGATTTTAGTATTTTTTATTCCACATATATCTTACCTCCCTCACCTTCCTGTGAAAAAATTGCTAATATTCTCAAATTCTGGGCTCTGGATTCATCCACATTTGCTAATGGGAAGGAACATTGTGCCATAAACACCACAAATCAACACTACACTTTTTCTCATTCACTTTTCCTCTTCTATGGTGCCCTTAGGAAGAACTCTGTCACTTCTCAACTTTTTCCACAAAACCACTTGAATATTCTCGTCAATGTGTCAGATCCCTCAGACCATGTAGCTAGCTGATCAATTGATTGTGATATTCCAAGATTTGAAATTAGACTAGGTAGAAACAAAGAGCTACATACCGTCTTCTAACTCAGCTTTCCAATATTTTGCGTTAGGAGTAATTAGGTACTTACCCAAGTAATAATAAAATAATATTTTCTTCCCATTGGCTTTGTGCCTTGTATGTACCTCCCTATAGAAATTTTAGAGATGAGTTGTGATTTGCAAAACAGGATTCAGGCATTCCTACATTTCTGGAAACACCTTCAAAATTTCATCTTAGTTTCTAACAACTGTCATCTTACTCTCACAGCCAAAGCCTAAAGTGATTGGCATTTTTAAAAATACTTCTTTTATAACTATCATAAAACAAATACATATGGTCATTTATATTTTTCAACAAAATATGTATATAACAGCTTTACAGACAATACTCACATGTTAAAGAATACTCACAATTTCTATATGTGATTATTATTCTCATTCCTATTATACACCTGAGGAAACTGAGGTTGAGAGGTTAGATACATTTTCTAGAATCACATAATTTTTAAAAGGCAGAGTTGGGATCTGGATACAGGTGTTCTGATTCTTAATCCTATATTCTTTCAAAGAAATACATAAATTTAGTTTTAAAATTCCTGGCACATAGTAAGTATTCCATGAATATTGATTTTACGGGCTCTACTTGCACAAGCTGCTTTCTTTGTGCAGGAAGTGGATGTGTTAGTGCAGCTTATTTTCACTTCCCATTGCTATGATAGTGCTAATTATTTAACATCTTGTTCTAAGGGCCAAGATCCCAACAGAGATCAGACATGGGGTTCCTGCTGTAAAGAGCACAGCTTCTGGTGGTGGAAAGGAATACATTTTGATCCCTTTCTAAAGTCTTACAAAGTTGATTTGCCATTTGTACTTTTGGTTTATTGGGAAACAAGATAAATTCACCACAGTTTACTTGTGCTGGTTTAAACCTCCACATTTGTCTTTAAAGTCCTTCGGAAATGTTTTAACTCTCACAATGGCATTTAGAACAGCAGGGCCAATTGTTACAGATAGATTAAGATAGTGAAAAACAGAGAGAACCCAATGCTTTTAAAGCGAGTTTTCCCTAGTATACTTACTGTTGGGGATTAAGAGCTTTAGAACAATTAAGTTCACCCCCTAATGTTGCCAGACCACATTTAAACAGGCCCCTATTCATTCACAAGATATGGCCCACACAGATGCACTCCACCGGCAATGTAGGAGACTTGCATTAGTATTCTATAGAGAAATAGAAAATGAGGAACAAGAGGCTCTTTTCTTTTCCCTTCTATGTTCCTAGGTTGCTTCCAGCACGTGCTGTACAACATCTCCGGAAGTGAATGTGCTCTTGGATTCTGGTGACACTTCCTCACTTTTGTTTTCCAACCAAGAGGTAGCTATGTGCTTTTTGTATGCATTAATCCCTGGGCAACATTCTCTCCTCTATTTTCTTCCTCCAGGACCCTTCCTCATTTTTGCTCTTCCAGCTTTCCAATACTAGTGTAACCAATTCTTTCTGTTACAAGTCTGAAAAGGATTCCTATTTTCCTGAATGAAACTAATTGATAGAGGACACAAATCAATATGTTGATTTTAAAATGTATCGAGTGCTTTGAAGGAGATGAAAGTGTAAAATGGGCTTCTTTAGATATTGTTATCAAAGCCTTCTTAAAAGTGAAGTTATTTGAGCTACAGTCTAAAGTGTGAGAAGGAGATAATAGCAAGTAGATCTGAAGAAAGTGTGTTTCAGCCAGAGGGGAACTTCTTTGGATGCTAATTAGTGGTAGTTTGGATTGAAGGGATGGCAGTGGAGATGAAGTGCGTGGGTTCAAGATGTGTTTTCTTAGACAAAATTCCAAGACAGAGGAATTCATCCCAAATTAGAGAACAAGATAAGGTCACGGCCAGAGATTTAAATGAAAAAGATGTAAGTAACATGCTGAGGGCAAATTTAAAGCAACGATTGTAAGGATGCTCAAATAGGATAAAAACAGAATTGTTTATGAAAAACACATGTTGGCATAAGAGAGGAGCAATAAAAGATGATGAGGTATTTTGAGCAATGCCCCCTCCCCCAACCCATGCAGGTTCTAATTCTTGGAACCTGTGAATGTTACCTTATTTGGGAAAAAAAGAATTTGCAGGTGTGATTAAGTTACAGCTCTTGAGATGGGGAAGATTATCCTGTTATCTTGATGAGCTCTAAATGGAATTACATGTGTCTCTATCAGAGGAATATTTGACACAGACAAGAAGAAAACCATGTGACCAAAGCAGGGAGGAGCAGGATCAGAGGGAGAAGATGCTATACGCTGGCTGGTCATAAGCCAAAGAATAAAGGCTACTCCTAGAAGGTGGAAAAAGCAAGGAAATATATTCTGCCCTAAAGCCTCTGGGAGAAGTACGGCGCTGCTGACATCTTGATTGCGGCCCCATGAATTTCATTTTTGATTTCTGGCTCTAGAACTACGTAAGAAAATGAATTTGAGTTTGGGGTGATTTGTTATAGCAGCCATAGAAAACCAATACAGATGACTTCCAGAATTTAATTTTGAGCAACAGGGTAAGTGTGGTATCATTTACTAAAATGAGAAAGAATGGGAAATGAGCAAGCAGGCTTGAAGGGCAGGGAGAAATAGGAAAATATCAAGAGATTGGGTTTTTTTTTTCTTGGGTTTTTTTTTTTTTGAGAGAGAGAGACACAGAGCACAAGCAGGGGAGGGGCAGAGAGAAAGGGAGACACAGTATCCGAAGCAGGCTCCAGGCTCTGAGCTGTCAGGACAGAGCCAGATGTGGGGCCCAAACCCACAAACTGTGAGATCATGATCTGAGCTGAAGTCAGACGCTTAACCGGCTGAGTCACCCAGGCGCCCCCAAGAGATCGTTTTTTAACTGGGTAGTCTTAAGATCTATGACCTTAAGCCCAAATTAAAATGATTGGTTGGCTGTGGATAAATCCTATTTGGAATTGGCTAAATTTCTTGGATCTACTGATTGTTGTTTTTATTTTTTTAATCCCATTTGGGTAATATTCACCCATTATCTTTTTAAATATTTATTCTGCTCCACTATGCATGTAATCTTTTCCTGGGACTATCACTACCAATATGCTAGATTTCTAGATTCCACAAACTATTAAGGCCCTGTGTGCATGTGCTCGCTCGCTCGCTATCTCTTTGTGTGTGTGTGTGTGTGTGTGTGTGTGTGTGTTTTCATTCTCTTATCTTTATATGAGTTTGGAGATTTATATTTATCTGTCTTTAATTTCACTGAAAATTTTCTTCTGAAAGCCCTTCCTATTTTAATTTCAGATATTTTTCAATTCTCAGATACCCATTTGGTTCATTTTTAGTTTCTATACGTTTTCTGAAATTTTCTGTGTCTCTATTCATTGTATGCATTTTTTCCTATTAACTCTGCGATAGAAGTCATTCTAAACTACTTCTTTGCAAATCCCAGGGAGTTTGTGTCTGTTTTTATTGACTGATTTTTCTTTTGAATATAGGTCATAATGTCTTGCCCCTTCACATGTCTAGTAACTTTATTATACATTGAATAACATTTTGTAGACACTTGAATTCTATAACCTTTCCCTGAAAAATGTTAATTTAGTTCTAGCATGCTAATAAACTTCCAGTTGACCCACTTGATCTTGCAGAGGCTTTGCTTTTAGTTTTCTTAGAGTTGCTGAAATTCAACTTTTCTCTCAGTTTTGGGGAGTAGACTCAAGTCCTGAGAATCATCTTTAGTACTATAAATTGTGGCCCTTCTGGTGACAAATCCTAGATTTAAGTCCTTTAATGAGTCAGGACTTAAAGTCCAAACTGTGTCTCCCCAACACCAGGCAGCTTCTAAAGTTCCTGTTCACTATTTTATCCTGCAAACTGTTTTCTGCCAAGTTCATTTGAGTCTGTCTCTTCACATGTACGGCTAAACTTTGAGAGAGTTCACATGCAGATTTGGGGGCTGCCTCTTCACTGGTTTCATCCTTTCATGCACCTACCAATCCTCACCAATTTCTAACAGCTCTGAACTTTGATCTCAGACTTCTGTTTTCTGCTTGAATTCTATTTCCTATGCAGGGAGCAAACTGGGAAGGGCTGTCACAGGAAAAGTTGATTAAATCGGGTCTCATCCAGTATGCTTCCATTCTTGAGAGTATACTATCAGGTCTGGTGATATTTGGTTGATATAGAGGCAGATATATTCGTCCAGACTTTATAATTGTTTTTGGCAAGAGCCTTAGTTCAACATAAACTATTCCACCATCACTACAATTCTGGGAATTGAATGAATAAATCTTGATTTCAGGAAATCATTCTGGAGCAAAAGTATAAAAATTGATACTTATCAATAAGAGAAACAATCTATGTCAGTGCTTCTTATTGGCTTCACATTAGAATCACCTGACAACTCTTAATCTATTTGCCCAGACTACCCCAAATCAACTAAATCAGGATCTGGGGTTTGGATCCAGAGACCAGTAGTTGTTAAAGCTCCCCAGGTGACCAAAATGTGCACTCAAAGTTGAGAACCACTGATCTTGAAAGAGGGTGAAGAATAAGAGAAGCAGGTTCAGATTTGAGTTCCAGGATTATTCAGCAAAGGATATTGAGAAGGAAAAAACCACAGGAAGGTAGTACTAGGATAGCTAAGAGAGTGATTCTCTAAGCAGGAAAAAGTTATCAAATGTGTTATGTGCTGCTCAGAGTTTAAGTAATTTGAGGATTAGGAAGCAATAGTATTTTTCAACATGGTATTTGTTAGTGATTAACATACCAAAATAAATGCAAGAATTTTCAATATTGTGATCAGTAGTTGAATAGAGTTGGTATATACATACTATGTTTCAGATGTGGATGAAAGAAGACTTTATTTCTGTAACTGCTTTCTTCCAGCTCTTGTCTTCTATTCTTGCATAGTTATGAAAGGAAAGATGAAACTTCCCATTGTAGTTCTATCTGTTCCAATTTAAAAACTGAAGCCAGCCTCTTTGTGATACTTCGTCATGACTACAAGTTGAATCAATTGTCTTGTTCTATGTGTACGTGGGGGTAAGGAAAAGACCTAAGTTCTTGGGTAGTATGTGTCCTATCTAGGGTGTCAAAGAATGATCGATATCCTATGAATCCTCACTAGTTCCTTATCTGTATCTATCACCTACCAAATCACTGGCTGACATACTATCCTTGTCAGATTCCTTGCTCTTGTACCTACTATTGAAATCTGGGATCATAGCTAGAGTCTCTAAGCTTGAGGTCCACCAAATCTATACTCCCTCAACCAAGCTCCAAGCATCTATTGCTTTACCATTTCCTCATTATTCATTCCTCATTGTATGTCTAAAACTAAGCTCAAATTTTAAAATAAGGACTTATTAAAGGTGAAACTATAGTAATAATAAAAGGGAATATAGCAAGTAAATATGAGTTGATAGCTCATAGAAAAAATATTAAGACATATTTACATTAGAAGTCCAGATTCAAGAGATCAAGCCTTAGGTAATAGGTATAACTCCACTGGATACCTACATTCTGCCTTGATAATTCAGCATTTCCCACTATCTTCCTTGTCCCTTAGCTTAGGAACTGCCTGTTTCAAAGATAACTAACTCTGATATTATCTTAGCCTTTTAGGGAGATCATTCCTTCACACAGTCTATCAGAATATGGTAATTCCAATACCCAAAAAAAAGATGAATCCAAAATATCAAGTGGCTTATTTTAAGTTTCAAATAGCAAAATGTAAAAATATATAAAATTAAAAAGTGAAAACAAAGTGATAGACATAAAAATTTTAAATGTATAAATACGCTTAAAAGTAAAACATTTCTGTTGGAAATGCAATTGAAATGAGAGACACATAAATAATTCAAATAATATAATTACTAGGCTTGAAAACACAACAAACATTTGTCTAAAAGTTCAGAGAATATTTGTAAAAATTGCATGTCTTGTTTCAAAGGAAGCACATAGAGAAACTGGAACTCCTACTAATTGATTTGTCTCAGTATTCACTGTGACTGTGTACTTTGTGAGGACTCTGTTTGCTCATAGATGTGGGAGCTTCAGGTGCTAACTAGGGAGCTGAGACAAACGGAATAGAAGCTATAGTTCACTAGGTGATCTAAGGTCTATACCTGAGAAGTATTCTTTTTTTCTAAATGTTTATTTATTTTGAGAGGGAAAGAGCACACACATGTGTGCACAATTTGGGGAGGGAGGGAGGGGAAGAATCCCAAGCAGTCTCCATGCTCAGCGCAGAGCACAACACGGGGCTTGATCTCACAACTATGATATCACAAACTGAGACCGTATCAAGAGTCAGACTCTTAACTGACTGAGCCACCCAGGCACCCGGGGAAATAATTTTCAGTATAGGGAAAAGTGAATGGCTGTAATAAGATTTAAAAAAAAATCAAGGATTGCAGAAGAGCAAGTTCAATTATATGAATTAAGCTCCTGGGTGGCCAGTAGGTTGGTTAAGCATTCAACTTCAGCTCAGGTCATGATCTCACAAGCTGTGAGTTTGAGCCCTACATTGGTGTCTCTGCTGACAGCTCAGAGCCTGGAGCCTGCTTCAGATTCTATGTTTCCCTCTCTCTCTCTGCCCACCCCTCACCCCACTCACACTCTGTGTCTCTCTGTCTCAAAAATAAATTTAAAAAAGAATTTTAATTACATGGATTGAAATTATCCAGAAACTTACTACTAAAAATGTGGTCTCCAGACCACAACATTATCTAGGAGCATGTTAGTAATGCTCAGTCTCAGACACCATCAGAGATTACTGAATTAGAATCTGCATTGTAATAAGACCTCCTGATGATTTGAAAGCATATTGAAATTCAACAGCTGATCTAAGATATAGCTGAAAACAAAGCAAAGCTTTCCAAGTTACATAGAGTCTGGTGCTATAATTCAATTCATTATTACAGAGCAGACTTGGATAGTATATGATGTCAAGGAGTGGGACATAAAGCAGGAGAGGAATATTCCACTTATTTTGAATATGAAAAGACTAATGCAATAATTTGGTCTCAGTGTAGTTGTGGAAGGTCAGAGCTCTGGATGGTAAATGTTTTTGGGAGGACACAAGTCATATAGGAATGAATTTACGTTAGCACTAATTCCAATTACGAAATATTTGACCTGAACTATCTCTCCGATGATGAGAGTCAGTGCTTCTCTTTTGGTTAAGCTGGAGGGAAAGGAAACTCCTTTCTAATTGAGTTGCAGGGGCCCAGGGATAGCAGGGATATCTCAAAATAAACATTAAATGTTAATTCAAATATTTGTAGGTAATAGGTTGAAATTGAAAGCATACTTGGTTAATTAGCAGGATCTTAACACCTGAATTTTATCACATGTAATAAATGAGTCATGATGACTAGAAAGTCTGCTATGACAGCTCCTAAAATCTTACCTTGAAAACAATAGTGAATGTTAACATCAGTGGGGTTAAATTGAGGCGTGGAGCTGCTGTCCCCACATAGCTCTGCATAGTCTGATAACTTTCTTCCACTGAATTGGCCTTGGTAAATATTTATTTGCTCATAATTATGGCTTCTTGATTTCCATTTGTTCTTTCTTTAAACATGTATTAAATATCTTTTATGTACCAGATAATCTAGGTTCCGAGCATAAAGAACCTAATAAGTCCTGTTCCTGACCTTTGGACAGTCAGGAGGTGGGGAAGCATCTATACCAATAGCGGTAAAAAGTCCTTAATAGTAGCAGAAACAGGGAATTATAGACAAGAGGAGGGACTGGTGGAAGGCTAGAGGAGCAGAAAATGTAAAATATACTGAAAAAAAATGTTTAATATGTATAACTTTTATCAATGAGAAAAATAATTAACCTGGAAGTTCCATCTGATCATTTCAGGAACCATTGTGAAATAGATATTAATTTGCTTTTGCAAATGAAGACTGAGCCTGAAGGAAGATTAGAGACTTACACAGGATTTTACAGGTGAGTGGTGGGACCTGAATGCGGAACCATATCTTCTTTTTTCTTTTGTTTCCTTTTTTTGGTTTATTTTGAAAGAGAGAGAGAGAGAATGAGAGAGAGAGACAGCAGGGGGGGGGGGGCAGAGAGAAAGAGGATCCCAAGCAGGCTCCACACTCAGCACAGAGCCCAAAACAAGGCTGGATCTCCTGATGGTGAAATCATGACCTGAGCTAAAATCAAGAGTCAGATGCTTAACTGACTGAACTACCCAGATGCCCCTAAACAGTTTTCTAACATTAGAATTCCAGGTCTTCTGTCTAACTGACGACCCATGGCTATTCTAGGTAACAACATATCCAGGAAAAACATCTATGTAACTATGAATGTGGTCCTGCCAAAGGATATATGACCTGATTGATTGATTGATTAACTGGGTGTATTTGGATGATGTAATAATTTAGACAGGTCCCTCTCACTGCCTTGCTGCTCTTAGTTTATCCCTCTGAAAGCTGGCCACTGGTTAACAAATAACCACCTTCCAATCTTTAGTTACAGATAGCTGACCATTTGGGCTCCACAGCTAGAATTTTACCATTTGCTCATTATTTCATTTAATGACTATTTATAGGGCATGAACCTACTATGTACAAAATATTACACTAGAGCTATGTGGGAGAACATTTTTAATAACTTAGGTTCTCAGGAAAATCCCAAATCAACTAAAACAGAATTCCTGGTAGTTGTACCGAGGCATCAGTAGTTGTTAAATCTACCCAGGTGATTTCAATGTGTACCTAAAAGGGATGACTGCCCCCTACATAGCATGAAATGGTTACAGCAATAAAAACAGCTAATTGTTAGCAATTACTTATCCTGGGCCAGGCAACATGCAAAGTTCTTTAATTAGATCATCTCCTTTTATCTTCCCAGCAACCTAAGGAGGAGAGTGTTATTCTTACTGATGATCTCCAATTTTTACATGAGAGAAATGAGGCTTTCTTGGAGGCTCATTAGTGTGTCCAAGGTCAGTGGTGAACCCCAAATTTTTGACTTCAGATTTCATGTTCTAACTACTGGATTATACAGCTTCCCTACAATAAAACTAAATAGAAGGGAGATGCTTTTGAGGACTATTTTCTAAAAGTTAAATTTGGAAGATAATTAGGACAAATCCATACAACATTTGAGTAGATGATTCTTTGTCCAGTGAAGAAAAAATTTAATAGAGAAAGATGAAAAATTACCTTCAAATGCATTAAGGTCCCCATCTATTATCTCCTTTGAAATTGAGAAAAGTATTTGGATGTAGATCTGTTGATTAAAAAATATACCTAAGTAGCTCTAAGGACCGCTTGGCCCATTGCTATTGGAAGGAGAGCCCCTACAACATTATCCCACGGCAAATACATAGACAGCATCTAGCATCAGCAGAGAGGCCAGTATTATGTATAGGATGCAGTGGGTGTATTCAGTAGGTTCAGAAACATCAGAAAAGTGTGAGACCTTAGTTACAGAGTCATGTATATCTCCAGGTTTCATATGTTGGGAATTATCAAAATTATAAATGTTGTCTGCTTGCTTAATTGTTTCCCTTATATGAAGCACTGCAGCATATTGGTTACCATATATACATATCATAGAGCCTGAGTTAGGGTCAAATCTTGGCTCTAAAATGGAGTAATAATACTAATATTGTAGAGTTATTCTGACAATTATAAAATATACTCCATGAGACTGTGATTTATAATGAAAAATAATATTTATTTGGTCTTCATCCCCACTTCCGACATAGAGCTTCTAAAACTCTGGGAATTTTCTTTTTTTTTTTTTTTTAATATTTTTTATTTATTTATAGGAGAGAGAGAGAGAGACAGCGTGAGCAGGGGAGGGTCAGAGAGAGAGGGAGACACAGACTCCGAAATAGGCTCCAGGCTCTGAGCTGGCAGTCAGGGCAGAGCCCGACGCGGGGCTCGAACCCACGAACCGCGAGATCATGACCTAAGAGAAAGTCGGACGCTTAACCGACTAAGCCACCCAGGCGCCCCAAACAGGAATCAACTCTTGGAATTTTCTAAGTAATGAGAATAAAGGTGACTTTTGTTATGTTAGTGAAGTGACTGTTTAGAACTCACCAAAGGATAGAGCTGGTTGCCATGGGAATGAAGCTCAGATTTAGAGGATTAAAACTTAGTCCTACCCCCCTGACCTCCTGAGAAGAGAGTGGGGCTAGACATGGAGTTCAGTCATCAACTGCCAATGATTTAGTCATGCCTAAGTAATTAAGCCTCCATAAAAAACAAAAAGGAGGGGGTTTGCAGAGCTTCCAAGTCTGTGAACATGTGGAGATTGGGGACAGTTGCATACTGGAGAGGGCATTAATCTCCATACTCTTTACCAATACTATGCCCTATACATCTCATCCATCTGCTGTTCCTGAATTATATCCTTTTATAATAAACCAGTAATCTAGTAAGTAAAATGTTTCCCTGAGTTCTGTGAACCACTCTAGCAAATACTTCAAAGTCAAGTAGGGGGTCATGGGAACCTGTGATATAAAGTCTGTCAGAAGTACAGGTAACAAGCTGGACTTGGAACAGGCCCCTGAAGTTGGGGGTGAGGGGCAGTCTTGTAGGGCCGAACCCTTCACCTGTAGTACCTGATGCAATCTCCAGGTAGGTAATGTCAGAACTGAGTTGAAATGTAGGTCACTCAGCTGGTATCCAATAATTGCTTATTGGTGTAGAAACCACCCCCAAGGTAGAATTGGGTCCAGAACACTTTTTATATCTAAATACCTTGTAATGTGTAAGAATATAACATATTTTTAGATATTCAAATATTAGGCCAAGGATATCTTAAGTCCTAACATATCTTGGTTGTTATTACTTCTATTAAACAGAAATCAACATAACTAATAATAGCAGAATAATTTCCTGTATTTTAGTTAAACCCAGAATTTCTGAGAAAGGTAAGAAAATGTATCACTTGACCATTTTCTTTGAAAAATTATCAGGAAATTCAGGGAAAATTGCCTGAGTGTAGATACTACAACTAGACATAATGAATGTGAGGGAGCAGAGCTTGGTGGTTAGGAGTACAGGTGCTGGAATCACATGACCTGCCAATTATTAGCTTTTTTAAAAAATAATTTTTAGTGTTCATTTATTTTTGAGAGAGAAACAGAATGCAAGTGGGGGAGGAGCAGCAAGAACATGGGGCTCACAACTGTGAGATTGTGACCTGAGCTGAAATTAGACATTTAACCGGCTAAGCCACCCAGGCACCCCAATTATCTTTGTGACCTTGAACAGTTATTTGAGGTCTCTGAACTTCAGTTCCATTATCTTCAAATTGGAAATATTAATAGCATTAAATACTTTAGGACTAAATGTGTTAATATTTGTAAAATTCTTAGAACAGTGTCTTGTATATAGTAAGTGGGATATGAGTGTATTAAATAAAATAAATCTGATATAGATACAAGCTTGGCAGTATGCTTCAAGAGAAGACCTGAGTAACTCTGAATGAGTGATTCAGGGAACTTTTCTTGATAAAAGTGGTATTTTATGTGGCCTTATTCACTATTACTATAAGTTTCTTTCCTCATACTCCAGTATTTGATGAGTTGGGATGGATTTTTTGGATGATTCCCATTGCCTATATAGGATGTAAGTTTAGAGGACCTCCAATATAAAAGGTAAAGCAAGGGACCTTGTCTCTAAGATAAAGACAAGTCCAGGGTTAAACACATGATAGAGATAAACATAAGCCAACTGGAAGTGGTTTGCTACAATAACATGAGAGGAGAATGTCTACCTTCCTCTGTCAACCAATGCCTATATCACTAACTCCGGCTCTCTCAGGATAGGGAAACTTGGCATTCTTACTCCTTCAAGTTCCTGGGAGGAAAGGAGATACGATAGACATTTAGCATCTCATGGCTCTAGCACTATGGCCCAATGTATATCCTTAAACCTAATTCATTCTTGGAGAACCAATGACAATAGAGTATGGAGAACAACCTGAGCAGCCTTCAGATGTCAACTTCTTTTTATTCTTTGATTTATTAATCTTGTGACTTCTTTTTTTAAGCTTAATTACTCCTGTGGTCAGCTGGAGATAATGTAGAACCACTTAGGAAACAGATAGTGGATTATCAGAAAATATCTTCTTACACCTTCAAATGGCCCCAATTATGGATTTTTAACAAGTAATATTTAGTCACCTAATTTAAGTCTAGGCACCTCATTTAGGCAGTGAGAATACAGTGATGAGGGTAAAACTGACATGGGTTCTGCAGGGAGAACTGAGTTTATTCAGGGAGCAACTGAGTTTATTAGATTTTATACCATGCTGGGTCAAATCAGTCAGGGAAGACTTGAGGAAAAAAAATAATGCTGTAGAAGGCCAAAACTGTCTTCATTCTAAAATCAGATTTTACCACAGAATAAATAATAATGAATTAATGAGAACAAGATTAGAAAGATCATTTACCAAGTGAGAGAGGAAATTCCAGTTTTAATACAAATATAGAATTTAAGTGAACACATATAACTTTCTATCAGACATGCTTGACAAAATTATTTAAACTCTTATATTTGGAAGATGCATAGTCAGGCATTCATCCTTCTCAGAAAATCTTATATTGTACTAATTACTGATAAATATAGAAAAAGGTCTCTTAATCAACATTGACAAGAAACAAAGCATGCACAATTTCATCTTTCAAAAAGCCATTTTCCATCTGGTTAGCATCTTCATTTATATTCCTGTGGTTAAAAGATGTATATATTCTTGTTCCTTCAATGTTTTGTCTTGCTGAGAAAGAAATTTTCAACAGAGCATTTGCATTTTTCAAGTACATATGTCCATAAATGCAATTTAACCCACATTTTTATAACTAAAGTATGTCAACATAATTAAAATTTCCCAATTTTGATTTCCACAGAGCTTATAGTCTAGCAGGCACCAATTAGACTAGCAGACCATCCCCTTAGGCTATCATGAAAATCTTTTTTGATATTGTCCCCAAAAGCCTTAAAATGGGTCATTACAGGAATTAATTGAGTGACCCCAAGGGCATACTATACATTAGGATAAATTATCCAAGTTCCTATTTCCCCTCCTACCTATTCACCAGACAAGCTCATACAAGAATGTGTCAGCTAACAGCACACCCCAGGTAACACAAGGCCAGCAATTTAAAATGCCCCAAATTTGTAACTAAGCGTGTACATTTTAATGATATTAACCATTCATGGTATTATGTAAACCTCTTTTTACCACAGGGAAATTTTAATAGCTGAAATGAAATGTTGTCTCCCTTTTCACAGATAAAGTACTAGATTATGTCTAAAATTCACTTTCCTGTATTTTCTTCTTATTTTACTGAGTCTCAGTCAAAAGAGCACTCACTTAAGTGTCTTGAGTAGAGAAATGGGGGTTACCTCTTCGTCAGTAGTGCCCTAATAAAGGCCTATGTCCTTCCACTGGATATAGTAGAGCTTTTTAGCGCATCCACATGGACTTCTTCAAACTAGGACTCTCCCATGTTCTCATAAAGTTCCAGAGGGACCACAAGACACCTAAGATCACAGTACCAGTCTTTCATTTCATCCACAAATATTCAGGATCCATAGGACACTGGCAACCCCTAAAATTTAAGCATATTCCTATAAGCAAAAGCACTTTCCAAGTAAAAATAATGTCCCTAAAATGCAAAAGATGTTACAAGACACATTCTATAAAAAATAATAGTTAACTTCATAGACTTTGTAATAACTGGTATAATAACTGAGGAGGAAAAGTGAATTTAAGATTAAAAAAATCTTGGTTTATTTAGCTTTTCCAGAATGTCCATCAGTTTCCTGAGTCTAGTGCCTTTGAATTTAATCCTCACAGGTGAGTAATATCTCACTAAGGTCATTGTGACACATTCTGTTTCTTATATTCTGAGGGAACAATAATAGCAAAAGAAAAAATATATAACAAAAACACTGCCCTATATATATTCATTAGAAGAGGTTCATTAAAATATCCTTCTTAAACTAATATATGGAAGATAATAAATAAAGTCAAAGATTGCCCTTTATTAATGCCACTCTTTTTCCTTTATGTCCTAATTAATCCACTGATGTTAATTCATATAACCCCTTTAGAACAGAGTTCTGGGAATCTCAAATTTTAGTTGAGTGTGGTCTCTGGCTGGGACTAGAATTTCCACTCCGTTGTGAGCTGAGAATCTCAGACATATAACAAGGACTAGTGTGGTTTATGACCTTGTAGTTCCTATTCTCCCCAAATTTCTTTTCTCTCTGAAGTTTTCCATCCCTGGAAGGACCACCATATTCTTTAGCCATTTGCTGACATTTATACTCCTATGTAACAATAACTGCAGCACCTGCCCCCTGAATTCCTTACACCTTAGTTTCTCCCTACCAGGAGAGATTTCTTCCTGTGTTCACATTTGTCCCTGCTGGAGAACAGTTTTATGATCTGGAGATGGAACTTGTTCTACTTTCCAAACCTGCACTTTTGGGCCCTGTGCAATCATTTGCATATACTCCTCTCCCAAACACTTTTTTCCTTGAATTCTCTCTCTCAGTTACAGCAAAAATACTTTGTATCTTTAATTTATTATCTGTAGAATGAAATCTGACTATACCGACTCTTGAAACCTTTCTCTCTGATTCTCTCTCTCTCTCTTTTTTTTTTTTTTACTTTGGTGTGTCTCAATACCCTTTTGAAAAGGCCAGTTGAGATTTTAACTCCTCAACGTGCTTCTTAATTTGATCCATTTCTCCTTGACTGTCTATAAAACTAATGTATGCTGAGTTTGAATGTCTTCCCTCCTTTTACTGTTTCCCACAGCTCATGTTTTAACTACCAGATCAAAACCTTTTTTAAGTGGATTTCTTTACTCCTGGGTTTCTGATAGTTTTCTTATAAAATGCAAACACTTCTCTGTTGCTAGCCTTCTTACCTGCTGATTGTAGTTATCCCTTTGCTTATTAGTAATTCTGATATTAGAGTCACTGTGTTGCTTCCTTCTCAGCAATTGGGTTTTTGATGAATGCATTTTTTTGCACCTCTGTGCAAGGAAATGGTCCAACTTTTATATGCTAGTGACTCCCATTTCCCTTCATCTTGTTGATGAATTCCAGAAAATAACTGTGCTGGAACTCAGAGTCTGGGATCTAGGTCCCCCCAAATCCACACTATTATCAACATTTAGTAATAAACAGTTTCCTCAAAACTTGGCTGGAGAGACAGGCAAAAAAGCACAAAATAAATACATCAGTTTGAAAGTCAAATACAGAGGTCCTGGAAATTTTGAAGTGATTTTCCATGATCTTGGAAATGCATATGAACACTTGAGCCACAATAAGCAGAATCATGGTGGAATGTGTGTTCATAAAAACCCATGTTTTTCTCCTTTGGGCTCATAATTAGACTACATTTTCTAGCTTCATTTTCAGCCACTAAAGTCTGACCCTTGGAATATGAGTGAAAGTGATTTGTGCCATATCCAAGCCTGGCTAATAAGAGCCTTTAGTATTATCCTCCGCCTATGCTTCTCTCTCTTCACTGTATGCCACAGAAGAAGATTCAGCTGAGGACTTGCCAAGGTCTTTGGGAACAGTGGGACCACACAATAGGATGAGCTGGGTCCCTGAGAGACTCTGTGGAGGAGAGCATTCATCTTTCTTTCTCCATCCTATTGAATTTTGCATGAGTGAAAAAATTATAATTCATCACCACTGAGATTTTGAAATTGTTTCAGCAGATAGCATGCCCTGACTAATACAGTAAAATAAAGATTAATATACAAACTATCTTTTTTCAAGGAGGGTTTATTCAGGATTGGGCGAAATATTCTGACTCACAAGTCAAGCGGCAGTGTCCTGAAATCAAACCCATTCTAAGATAGAGCAAGTTTCCACAATTCTTTTTATTATCTATTTAGAAAACTACCTAGTGATATAGCTCATAATTCATTTTTCTTGGAATATTTGTCTTTACCCTTTTCCTAGTTTACTGCATATGGTTTCTCTCATTTAATTTTTTTCTATATTGATGTTGTGTATGTAGGAGTGACTCACGCAAACCTCAAGATATAAAATTAAGTATAAAATATTGAGAGCTTGCAAGCTAAAAATACAAATAAATCTCTCCAAGCAAACATCTCTAAGAAGCTAATAACTAAACTAAAAGTTCAAATTTGCTTTTCTCTTCTCTCTTGATAATGTTCAAAGCAGCCACTGTCCAATTGTTAGAGGGGCTCTAGTGATGCTAAAAAGGCAGTGAACTGGAAAAAAGATTACTAAATATTGCAAGAGGAGAAGGATCTTTTCCCTCTGCCAGTCTTATTCAAAAGATTCACTTTTGACCCTGGCCAAAGGTGACCTAGCTCCCAAGGTTTAGAGTCAAAATAAAACTTCACTTTTATTTTGGTACCTTGCATCTCAATGTTTTATTCTTCATTTAATGGATATTCTTTCCTACTCCACCAAAATACATCAAACATAAATTATTTGTTTCAGGATGCCACAGAGAAATAGTAGGCATACAAGTTTTACTACCTGTCTATTAGCAAAAGTTTGAAGACTACAACATATGAATGGATAACAAGACTATGTGAAGGAATACTTTATTTCCTGGGGCTTTCTCTTCAAGCTCCAATATGAAGCCTAAGTTATAGTGAGATGTAAAGGGTGCAGAACTCTGAAGACCCCTTGGGCTGAAGTGTTATCCTTTTTAGTAGGCTTTACTCTCTTTCCAACATGTTTCTCAATGAGGGTAAGGGGGTAGATGCAGGAGGAGCCTAGTCTCTTATGGGCCATGACTTAATGCTACCAACACACAGGTAAACCATGCCACAAACTCAGCTCAGGGGCTAAGCACTTTCCCTCCTTAACCCCAAAGTGTCATCCTATGATACTGTAACTTAGTGACAAGGAACTTAATGCCCCCATACAACTATTTCTATTTAGGATGAAGGAAGAAGCAATAGTTTCCAAATTTATTTTTTGAATCAAATACATATAGTGCATAGTGATAAAAATCTTTTATCAAATGTATTAGTCTAGCTCTTAAGAAGATAGACAATTGTTAGGAGAAACAGAAATTACTTAAATATTTTCATTTAATTTCCCCAAAATGAAAAAACACATAAAGTAATATTTTAATACCATTTTGACAAAGTCAGGATAGAAATTTGAAGAGGAATATGAATAAAACAGCATTAGGAATAACAAGATCTGAATTGTCAACTTGACTTTTGTTTTTGTTTTTTTTTTTAATCTTTTCAATTACTAATTTATGATCTTTGGTTTTCTAAGTGATCTCACATAGGTCTATGTATTTTATGGATTTGATGTCATAATAATGGAAGATTTTCTTAGGGCGCCTGGGTGGCTCAGTTGGGTAAGTGTCTGACTTCAGCTCAGGTCATGATCTCACAGTTCATGGGTTCAAGCCCCGCATTGAGCTCTGTGCTGACAGTTAGCTCAGAGCCTGGAGCCTGTCTTTGGATTCTGTGACTCCCTCTCTCTCTGACTCTCCCTTGCTCATGCTGTCTCTATCTCTCTCTCAAAAATAAATTAAACATTAAACAATTTTTTTAAAAATAGAAGATTCTCTTTCCAATTGCTAGATACTCTGGACATTATTTTACACATTCTGAGAAATATCCTATATTGCTTTAGTGGTGACTTCTGGCTATACCACATAGGATGTCACCAATAACCAGAGATAAGGAAGGCCTACAATTTCCTTGAAAATATAATATTAGGAAAATATAAGATAAAGGTCTAGCTGTCACAGGAATCCATGAATTACATCTGCATGTTTATTTTTTATAATTATTTATGGCTATATTGGTGCAAGTTTATATAATTTCTTGCTAAGATCAAATCAGGTGCACATGAGTAATAAAATCAAAAATAATCAATTATACTGAATAATTTAAAAATTATTCAATTCAAAAATCATAGAATAGTGATAAAAATAAAATTTAAAGTGCAACTAAAACAATGACAGCTAAAGATTGTTTCGATTATAATCAACAGAAATTAAATCTATCTGATTTAATGATATTAGAAAAATTCCAGGATATCTTTGACTATGAAGATAAAGTTGAAAAATTAGGACTCTAAAAGGAAGAGAACCAGAGGCACCTTGAGGACTCTAACAGTACAAGTACCAAAATTACTCTACGATGTTGCTACCTCTGTGACTCATCTCTACAGGAACCCATTGTAGTTATCTATTGCTACAGAACAACCCCAAATTTAGAGGCTTACAAGAACATTATTCTAACAATGTCTGTGGGTCAGAAATCCAGGCTAGACTTAGCTAGATCCTCTGCTTCAGGAATCTGTAGACATCTCAAGGTTCAACTTCTAAGCTCATTCTTCTGATTGTTAGCAGCATTTTATGCCTTATGAGTTGTTGGACTGAAGGCTTCTGTTTTTGCTGGCTGTTGGCCACCCTCAGTTCCTGGCCACATGGACCTCCTCACTAACAGGATGGCTTGCTTCATCAAATTGTACAAGCTGAGAAAGAAACAGTACCAAAAGACAGAAGTTATAATTTCTCGTAAGATAATCATAGAAGTGGCATTTCCTCACTTCTATCACTTTTGTCCTATTCTATTTATTATATGTAAGTATCTAGATCCAAGCCCCCACTTGAGGGGAGGAGATTATACAATAGCAGGAAAACCGGAAGGGAAGATCTTTGGGAACTATGTCGGATAGTGTTTACCACCACAGTCAGTCAGTCAGTCTCTCTCTCTCTCTCTCTCTCTCTCTCTCTGTGTGTGTGTGTGTGTGTGTGTGTGTGTCTCTCTGTCTCTCTCTCTCTGTCTCTCTCCTTCTCGCTCTCATTCCAAGTTTCAGACTCTGGGTGAAAACAAAATTGAGGAAGTTCAGGTCAGTTGTTTATTTCTTGATTAACGTGGGGTAGGGAGGAACAGAATTATATATACTTACTGTCAGCTACAGCTAAAACATTATCAGGGGCCATTTCTAGAAAGAAGGCATTATCATAACTCAGGTGAAAGATGAACCCACTACATGAGTCTAAAATGATATGATGGTTAAAATAACGTTAGAGTTTATTGTTAAAGGGCATACTTTGAAACATTTTCTTATAATTTGATTTCTTTAAACACAAACCTGATGCTTGTGCCTTTATGTGTTTGCTAAAAAGGTCATTCTTTTTGTTGTTATTTTTTTTATTGAAGTATAATGTAACAGTGTTATATTCTGGTATATAATATAATGCTTCAATATTTCTATACATTACTCAGTGCTTATCATGATAAGTGTATTCTTAATCTCCTTTATATATCTCCTCCCCCCATTTCCCCTCTACCAACTACCAGGTTTTTGTTTTTAAGTTCTCCATAGTGGCTACACCAGTTTGAATTCCCACTGACAGTGCAAGAAGGCTCCTTTTGCTTCACATCCTCACCAACACTTGTTGCTTTTTGTGTTTTTGATTTTAGCCATCCTGACAGGTGATATCTCACTGTTATTTTCATTTGCATTTCTCTGAAATGAGTGATGCTGAGCATCTTTTCATGTTCTGTTGGCCATCTGTGTGTCTTCTTTGGAGAAATGTCTGTTCATGTATTCTGTCCATTTTTTAATTGGATTACTTGGGATTTATTTCTTTCTCATATTTTGGATACCAAACCTTTACTGGATATGTCATTTGCAAATATCTTCTCCTATTCAGTAGGTCATCTTTTAGTTTTGTTAATTGTTTCCTTTAATGTGCAGAAGCTTCTTTTTTTGCTGTAGTCCCAACAGTTTATTTTTAGCAACTACCAGTTATTTTTCTGTATATAAGTTTGTTTTTTGTGTCTTTTTTGTTTTATTTGTTAAAATACACATATGAATGAAATCATGTGTCATTTGTCTTTCTCTGACTGGATTATTTCACTTAGGATTATACCCTGTAAGTCCATCCATATTGTTGCAAATGGCAAGATCTTAATCTTTTTCATGGCTGAGTAATATTCCATTGTGTGTGTGTGTGTGTGTGTGTGTGTGTGTGTGTTTATTACTACATATATATGTCACTTTTTTATCCATTCATCTATCAACATACATTTGGATTACTTTTATATCTTGGCTATTACAAGAAAATGTTGTAATAGAATAGGGTGCATATATCTTTTCAAATTAGTGTTTTGGAGCTTTTTTGTGTCAATAACTATAGTGAAATTATTGCACTATATGGTAATTCCATTTTTAATATTTTAAGGAATGTCCATACTGTTTTCCACAATGATTGCACCAGTTTGTATTCCCACCAACAACACATGAAAGTTCCTTTTTCTTTTTCTCCATATCCTTGCCAACAGTTGTTATTTCTTGTCTTCTTAATTCAAGCCATTCTGCCAGGTAAGGTGATACCTACTTGTGATTTTGGTTTGCATTTTTCTGAAAATTACTGATGTTTAACATCAGTATTCTTGCCATTTGTATGTCTTCTTTGGAAAAATGTATATTCAGGTCCTCTACCTGTTTTTAATTGGGTTGTTTGCTTTTCTGGTGTAGAGTTGCCTAAGTTCTTTATGTATTTTAGGATATTAACCTTTTATTGGATATATCATTGCAAACATCTTCTCTTCAGTAGGTTGACTTTTTATTTCCTTCACTGTGCAAAAGCTTTTTATTTTGATGTAGTCCCAATAGTTTAATTTTGCTTTTATTTCCATCACCTTAGGAAATATATTCAGAAAAAAGGTTTCTATGGCTGATGTTGAAGAAATTATTGCCTATATTTTCTTCTAGGAGTTTTATAGTATCAGATATCACACTTAGGTCTTAGTCCACTTTGAATTTATTTTTTTATATGGTATAAGAAAGAGGTACAATTTCTTTCTTTTGCATGTTGCTGTCTGGTTTTCCCAGCACCATTTGTTGAAGAGTCTGTCTTTTTCCCATTGGATATTTTTGTCTGCTTTGCAAAAGATTAATTGACCATATAATTGTGGCTTTATCTCTGTGCTTTCTATTCTGTTCTTTAGGTCTGTATGTCTGATTTTGTACCAGTAACATACTCTTTTGATTACTACAACTTTGTAATATAACTTGATATCTGAAATTATGATACCTCCAGTTTTTTTTTTTCTTTCAAGATTGCTTTGGCTATTTGGGGTCTTTTGTGGTTTCATAAAAATTTTAGGATTCTTTGTTCTAGTTATGTGAAAAATGTTGTATTCTGATAGGGATTAATTATGTTGTATTCCGATAGGGATTTTGATAGGGATTGCATTAAATCTGTAGATTACTTTGAGTAGTATCCACATTGTAACACTATTCTTCTACTGTATTAGAATGGAATATCTTTCCATTTGTGTCAACTTCAATTTCTTTCATCAGTATTTTATAGTTTTCAGAGTATAGGTCATTCACCTGCTTGGTTAAGTTTATTCCTAGGTACTTTATTATTTTTGGTGCAATTGTAAATGAGTTTATTTTTTAAATTTCTCTTTCTGTTGCTTTTTATTAGTGTATAGAATGCAATGAATTTCTTTATAGTGGGTCTGTATCCTGGAACTTTACCGAACTCCTTTATAAGTTCTGATGGAGTTTTGGTGGAGTCTTTAGTGTTTTCTGTTTATGGTATCATGTCATCTCCAAATAGTGAAAATTTTACTTCTTATCAATTTAGATAATTTATTTCTTTTTCTTTTCTGAGTGCTGTGACTAGGACTTCTGGGACTATGATGAATAAAAGTTGTGAGAGTGGACATCCTTGTATTGTTCTTGATCACAGAGGAAAAGCTCTCAGTTTTTAATCTTTGAGTATGTTAGCTGTGGGTTTTTCTCATATGGACTTTATTATGTTGAGGTATGTTCCTTCCAAACCTATTTTGTTGAGGATTTTATCATGAATAGATGTTGTACTTTGCAAAAATGCTTTTTCTGCATCTATTGAGATGATCATATGGTTTTTAGTTTTTCTCTTGATAATGTGATGTATGACATTGATTGATTTGTGAATATTGAGTCACCCTTACATCCTTGAAATAAATCCCAATTGATCATGGTGAATATTTTTTAATATATTGTTGGATTCAGTTTGCTAATGTTTTTTGAGAATTTTTGCATCAATGTTCATCTGAGATATTGGCTTATAGTTTTCTTTTCTTTTTCTTTTTTGGGGGGGGGTATTGTCTTTATTTGGTTTTTGGTATCAGAGTAATGCTGGCTTCATAGAATGAATTTGAAAGACTTCCTTCCTCTAATTTTTGGAGAATAATTGTTGAGAATAATAGGTATTAACTCTTCATTAAATGTTTGATAGAGTTCACCTGTGAGCCATCTGGTCCTGGACTTTTGTTTGGAGTTTTTTGATTACTGATTCACTTTTATTGCTTGAAATCAGTCTGTTTAAATTTCCTTTTTCTTCTTGGTTCAGTTTTGGAAGGATAGATGTTTCTATGAATTTCTTCTATGTGGTCCAATTTGTTAGCATATGATTTTTCATACTATTGTCATATAATTATTTTGGTAGTATCAGTTTTTATTTCTCCTCCTTCATTTCTCTTTTTATTTATATGAGTCTTCTCTCTTTTTTTCCTTGATCATTCTGACTGAAGGTTTATCAATTTTGTTGATCTTTCCAGGGAACCAGCACTGGGCTTCATTGATTTTTTTTGTACTTTTTAGTCTTCATTTTATTTATTTCTGATCTAATCTTTATAATTTCCTTTATTCTATTGCCTTGGATTTTGTTTGTTCTCTGTTTTCCAGCTTCTTTAGGTATAAGGTTAATTTGAGATTTTTCTCGTTTCTTGAGGTAGGGCACTATTACCGTAAACTTCCCTCCTAGAACAGCATTTGCTGTATCCCAAAGATTTTAGATCATTGTATGTCCATTTTCATTTGTCTCAACATATTTTTTAATTTCCTCTTTGATTTCTTGGGTTACCCATTTATTGTTTAGTTGCATGTTATTTAGCCTCCATGTATTTATTTTCTTTCCATATTTTTTCTTGCAATTGTTTCTAGTTTCATTCCATTGTAGTCAGAAAAGATAAATGATATGATTTCAATCTTTTTTAATTCATTGAGATTTGTTTTGTGGTTTAATATGTGATCTTTTCTGAAGAATGTTGCATGAGCACTTGAAAAGAATGTATTCCACTGTTTTGGGATAGAATATTTTGTATATTTTTATTAGGTTCATCTGATATAATGTACCATTCAAAGCTACTGTTTCCATGGTGATTTTCTGTCTGGCTTATCTATCCATTATATAAGTGGGATGTTAAAGTCCATAACTATTACTGTATTACTGTCAATTTCTCCCTTTATGTCTGTTAATAATTGCTTTATGTATTTAGGTTTTCCATGTTGGGTACATAGATTTTACAATTGTTATATCCTCTTGTTTGATTGTTCCCTTTATGATTATGTAGTGTCCTTCTTTGTCTCTTGTTACAGTCTTTGTTTTAAAGTCTGTTTTGTCTGATATAATTATTGCTATCCCAGTTTTTTTTTTTTACTTCCGTTTGTATGGTGTTTTCCATCCTTTCACTTTCAACATGTGTGTTTAAGTCTGAAGTAAGTCTCTTATAGAAAGCATATAAACGAGTAATGCTTTTTATCCATTCAGCGACCCCCTATGTCTTGGAGCATTTTGTTCATTTACATCAATGTAATTATTGATAGGTATGTATTGTCATTTTGTTGCTTGTTTTACAGATGTTTTTATAGGTCTTCTCCGTTCCTTTCTTCTTCTACTCTCTTTCCTTGTGGTTTGATAGCTTTCTTTCACGATATACTTGGATTAATTTCTCCTTATTTTTTGCATATATATGATCAGATTTTTTATAGTTACCATTAGTTTTATATTTAACATCTTATGTATATAGCAGTCTATATTAAGTTGTTGGTCACTTAAGTTGAAACCCATTCTAAAAGCACTGTATTTTTCACTCCCCCCCATTTTATGTATATTATGTCAAACTTTACGTTCTTTTATTTTGTGAATGCTTAAACAGATTTTATTTAGATATAATTGATTTTACTACTTTGGTGCTTTCATCTCCCTCCATACTAATTTTATAAGTTATTAATATACTTCATTTATTATATGTTTGAAATTACCTATAAAATTTTTTTCTGTGACAATTTTCTTACTCCTGTATATGGTCTTTTCATTCCACTCAAATAATTCCCTTTAACATTTCTTGTAAGGCTAATTTAGTGATGATAAACTCCCTTAACTTTTGTTTGTCTGGGAAACTCTTGATCTCTCCTTCTATTCTAAATGGTACTCTCGCCAGGTAAAGTATTCTTGCTTGCAGGTTTTTCCCTTCAGCACTTTGCACGTATTATGCCACTCTATCTGTCTTGCAAAGTTTCTGCTGAAAAATCAACTGATAGCTTTATGAGGTTTCCCTTGTATATAACTCCTTACGCCCCCCACCCCCCCCGCCCCCGCTGCTTTTAAAATTCCATATCACTATTTTTTTCATGTAATTATGTGTCTTGGTATGGACCCCCTTGGGTTAATGGGAGGGGTGCTTTCTGTACTTCATTAATCTGGATGTCTCTTTCCTTCTCAGTTTAGGGAAGTTTTCAGCTACTCTGAAAATAACTTTTCTACTGTCTTCTCTCTCTTACCCTTCTTGAATCCCTAGAATATGAATGTTGTTACATGATGTTATTTCTGAATTCTCTTAACCTATTCTTGTTTTTTATTATTCTTTTTTTCTTTCTCCTGTTCAACTTGGTTGCTTTCCATTACCCTGTCTTCCAGATTAATTCACTCTTCTGCATCCTCTAGTCTATTGATTCCTTTTAGTGTATTTTAAATTTCAGCTAATGAATTCTTCATCTTTGACTAGTTCCTGTTTATATTTTCTATCTCTGTTTTGAAGGTATCACTGAGATCCTCCACTCTTTTCTCAAGTCCAGTATCTTTATGACCATTACTTTGAATTTTTATCAAGCATATTGCTTATCTCTGTTTATCTCTTTTGCTGTGGCTTTGTCAAGTTTTAGTTTGTTTGTTTGTTTGTTTGAGACAGATTGCTCTGTCTCCTTATTTTGCCTAACTCTCTACGTTTGTTTCTATGAGTTAGGAAAGTCATCTGTGTTTCCTGATCTTGAAAATAGTGGCCTTGTGGAAGAGGTCTCATGGTGCTTTGTAGCATAGTGCCCCCTATTCGCCAGGAACAGATACTCCAGCGGTGTGTCCTATGTGGGCTGTGTGCACCCTGTTGTTGTGGCTAGGCTGCATTTGCCTTCAGTCTGCTTTGCCTGTTGTGGGCATTTTGGGCAAAGTTTGGTCCCTGTGCTGTTAGGGGTCTGTCTAGGGCCACCACCGACTTTTGATGGGGTGGTATCTGCAGTCAGATCAGATGCCTGCCCTCAGTTTGTCTTTTGGGGCTCAGTTTCAGCAAACTGCAGGGTGCTCTCTCTGCACTGCAAGCTATAAGGTTTGACTGCTGGAACCGCAGGCACACTGAAGTGTGTGGCTGTCTTCCCCTTTCCCTAGTGCAAGAGTCACTTTGGAGTGATGCAGTTCTCTGCCATACTTGCTTGAAGAGTGTGTCTTGGCAAAGTTGCTTTAGAGGGACACCTGCCAAATGGAGCAAGTTGGAAGGAGAGGATCTGGAATGGAGCACAGGCGCAGGGGAGGGAGCACGCAGTGCTAGCAAGATAGGTGGAGAGTGAAGGATTATTCTTAATAGTATTATTTCCCCCATGTGATTCTTCGGGGATCAAAAGCTTCACATTAGTGAAGTAGTAGCAAAAGTTATCATTCTTTTTTCACTGAGTCAGATAAAGACACAGAGAATGTATCGGGAAGAGTCTATCCTATTGTCAAATGAGGCTTCATAGTTTGGTAAATTTGGTAAAAATTTCTTTGGCAAATATCTTTATTAATATATATAAAATAGGTTTATTTTGAGACATTAGCTCATGTGATTATTGAAATAGGCAAATCAGAAGATCTGCAAGTGAGTCAACAAGCTGAAGACCCAGGAAAGTCACTGGTTTAGTTTCAGTCCAAGTCCAAAGCTTTGAGAACAGAGAGCAAATGGTGTAGTTCCTATCCAAAGGCTAAGAGGCACAAGACCCCCAAATGTCCAGTTTTTCAGTGTGACTTTGAAGGCAGGAAAAAAGTTGATAACTCAGCTTGAAGGCAGTCAGGAAAGAATGCTCTCTGAGTCAGAGGAAGGCCAGACTTTTTGTTCTGTTCAGGCCTTCAACTGACTGATTGGATGAGATCTATTCATATAAGGGTGAGCAATCTGCTTTATTCAGTCTTCCAGTTTAAATGTTAATACTGAAACACTTAGAATAATGTTTGACTAAACATATAAGTACTCTTTTGTCCAGTCAAGTTGACACATAAATTAACCATCATAGCCATGGTACTTAATTTAGTTCTTCTCTGTGTACTTTGGGTATTACTTGCCTCTGTCTTCAGCAGAGTCAGCATTTTACAAATGTTATGATAAAATATAAATGCATTTTAAATATGGTAAGAAAACATTCTTTTATCATATTAGTTGGATCATAAAGCCCAAAAAGTATCACACAATGTTATCAGAATTTTTGCTTAGTTTGATAACACAAATAGATTTCAAGGCACAGACTATTTTAAGAGTTGATATATCTTAAATATGATAGAGACACGATACAGGAACAGGATAATCACCTATGATTGGTGTACTGTATCCCAGTATCATTTAACTCAAGGAACATAGAAACAAAGAGTTGAGCATCTAACTACCAAACACCAAAATTAAAAACAAGACACTTCATCCTACACCTATGGCTTTTACCTGATTAGATATTGCCTTTTATCTTTGTATTTCATTACTATACATTAAAAACTCTCTCAATTAGTGGAGATGGTGCTTGTTGATTTGTTCCTTTTAATTATTCTGAATGTAGAATCACTAGAGGGAAGATTAGGCCCAAACTAAATTTAAAACCAAGGATTACATATGTTTTTTTTAATGTCAAGACCCTGACAAGTAGGACTTATCAGAGATACAGGAAAAACAATTTTCCTCTTTCGCCTATTACCTGTCCAGACTCTCTTTGTGAGATTAATTCTGCCTTTGTCCCTTGATTAAATCCCAAGTTGACTCCATAGGTTTTCTTATCTCTCATTTAATAAACAAAAAATAAAAACAAAAAAAAACCACCCTCCAGTCTCGGTTCAATAATGACATTCCTCCAATCTGGGAAAATAATCAAGACTTTGGATTTCTAGATTATTAACTCACATCACACCACACACACACACACACACACACACACACACACACACACAAATAAATTTTCAATGAATGAGTTCTAACTGTTAAGAAAAGAAAACAAATGTGGTGAGATAGCCTTGTGAATGAATACTACACATTCATGATCCTATTTCAGTCTAAAATTGTTGCTAAAATGAGGCAATTTGTCAAGGATTACATTTCCCAGACTTCCTTGCCTCAAGGTAGTGCCATACGAATGAATTCTGACCAATGAAAGGTGTACAAAACTTATGTCTCTAGTTCCATTACTAGCTCATAAGAACTACCAAGCCATTCTCCCCTATTTTTTTCTCCATCTGCTGACTGAATGTCAACCCTCAGTGCAAACTTGGAAGTCACTTGGTCAATCTATTTGATGGGTATTTGGATGTTCATTATAATATTTTTAAAACTTTTAAATTTTGTTTTATTTACTTTCACCTTCCCAGCCAGGCCTAATTTGGTTATCTTCAGCAGGAATGCAGTCATGCCCAACTCCTTTTCTATTCCCCTAACTTATCCTTGTACACCTTCTCTCCCATATTGCTAACCATGGCTTCTGACATATCCAAGGTTCATGTAGAGGGGAAGAAGATGAACAAGACAGACATAAGAACAAAATATTTCTTTCTTGACTAATGTTATTCCAAGCGTTATCAATTTCTAGATGGTAGGAGAGTAAGAACTACTTTTTTTAAGTGTTCTATGTGGCCTTTGGTGAGCAAATCAATATCTGAACACCTCCTGTGTATAGTTTCCTTTCAGATAAAGTCTCACCTACCCTCCAATAGTTGTTTGGGGGCTGTTTCTGGGACAAATATATGGCAGTTCTCTCTCTAATAATCTATGTACAGTCTGGTGAAACCAGGCCCTTGGATCTACTGTCAGCAGGAGTATACCTACTTTTTGACTGAATCATGTCTTACTGATGCTATGGGTTACTTTAGGCAGCCTTTGTATTTCTCAACTCGTACCCCAACACCAGTCCTCCAAATTGCTGCAGTCATTTATAAATCTCTGTCACTGCTCACTTGAAGTGGCTATCACTAGGGCTCAGCTGAAGTGTGAACACCCACCACTTTGTTAAAGTAGAGACTCACAGCCCAAGTAGGGAGTAAATTCCACTCAAATTTTTGTCCAAATACACCACATCTTTGCTTCTTCATTCTTTTTCATTTTTAATATCTTGGCACTTGTGAGGGGGAAAAATGAAAGGATATATTCAACTTTAGTTGTATGTATGGTGAAATACTGCCTGCTGAGAGTGGGAACCAAAGCTATGAATTTAAGAAAAAATAGTGAAGTAATTCAGTAATTAATGTTGGGAAAAGTGACTATCTATACATTTAAAAAAATCTCTTCAAAAGTAAAAATAATTTCTGGATTGATAAAATATGCAAAATTAAATTATAAAAATTTAGAAGGAAACATATAAAATGTCTACATGACTTTAGAGTAGGGAGGGATTTCTTAAATGATTCAAAAGAATAAACATAAATACATTTAATACATTTAAACATATCACTATTAAAACGTCTATCTGTAGCAACCCACAGCACTGAGAGAAGGCATTTACAATGTCTATAACCAGTAAAGGGTGGAATGGACACATACATGAATATATATTAGAAATAAATAATAAATATAGAATAAAACACTGTTTAAAAATAAGAAAGCAATACTAAATCTTTTAATTCCCATAGCCCTTTTTGTAAAAAAAAAATGTTTTTGTTTAAATTCAGATTAGTTAACATACAGTGTAGTATTGTTTTAAGACTAGAACCCAATGATTCATCACTTATGTATAACATCCAGTGCTCATCCTCACAAGTGGCCTCCTTAATGCTTATCACCTATTTGGCCCATACCTCCCCCCAACTCCCCTCTAGAAAGCCTCAGTTTGTTCTCTGTATTTAAGAGTCTCTTGTGGTTTTTTCCCCCCTCTCTGTTTTTACCTTATTTTTCTTTCACTTCCTCTGTGTTAATTTATTGTGTTTATTTAATTCCACATGTAAGTGAAATCATATGTTATTTGTCTTTAACTGACTTATTTCACTTAGCATAATACACTCTAGTTTCATCCATGTTGTTGCAAATGGCAAGATTTTATTCTTTTTGATTGCCAAGTAATACAACTATTTCATTGTATATACATATATACCACCTCCTCTTTTCCATTCATCAGTTGATAAGACATTTGAGCTCCTTCCATAATTTGGCTATTGTTGATAGTGTTGCTATAAACATTGGAGTGCATGTGCCCCTTTGAATCAGCATTTTTGTATCCTTTGGGTAAATACCTAATAGTGCAATTGCTGGGTCCTAGGAGGAACCTCAACTCTGTCTTTCAGAGTGACTGCACCAGTTTGTATTCTCACCAACAGTGCAAAAGGGTCCCCCTTTCTCTGCATTCTCGCCAACATCTGTTGTTTCCAGAATTGTTCATTTTAGCCATTCTGACAGATGTGAGGTGGTATCTCATTATGGTTTTGATCTGTATTTATTTAATAGCGATGTTGAACATCTTTTCATGTATCTGTTAGCCATCTGGATGCCTTCTTTGGAAAAGTGTCTATTCATGACTTCTGCCTATTTCTTCACTAGATTATTTGTTTTCTTGGGTGTTAAGATTGATAGGTTCTTTATAGATTTTGGATATTAACCTTTATCTGACACATCATTTACAAATATCTTCTCCCATTTGATAAGTGGCCTTTTAGTTTTGCTGATTGTTTCCTTTGCTGTGCAGAGGTTTTTGTCTTGTTGAGGTCCAAATAGTTCACCTTTGCTTTTGTTTTCATTGCCTCCAGAGACATGCCTAGTAAGAAGTTGCTAAGGCCAAAGTTAAAGAGGTTTCTGCCTGATTTCTCCTGTAGGATTTTGATGGTTTCCTGTTTCACATTTAGGTCTTTCATCCATTTTGAATTTATTTTTTTGTATGGTATAAGAAAGTGGTCTAGGTGCATTTTTCTGCATGTCACTTTCCAGTTTTCCCAACACCATTTGCTGAAGAGACTGTCTTTTTTCCATTGGATACTCCTTCCTGCTTTGTTGAAGACTAGTCGGCCATACATTTGTGGGTCTATGTCTGGGTTCTCTATTCTGTTCCTTTGGTCTGTGTGTCTGTTTTTATACCAGTACCATACTGTTTTGATTACAGATTTGTAATACAGCTTGAAGTGTGGAATTGTGATGCCCCCAGCTTTTGCTTTCTTTTTCAACATTATTTTGGCTATTGGGGTCTTCTCTGGTTCCGCACAAATTTTAGTATTGTTTGTTCAAGTTCTGTGAAGAATGTTTCTTTGATAGGGATTGCATTGAATGTGTAGATTGTTTTGGGTAGTATAGATATTTTAACAATATTTGTTCTTCTAATCCATGAGCATGGAATTTTTTTGTTTCATTTCTTTGTGTTTTCTTCCATTTCTTTCATAAGTTTTCTATAGTTTTCAGTGTACAGGCTTTAACCTCTTTGGTTAGGTTTAGGAATATGATTTTTGGTGCAATTGTAAATGGGATCAATTCCTTGATTTCTTTTCCTGCTGCTTCATTACTGGTACTGATTTCTGTACATTGATTTTATATCCTTCTACTTTGCTGAATTCATATATCAGTACTAGAAGTTCTTTGGTGGAGTCTTTTGTTGTCTTCATGCAGAGTATCATTACATCTGCAAAGAGTGAAGTTTAACTTCTTCCTTGCCAATTTGTATGCCTTTTATTTCTTTTTGTTGTCTGATTGCTGAGGCTAGGACTTCCAGAACTGTGTTTAACAACAGTGGTGAGAGTGAATATCCCTGTCATGTTCCTGACCTTAGAGGGAAAGCTCTAGGGTTTTCCACATTGAGACTGTGGGTCTTTCATGTATGACCTTTTTGATGTTGAGGTATTTTTCTTCTATCCTACTTACTTAAGGGTTTTTATCAAGAAAGGTGCTGTATTTTGTTAAATGATTTTCTGTTTATATTGAGAGGATCATATGGTTTTTTTCCTTACTTTTATTAATGTGGTGTTTCATGTTGATTTATTTGTGAATATTGAACCAGCCCTGTAGCCCAGGAATAAATTCCACTTGATTATGGTGAATAATTCTTTTCACGTACTGTTGAATTCAATTTGATATGTCTTATTGAGAATCTTTGCATACAATTTCATCAGGGATATTCACCTGTAATCCTCCTTTTTAGTGGGGTCTTTGGTTTTGGTATCAAAGTAATGCTTGTTTCATAGAATGAGTTTGGAACTTTACTTCCAGTACTATTTTTTTGGAATAGTTTTTTTTTTAGTTTATTTGTTTTTAAGAGAGACAGAGTGAGCAGGGGAGGGATGGAGAGAGAGAATCCCACTGACAGTGTGGAGACTGAAGCAGGGCTTGAACTCACAAACCATGAGATCATGACCTGAGCTGAAACCAAGAGTCAGACCTTTAACTGACTGAGTCACTCAGGCTTCCCTGAAACAGGTTAAGAAGAATAGGTATATGGGGCGCCTGGGTGGCTTAGTCGGTTAAGCGTCCGACTTTCGCTTAGGTCATGATCTTGCGGTTCGTGGGTTCGAGCCCCGCGTTGGGCTCTGTGCTGACTGCCTGCTCAGAGCCTGGAGCCTGTTTCAGTCTGTGACTCCCTCTCTCTCTGACCCTCCCCTGCTCGCGCTGTCTCTCTCCTAGAAATAAATAAAACATTAAAAAAAAAAAAAAAGGATAGGTATGAATTCTTCTTCAAATGTCTGGTAGAATTCCCCTGGGAAGCCATCTGGCCCAGGAATCTTGTTTGTTGGGAGATTTTTGATAACTGATTCGATTTCTTTGCTGGTCATGGGTCTGTTCAAATTTTCCTCTTTCTTCCCTTTTCAGTTTTGGTAGTGTATTAGTTTCCTGGAATTTGTCCATTTCTTTCAAATTGCCCAGTTTGTTGGCGTATAATTTTTCATAGTATTATCTTATAATTGTGTGTATTTTTGTGATGTTGGTTGTGATCGCTCCTCTTTCATTTGTGTTTTTATCTATTTGGATCTTTTTTCTTTTTAATTAGTCTGGCTAGGGGTTTATCAATTTTGTTTATTCTTTTAAAGAAAAAGATATTATCTACTGGCTGTGTGTGTATCATTTATTTCTGCTCTAGTCTTTATTATTTATCTTCTTCTGGCTTTGGGCTTTATTTGCTGCTGCTTCTCTAGCTTCTTTAGGTGGGAGGTTAGGTTGTGTATTTGGTACCTTTCTTGCTTCTTGAGATAGGCTTGAATTGCAATGTGCTTTCCTCTTAGGACTATATTTGCTGTATCCCAACAGGTTTGAATTGTTGTGTTTTCCTTTTTATTTGCTTCCATGTATTTTTTAAAAATTTCTTCTTTAATTTTCTGGTTAACCTATTCATTCTATAGTAGGATGTTCTTTAACCCCCATGTATTTGAGGACTTTCCAAATTTTTTCTTGTGGTTGATTTCTAGTTTTATAGCGTCATGGTAAGAAAATATGCATGGTATGATCGCTATCTTTTTGTACCTGTTGAAGGCTGATTTGTGACCCATATGTGATCTATTCTGGAGAATGTTCCATGTGCACTTGA
Organism: Hyaena hyaena; assembly: GCF_003009895.1. NCBI lineage: Eukaryota > Metazoa > Chordata > Mammalia > Carnivora > Hyaenidae > Hyaena > Hyaena hyaena. The sequence continues at coordinate 465,948 of NW_024081521.1, read as the reverse complement.
GAAGAATATGTATTGTGCTGCTTTAGAATGAAATGTTCTGAATATATTAAGTGCATCTAGTCTAGTGTGTCATTCAAAGCCATTGTTTCCTTGTTGATTTTCTGCTCAGATGAACTGTCTATTGCTGTAAGTGCGTGTTAAAAGTCCCTTCTTTTTACGGTATTATTATCAATGTCGATTTTTAAATCTTTGTGATTAATTGATTTCTATATTTGGGTGTATCAGGTTGGGGGCATGAATATTTACAATTGTTAGATCTTCTTGATGAATAGACTCCTTAATTATGATGTAATGCCTTTCTTCATCTCTTGTTACAGCCTTTGTTTTAAAATGTAGTTTGTCTGATGTAAGTATGCTTACTCTGGTTTTCTTTTAACATCCATTGTCATGATGGTTGGTTCTCTATCCCCTCTTTTCAATCTGCAGGTGTCTTTTTGTCCAAAATGAATCTCTTTTAGGTAGTATATAGATGGATCTTGTTTTTTAATCCATTCTGATACCCTATGTCTTTTTATTAGAGCATTTAGTTCTTTTACATTCAGAGTGATTACTGAAAGATATGAAAATAGTGCCATTGTGTTACCTTTAGAGTTGGTCTTTCTGATTATGTTCTCTGATTCTTTGTAGTCTTTGTTACTTTGGTCTTCTTTCCCTTTGTTTTCCATTCAGAGAGTCCTCCTTGAAATTTCTTGCAGGGCTGGGTTAGTGGTCATGAACTCCTTTAGTTTTTGTTTGTCTGGGACACTCTATCTTTCCTTCTATTCTTAATAGCAGCCTTGTCTGATAAAGAATTCTTGGCTGTATGTTTTTCCCATTCAGCACATTGAATATTTTCTACCATTCCCTTATGGCCTGTCAAGTTTAAGTGGACATGTCTTCTGGTAACCTTATGAGTCTAGTTTTATAAGTTAAGGACCTTTCATCCTAACTCCTTTCAGTATTCTCTCTTATCTTTGTATTTTGCAAGTTTCACTATGATATGCCATGGTATTAACCTGTTTTTGTTGATTTTGAAGGGAGTTCTTTGTGCCTCTTTAACTTGAATGCCTATTTCCTTGCCTATATTAGGGAAGTTTTCAGCTATAAATTGTTCAAATAAACCTTCTGCCCTCTTTCCCCATTTTTCTTCTTCTGGGACTCCTAATGTACAGATATTATTTTGTTTTATGAATCACCCAATTATCTAAGTCTCCTCTCGTGATCTAATAATTTTCTTTCTCTCTTTTTTCAGCTTCATTGTTTTCCATAATTTTATCTTCTATTTCATCTATTCTTTCCTCTGCTTCTTCAGTCCTCATTGTCACTGTATCCAGTTGGTTTTGCATCTCAGTTATAGCATTTTTAAATTAATCTTGACTAGTTTTTAGGTCTTTGATCCCTGTAGCAAAGTTTTCTCTAGTATCTTCTCTGCTTTCTTCAAGTCTAGCTACTAGTCTTATGACTCTTTTTCTAGATTCTTGTTCAGATATATTGCTTATACCTATTTTTAGCAAGTCCCTGACTGTTATTTCCTCTTGACCTTTCTTTTGGGGAAAACTCACCCATCTTGTCATTTTTGCTAGTTTCTGTCTTTTGTGTGTTTTAAAATCTTGTTATGTTTCTTGCACCTGAGAATACTGCTCTATTAAAAAGGGGTCATAAACTGTTCAGGGCTTTGTAATTCAGGAAGTGTTTTCAGTATATGCTGTGTGCACTCTGCTGTTGCATTTTTGCTGCTGTTTCCCACTGGTCAGTCTTCCGCAGAGCTCCTTCTTGCTCATAATGGGGAAGTGTTTGGACCTTTCACTAGATGTGCTTTGATTTATTTGTTGAAGTAGGTCTGGAAAAAGGGAGGGGGAGTGTGATCCAAAGAAAAGAGAAAAGGAAAGGAAACAAAGAAAAAAAGAGAATAAAGAACTATAAGGCTGATTCCAAAGAAAAAAAGAATGACAAAGAACTACAGGTATCATGTGGAAGCACTCAATTTTTAGTGCACTTGGTGCATGAAGGTGCTTGCTGCACTAGTCTAATGGAGGAGAGGCCCATTGCATTAAGTCAGAGTCAGTCTTATCCAGTAAATGAGCAGTTGGCAGGCATTGAGTGGGAGTGGGGGGATGTGGGCTTTGCTGTAAGAGGGTCCAAACTCCAGTGGGGGCAACTGTGTTGCTCTCTGAAGTCCTACTGTGTTGATGTTGGGGGAAAATGGCCCCACCCCAATCTCTCATCCCCAGACTGGGGATCCCTCACCCCTGCTCTTCAGGCAGCCCTCACAGAATAGTGAGGGCAGTCAGTTCACTCTTTGCCCTAACTCCCCTGCATTTTTTCTTTGGTGTGTGGCTGGAATTCAAAACCTGAAGTCTTAAAGGACCTGACACCATGCAGATCTGCTTCCCTCCTCCAGAACAGACGCTGTCCATAGTGTGTCTGAAATTCTTTGTCTCTAGTAACAGTCCTACACCTGCACAGTGTGTGGAATCTGTGGTGCACAGTATGCACATCTATGCACAGTATGTGGAATTTATGCTAAAAGCAGCAAAGGTTATATTCCCTCTGGGGTGTGCCTCTGTCCCCTGCTGATGAAAAACCATCATAGGCTGGTGCCTACAGGGTCTTCTGTCTTTGAGGAGCAATATACCCTCTTCCAAAAGTACTCCAGCAAGGGGACTATTCTCTCCCAGTGCACTCTGGAGATCACTACATCATTCTATGTACTCCAGGACCAACTCCCTCTACCCCAGGAGCACACACTAAAGCTCCACTCCTGGGAAAGTCTCACACTTCTAAAACCTCAGAGTTTGAGCTCCAAACACTGTTTGAAAAAAAAAGAAAAAGAAAAAGAAAAACACATGTAACAGTCATTACTTCTTGCTTCCCCAATCAGTGGTCCATAGAGGTTTTCCTCTTGTGCTGACTCTATGCTATACTTTCTCAACCCCTCTCTCTTTCTCTTCCTTTTTGTCTCTCCATCGAAAGGTTTCCCTCCTGTGGCACTGCCATTTTTCTCTTCCCCAATCGACTTCCACACACCTGCTACACTGTCTCCCTCAAACTGTGGAAATCCTTCTGCCATCCCATAGATCAATTTCCTGGGTGTTTGAAGTGATCTGACCTCAATACAGCTGTGTTTGAGGGTGGAGGAAAGCCCAGGTTCCCCTATTTCTCCACCATCTTAACTCCTCCCTAAATCTAAGTAGAATATAGAGAAAAGGGAGTTCTCATACATTGTTGGTGAGAATATTAATTGAAACCATCTTTTTGGGAAACAAAGTTGGAGATGTGAATACTCTGTGATTCTCCAATTCCCCATTTCAGGATAGATAGATAGATAGATAGATAGATAGATAGATAGATAGGCTCTTTGCAGTCTTGTTTACTGCAGCTAAAATAGGCCTCATCTTAATTATTCACTGAAAGAGGTGGGTTAATACATTATTATAAACTCACACGATGGAGTCCCATACAACAAAGTGAACTGAATAGAAATTAGTCATGAAGGTTCATTTCCAAAAATTAAAAAAAATGTTTAGGAAGAAAAAAAGCCAGATGTTTCCTTATTTTCAATCAATGTGCAGAATTTGTCCTGGAGCTTCTCTGCCACAGAATCCATACTGTGTTCCCTATTACAGGATTTAGATATGTTTCAAAGATTCTGTTTTCTGGATTTGACTAAACATGGACATTTCCTGTGAATACAGAGATCCTGAAAATATAATCTCTGAAATTCTCTTTCTTTAAAATAGTGACTGTAATTTATTCACCAAAGGTGTCTGTCTAGTGAGCTTTCTAGGCACATCACAGCTTTTCATCTTACTAATTTGACTCTGCCAAATTAACTATACTCCTTTCTTTATGGATGGTATCATTTCTCCAGCATTAATTTGAAAGATAACCTCTGCTTTTCTACCTTTTTGTCCTACTGAACATCTTTGTTTTTATCAGCAAGCCTCTTGTGAGTTCTTCATTTCTTAATGAATTTGAGTAGTAACTGTCTCTCGAACTCTTTCTGATAATTATCTTAAGCCTCTTTGGGAATTATTCTGAACCCTGTGCCCTCAAGGCTGAAAACAGAGTAAACAAGAAACATCAGTTCTGTTGACTGAGTAATTTTAGCTGCTTCTAATAGTTCCCACATTGGATTATCCCTATCCTTAAGAGAAGTAAGATTTGGTCATCTTTCACAAACATAAATCAGACATGTTGTGTCTCAGCTGGTAAACTAATCTGCATTCAGATGAGAAGAAATGGGAGTTATTTTATATCTTACAATTATTCAGAGGACATGCTTGGAAAAAATGCATAATAAGCTATTTCTGTAGATCTTAAACATGCCTTTATAGTCACTGGAAAAACTTGTTCAGATTTTGCATTTTTGAATGTATTCACCAAAGAGTGGAAGTTTCTTTTGATTTCTAAGAACCTGTTTTGCAATCTGAGTAGTTTTCTTCTAGATTGCTCTGATTTTAGCTAAAAACTTCCCTGAGCCTTTCAGACCAGTTAAACAAGGTGAGATGAGGCATTACAAAATCATCTGATGAACTTAATGAAACTAGACAATCAATCAGACTTTAAAAGACAAAAAAGACTTAAAAAGGCTCTTCTCTTTAGAGTATGGTTTCCTCTTGATTTCTGAATGATTTATTTCCCCAAAACAAAATGTCTCAGTGTTCAAAAAAAGTTGAAAATGTCCACCAGAGATACAAATACTTGCACTGCATAATTGTCAAACACCCAGAATTTGGGTAACATCTGGATTACTGTATCTCAAAATCAACATCTGTCCATGTATATACATTTTTGTGAAAAAAATTTGTTTCTCTATTTGTTATTTCAGTGAATCCCTTTGATGACTGACAGTGTGCATATTCAGATATTCATTTTGAGAACACATGACACCACAGTGATTGTACCAGTTTCCATCAGGAATCTGGACATATATAAATATAACAGCATAGGGCATAAGGTAATCATTCTTTTTCTTAGCCGTCACAGCTATAGGCTGTGCAATATTAATCATAAAAGCAGATACTCTAACCTGAATCTTTCAGGACACAGAGCCTCCCATGACGTTAGGGTTTTAAAAAAGCTTTGAGAAAAGACAACAATTATTTTAAATCTATCATGATGATTCAGTATTACCAAATACAACAATTAACAAAGAACAAATTTCCTTTTTCTAATAGTTGCAATGGAGTTGCTGAGAATATGATAAAGCATGAGAATATATTATTTACTTGCATATATTCTGTCTCATTTTCTAATTTATTGTATTTTAAGATGAGAATGTTTAGAAACATGCCAATATGGTGAATGACACCATATATTGAGCAAACACAATGGTTCAGGACTTGCTAATAGAAGTGCCTTCTTGCAACCTACAACTTCATTATATTTTCATTGCATCCCTCATAGTTAACAGAGTAATCTATCCATTTTGCTCCTTGGTTTAGAAACCTTCAGTGAGTCCTCACAAATTTCAGTATTAAATCTATCTTCTAGACTGCCATACAAAGCACTTTGTATCAGTCAGTTTAAGTGGTGTTATACAAAGAAACAAATGGCCCCAAAATCTCAATGACTTACAGTAACAGAGATTTATTTCTTCCTCATGGTACATGCCATTACATGTTGACTGCAGTTCTCCAAATTATTTTTATTCTTGAAGTCATCTGAAGGAGCAAACTCTATCTTGGCAGGCCATGAAGAGAAAATATATGTAGTAGAATATACACTGAATTTTTTAAGCTTTGGTAGAAGTAATGATCATAACTTTTGTTCTTATGTTATTGGCCAAATGAAGTGACATAGAGAATGGAGTGGAGTATAACTATGGAGTTTATACTCCATAATATCAATGGATATTGATATTCTTAGGGATATCCTCTTGAAGGGAGGGATGCTGAGGGGAGAAACAAAAATCTAATCCATCACACTCTTCACGAGCTTATTTTAATGTCTGTTAACTAAAACTATTATTATCTTTCACAATTTGCTATCTCCTTGTTGTGTTTCCACATAGATCTGAAAATTTAAATCTGCAAGAACTCCTTGTTTTGATTTTCTTCCTGGCAACTTTTCTATTTCTTTTTTAGAAGCTCTAAGATCTAAAAAGGTCCTTTTAGCACCAAGAATCTATGTGGCATATTTAGAATTACTTTTACTGGGAAATTTCTGCTGTGTGCATAACACTTTTTCATTATAGACTTCACAGTAGCCACAGTTCTGAATATCAGTGAATGTCTGGTGTTCATGCAATATGTTTCACAGCTTCCAAAGTTGAAGGCTCCTAATTTGGAAACAGTACCATATTTGTTTTATTATACAGTGGGGCAGGGCAATTAAATAGAAGACTAATAGATACCTGATTTTGCTTCCATTTGAAGGCAAATATATTTATTTGTTGATTTCCCTAATATGGGGAACAAATCTACCACTGCACTTCTTCAAGCAGAAGATTTTCTCGTAGGTCATGTGGACTCAGTATCAAGTGATCACTATATAATTACTATATTTTTTATATGCTAATATAGTGTTTTGTGTATTAACATAATATGTTGCTTTGTGTATTATTAAGCATATTACTTGTTTTTTTTACATGTAGCAACTCCTGAGTAGTTATTCTGTCTTCCTTAAAGTAATAGCTGCCACTTGTGTCCAGTCTAGTTTAGCAGTCTTGTACTTCCATGAGAATATTTTGGTGGTCTCCAAACCATTCTTTATCACATGGAAAAGATACCATTTTAATTGTAATCATTAAAGTTCTCCTGTCACAGAGGAATATAGGGACAAAGAGTTGGAGATATTAGACAGAAATGTTAACATTAAAAGATTGGAATACTCTTGGTCTTCTCCCATACTTCTGGGAATTTCTCAGGATTTCCATCTCTGGGGGCTCTAGTTGGCTCTCGAATTTCATAAACCTGAGCATATCTGAAGTTTAAAGGCTCTCGTGGTCTTCTACATTTTAAGGAAAGATGAGAACTAGCCGAACTGCCAGCTGCTGGTAAAAACCAGTAGGTTTGTTAAATACGCGATGAATGTCTTAAATGATGACGTTTGAGAGCTGAAACGAACTCTAGAAATGATCCAATCTGGAGGGTCCTAAACACAGCTGCACATCTGAATCACCTTGGCAGATTTAAAAATTACAGAGCTGCAGTCAAAACTGCAGAGATGCTAATTTTGCAAATCTTGAATGTGGAGCAAAGAAGACTTAGTCATTGAATCCAAGCCTCTCTTTACACTCACTCTACCAATCTCTTCTGTTATCTTCCCACAGTATCCAACTCAGAAAGCTATAGAGAGCCGATGCATAATAAATGTGACTGAATGACATCTAGTATAAATTCAGAATACATTTTTACTGACAGTATATCCCATGCTTGTCTTGTAAGAAGACAGGCAACTGGGATATTCTTCCAATATGTAACATTTAAGTCAGCTTCTTTAGTCATGGATATGTCTTGTTCCTCCCTACTGGTTCTCACTTAGGTTCCAGAGTCAGAGAGTAGCCTGAATACCATCCCACTACCACCACCAAAAAATAAAAAATCTGGGGATAACTTCTATTTACCCTACTCAGCCAAAAAAAAAAAAAAAAAAAAAGAATGCTCATAAATACCTTGGGGTATCTTTCAACTCCCCATCCCAATAAAAAACAATTCAACCTTCTAATTCAATATAATAAACAATTTTGAGCACCACTATATGCCAGATACAATGCTAGGTGATGGAATATCTGATGAAGAGCATGAAAAATCACAGCAGAAGACTGAGCTAGTTTTAATCCTATCAGCACTCTTCCTCCTCACTCCCAGCTTAATTATGTGCACCTAACACATTCGGGGATGCAATGTCAATGCCTGGATGCCCTTTACTTCCAACGCCTTTATCTCTTTCAAAGTTGCATTGAACAAATATCTCTTTTTACTCTGCCCTCTGGTATACCTTTCTATGCTTTCCCCAGGACCCAATGTACTTTTCTTCCCTCAATTCTGCTTATGAAATCTAACATGTTTTATCTGGTTTCTGGTTTTTTTGCCTTTTGAAAGTATTTACATTTAATTCTTAAATAGTTACCTAGAGGAGAATACTACCACCTCCTTTTTAAAAAGAATTGGAATTAAATTGAAAGTTTCTGCCACACAGATTCAAGTAGTCATGTTGCAGACACCACTGACTACCCAGCAGTAGTCTAGTTAATTCTTAGGTGCCATATTGACTGATTCCAGGATAAATTTGTTTTTGTTTCATTCTCTTGGCATTCTTTGTATCTTGCCATCACTTTTTGCCAAGAGGCATCAGTGCATAATTGTTATCACTTGATCTTAGGTGAATTTGGTTACTTCTGTTCACATTGTCATCACATCAACTGAATTATGTGTGTAGTTAGTACAGCTCAAGATTGTTGTAATTCATCATCGAAATAAAAAGTATATATAAGTACAATACTGGGCACAGAAAAACATGATATATGGTAACATTCTAGGTGTAAACAAGTATCTAAAAGTATTCTTGCAATGATTATCAAGTAAATATTCTAAGTGGAAAGAAAATCATGCCATAGTTTCATTGGCAGGAGACTTTTCTTTTATAGGGATATATAAAATGATGTGTTTATATGATACTCAATTTTGTTGGAGGACATATTATGACAGCATAGCCCATTCTCCAACTTTGCCTACCAATTAACATCACCCTGTAACTTAGCTGTACACATAGAGATACAAAAGTTATTTAGTTGATATTTTGAAAAAAAACATCAAGTGCCTTTAAATAGGCAAACTTAACTGACTGATACTTTCTTTCTCATTGGAATGGGGGCTTGGATGCTGAATCTTGAGTACCCTTTTTAAGACCACGTGACCCTGCATACATGATAAGAATGACAGGAAAGATAGAAGCAGACTGAATATTTTATGATTTTGTGGGGCCAAGATACCAGCTCTAGTCTTCTTACCTGCAAACTCCTTGGTGCATGAGAAAAATAAAACTCTTAATTTTTACTATTTTTCAGGTGTCTATAAATTACAGCTGATGACAAATATTAACTCTACACAGAATCAAATGCATAACATGAAATTTATAAAACTTTTAATAGCTCCCAAACAAAATTATTTCCAGATAACCCAGTAAGAATGGTTTTCTGGGACACTTTACTCTTTTTAAATTTATGTAAGTAATATATGACCATTGTATTTGAATACAGGTAAGTAAATTGAAAATAAATTAACACCATCTAAATTACCTCTCAAAGATTACTAATTAACATTTCTATTCTAAATATTAAATATAAACAAATATTAAAATCAAACTTTTATAAAATGAGTATATATGTGTTGTAATCAAAGTGAATAATTTAAAGGTGTTCATTGTACTAAGTGTTCATTGTTTTTTTTCCAATTTTCAGTAGGCTTAAAAAATTTTCAAATTAGACATTCAGATCTCTAATCTGCATACATATATGTATGTATATATAACTTTGTAGATTATCCAGAACATTTGATGGACAAATATCACAGTTGGACAAACTTTGGCACTTCCCTCAGTGCTTCTTTGGGCAGGTTCAGGGTTCCCACCCTGAAAACCAAATATCTTACTTTGCATTTCACTGAGCCTTGCCCCATAACTATCTTCACACAGAGACTTGAAAAAAGTTTTATTTATTCCTTTCCCCTATCCTAGAAATAACATCCCCCAAACATACAGCCACTACCCAGTTTAAAAACGGAAATGCATATTCTGACAGTGCAGAGGTGAGTTATACTATAGGACTAATTAGAATCCTTTGAATTTCAATGAAAGAAGAGAAATTGCTGTAATGAGAGAGAATTATCAGAAAAAGCCTGCTCTTGAGTATATTCAAATTTGATAAGTGAAATGACTTTCAGTATGTTGTTTAGGAATCCCATAGTAGAGCATTAATGAGCTAGTCCCCACAGCTGATTACAAGTCAGTACTAGCAAGGGATGTAATTAAAGTCTCAGATGTTTCGATTTTCACAAATAGAAGTTTGTCCTCCCTTGGTGCCTTTTATCCATGCTCAGAGTTCTTTGCAATTATTAGCTCATTATTCCTAGTGGATTTTTTAATTTAATTGTAAATTAGTAGACCCTACAGAGTTAAATATAAAACAAACAGAATGTTAATAGTCCATTTCATGAATATATATACCAATGGCTCAACCTTTATTATCTCAACATATACATTAATAATACTACCAGTAACTTCACCTCTCCTCTAAAGCACAATTTCATGCTTCTCACATATCAGTACTACACAGAATTTGTTTCAACTTCAAAATTACTTTCTTGTTGGTATTTTTTTTAAACATGCCATTTGAAAGTTGAGGTTTTTGTAGAATTTCTACATATATTCATCCTACTCCTTTGGTATATTAGTATAGCAAAATCTGTTGTATAAGTTGTGGGCAAAAAATAGAACATTTTCATCAAGTATTACTGAGATATCATATGATTTGCCAGGGATCTTACATTAACATTATTTCCATTAATACCTTCAACCTGGGAAGGAAATCATGGGCATATCTAGTGTTTCTAGGGGCCTGAGAAATACCTGGCCTTGTGCAGAAGTTGAGAGACTAAGACAAAGATTGATCACATGGATCAATGGTGATATGAACCTCAATCCCCCTAAAATTGAGAGAAGATAAAGAACCATATTGTTGATACCTGAAGTTTATTCTAAACAGCTTCCATTCATCTCCCAACTCGAACTTAGCTCCTGAGAATTGCCAGTTCCTCAGTCTGCTCCAGTGCTGTCATTCCTGGTATCATAAGCCTGGAATGATTCCTTGTATTGCTTTCACCTGATTGTGGTGATTGGTTCATGTGTTAGTTTCCTGGTACTTACAAGGTACCACAAGGTAGGTGGCTTAAACAACAGAAAGTTATTGTCTTACATTTCCAAGATCAAGGTGTTAACAGGGTTAGTTACTTCTGGAAGCTGTGAAGGAGAATCTATTCCATGTATTTCCCTTAGCTTCTTAGATTGTTTGCTGGGAACCTGTGGCATTTCTTGGGTTTTGCTGTATCACTCCAATCTCTGCCTTCATTTTTACACATTGTTTTCTTTGTGTGCCTGTTTCCAGATTTTCCCTTTTTATCTTTTTATTTTATTTTTTAGGTTCATTTATTTATTTTGAGAGAGAGTTAGCATGTGAGGGGGCTGGGTAGAGAGAGAATCTGAAGCAGACTCTATGCTATGAGTGTGGAGCCAGATGTGGGGCTCCATCTCACCAACCAAACCATGAGATAATGACCCAAGCTGAAATCCTGAGTTGGATGCCTAACCGACTGAGCTACCCAGGCACCCCCAAATTTCCCCTTTTTAAAAGGACACCAGTCTTATTGGATTAGGGATTCACACTGCTCCCACAAAACCTAATCTTAATCTGCATGACCCTATTTTCAAATAAGATAACTTTCACGGGTACTGGGTGTTAGGACTTCAACAAATGAATATGGAGGGAACACAGTTTAATCCATAACAATCCAACATAAGTGATTTAAGCCATTAAGATTCAATGAAGTTCAATAAAAATTTCTTTGTGAATCCTCAAATTTATTCTCAATTCTTTTTTTTTTTTTTTTCTCCGCTACATAAGAGCATGCAGGGACTGATGCTGCTGCAGTCATCTTATAACCCCTGGGTGGGAGTGGGGTTTTGCAGAAAATATGTCTAACACTGTGGAAGCAGAGCCAAGAAATGGAGATAGAAATGTCAATTTCCTTCTTATTGAACACTGGGTAAAACCATAACTGAAGTAATTGTTCGGTTATATGAGCTAGAATGTATCCTCCCCATATGCCTGTCTTAAGGTCACTTTCTGCCCATTACCAAGGAAATAGAGTCATAAAGAATATGATCAAACAGTGTGGTTAAGGATGGATTATCCATGGGAGCTGCAAGAAAAAGGGTGATAGAATGAATAATTCCCTTCTGCTTTTGTATTATTTTAGATCTGACTCAATTTGATGAGTTCCTCCACAGGAATATGTAATACCTCAAAAGCATAAGGAATCTAATCATTCTGCTCTATGAAATATTGAATCCCTTCACATAAGAGGAATACACAAAGGCAGTTTCCTATAACAACAAATCTCCCAGCAAATGATCAAGCTATGTGTTTCCAGATGTTGGGTCTATGTCTTGTTGGAAAGAAAGAGACAATCAAGCTAAGGGCCAGAGGATTAGTAGAGAGCTAACAGGATCAGAGGTCAAATGCAGACATTTCCAGTGACACAGAAAAGTGGTCTTTAATCAGAGACAGTGTCTAAACAGAAGAATTAGAAATGCAGGTTAATTCCAAGAGAAAACTGTTCTTGGAGAAAGGATGGGAGCTTGACTTCCAAAATGCATAGTAGTGACGATGGTATATAAGGCTAGGTAGGATTATCTCTGAGAAATATTTGGGAGCCTGAATGAAGATTCATCTTCCAAAAACATGGCAGATAATAACAAGTCAGGCAAATGTGTTGTGGCAGATTCTTCCACAAGTGTTATGGACGATGAACCTTCAGAATAGTGTTGGCACTCTATCACTTGTATACCTTAGGAACCCAAGAACACCAGATAGTCTTCTTATTATCCCTTGTGGTGTAATACTATCTCTAGTGGTGTGGTAGTGATGTGATATAGCCACAGAGCAGACTTCTACCCCAAATTATCATTGAAGTGTCTGATATCCCCACTGTAATTTCCATATCTTGTTCATTTGCTAAATGTACACCATAGATTTGGGACTTAATTAGCTTCTCACTGGTCATAGGGGAAATACAAAACAATTGCTCAGTAGGAACAGAAGGCGGGAAAGCCATGGGCAGGGATAAGAAATTGACAATATGGGAGCAAGGGAGCTGTCATTGTACAGACTCCCAATGTAAGAAGCATAACTTCACGTTATTTGTGGTAATTCAGAGAACTGTGGAAATATTTCAACACATAAATAAGAGTATTCAGCATTGGGAATCTTATACCTCTAAACTTCAAACTCACTGTAGAACAGAACAGCAGCCTCTTGGATACATGCATGATTGTATTGGACAACTTCATGCCTTATCTCTGGTCTTGGACTACCTTTTAATCTGGCCATGTGTAACAACTATCTTCATGTAAATGTGCAACCTGAGAGCACGTCACCTTTGCCTGTCTGTGTGCCTTCTGTTTTGTGCTCCAAGTCTTTGACATTGTGGTGTGGGATGCTTGTGGGAACCAGGTAGCACTAACACATGGACATACTGGAGTGCTAGAGAATAAACATCTGATGAGGCAATCCTTGACTAATTTGAATCTGGAGCTTATGCACAAATGCTTTCCTCTTCTTTCCTTCCAGTGAACAATTTTGAGGCCCATTCTACATTGCTTCTCAGAAGATTTAGCGTAATCTAACTCCAGTGCTCACAGCAGTGACCAAGTCAAGAACACATCCTTGTACTGGCTTTTCTTCCTTCCATGCTTCACTCCCCGACTTCTAGTCTCTGGGATTACTTCCTCACAAAATTACCTGCACTCAAGCCCTCTCAGAGTCTAATTTCTGGAGGGGAATCTAGATTAACAAAATAAGCTCTTGGGTTCTCTTTTTGTTTTACAGCTAGAATCCCATTGTGGTTCAGGGTACTTACTTATTGCTGTAAATCCCTAAATCTTTTTGTAGTAGAGGACACTAAAAAGCCTCTGCTGTGTGAGAAGCAACAGATCACAAATCAAAACTGGCAATTGAGAGTTGTGCTTATATTTAACATTTTTTACTGTTTATTTTCTCTATAATGTGTGTCCTGATCAGAAGCCATGAGGCTCTGAACTTACACCATGGTTGCAATAGCAATGGATGATGAAAGATACTGTATTTGGATTACCCAAGGGGCCTTCTAGAATTTTGTATATCTTTTGTGAACCAAATGTTAAGTCAGACCAATTCAAAGTCTAAGTTTGATAATTGGCTTACTTCTTATGTAGATTCACTTCTTGGAGTATGTGGAAGAATGAATGGGAATAGCAGGTGATGGTAGGAAATACTTACCTAAAATCTTCTGTTCTCAAATTTGGTTGTACATCAGAATCACCTGGAGAAAATTTTTTTTTCTGTTTTAATTTTGTTTATTTGTTTTTTAATATAGTTTATTGTCAAATTGGTTTCCATACAACACCCAGTGCTCATCACAAGTGCCCTCCTCAATGTCCATCACCCACTTTCCCCTCTCCCCTACCCCCCATCAACCCTGTTTGTTCTCAGTATTTAAAAGTCTTTTATGGTTTGCCTCCCTCCCTCTCTGTAGCCTTCTTTCCCCTTCTCCTCCCGCATGGTCTTCTGTTAAGTTTCTCCAGATCCACATTTGGGTAAAAACATATGGTATCTGTCTTTCTCTGCCTGGCTTATTTCACTTAGCATAGTACCCTCCAGTTCCATCTACATTGCTGCAAATGGCCAGATTTCATTCTTTCTCATTGCCAACTAGTATTCCATTGTATATATAAACCATATTTTCTTGAATGTGCTTTTGTGAATGAAGAAAAAGTGATGGAAATAAATAACCAATAAAAATTTTAATAAGCGATTTATCAATAAGCAAATTGATCTCTTGACATAATTTTTGTTGGATATATTCTTTAGCTAAGAGATTTTTTTCTGACATGACTAATTTAGATGAGGTTTTTTTGAAAATAAAGTTAATTTATAGAATTGTAAAACATGAATTGTGACTGTAGCGTTCCTTTACCTCTCTGTGGCAGAAATATTTAGTTTCCATGGAAATTAAAAAGAAACTACAACTATTGTTGGATTCAATCAAACTGAATGAAAACTATAAAAAAATAGGAAAAATACTAATCTGAAGTTTCCATCCATTTACTGATTCAGTCCACAAGTATTTATTTAGTACTAAACAACTAAAGTGTTGTCCTAAACAGTAGGAATATCCAGTATTAAAAATAAAATAGAACAAAATTCCTGCCTAACTAGGGACTTATATTTTATATCTTTTGCTTATGCTTTTTATTAGAAAAATCTCTGTGATATTACAAAGGGTAACTGAGAATTACTTATTGTTGCTTGTCTGAATATAATGTCAAAGCAGAAATGCATCTGAAATATGGTGCAACCAGCAAATTACAGTACCTGTGTTTCACCTTCACCTTCTTTTTGTTTTGATTCATGGCGACACCAGCAACACTTGCAAGTGCACTGGACTTATGGAAATTGTTCTGTGTCTTGAAACTACAGAGCATATGCTGCACCATTGATATAATTTATGAAACCATCTCATCTGAGCTGCCTCTGTGAAAAATTGTGATATCTCATTTGGCTATATATCTGATATTCAGAAAGTTTCAATAGAGTATATTTTAAATGATGTATTTGGCTAGTATTAAACTGAGATAAACTGTAATAAGGATCTCTGAGAAATTAGAGTCAAATGAGCAATTTAAGAAGAAATTTAATTTTCTGAAAGCCAACTTCATAATGAGTCTGATCCAAGCCCTTGGATTTCTCCAAACGCAATGATTCAAGTTCAGTCTCTTTTGTATAATGTTGTTTTGCCTGTGACTGATTCTTTTACATTTGAGAATCCCTTATTGGTGTCATTTAGTCTCAGAAAAAGAACGTTATGACTCATTAGTGGAGTTTAGGGCCCTCAAAGGAGTGGACAGTCTTGTTTGTGAAGGGCAGAAGCAAAGCATAGTCCAGAATAGTCCTGTACCCAAAACAGGGCATGTGTAGGGTACTCTAAAATTGGTATTAGAAAAATAATAATAAGAAGAAAAAGAAAGGGAAAGGAAAGGAGAAATAAAATCCACAATAAAAGTGTCTCTGAAACAAAGGATGAATAATGACCATGCATTTTGGCCACTATGGAAAAAGCAGGATTTTTGACAAGCCCTTTTTATCCTCATTTTTTTCTTCCTTTTCTTTCTTCTCTCTTTTACCTTCTCCTCTACTTCCTCCTCCTATTCATTCTTCATCTTTGTCATCTTCTTTCTCCCTTGAGTTAAAGAAAGAAGAAAGTTTTCTGTAATTTATTGTTGGGTCACTTTGGAATGCTCCTAAACGGGAAACTTGGCTCTCATTTTTCTTTGCAAGTTGCTTATGTTGTTGTGTCTAGGCTCTACATCATACTGCCAGTGAGAGTCAATTAAGGATATCTACATTAAGATCAGGGCCATGAAGTACATGATTATCAGACTCTTGCCACATGTTGGTCATACATGGAGGCCTAAAAACAGTGGTGGTCTAGTCAGACAAGCCTGATGGGACTAGAAGTGAAGGTTCTGACTTATTTGTTGATTTCTGATTTAAAGTATTCTCACTGTGGCTGATTTCAAGATATCAACATGATATAACTGAATTAAAAGTTAGGGAGAGAGCCATTTTGCATTCTTCATGTTTTGTGAGTGAACTTTTTCTAAAGCCCAAAATGAATGATTTTGTCATTGATGTAGGACAATTTAAGTTTAAATTTAAAGAGCATGTGTTACTATATGAAAGAAAAAGGAAATTCTAACATAAAAACTGCTTAGGGAGTTTTTTGTAAATTTTTTAACTGAAATTGGGGCAACTATAATCTCCCTACTAAGCGATAAGGGGAACTGGACTAAAATTTCCTGGGACTATTATTTCTAGTCTCCAAGATTAGGCACTAATAGAGCCTTCTATTATTCAATGTTGTCTTATGTTGGTATCAGCAGTTACTTGCTCTGTCATTTATCTCAGAATATTTTTCCTTTTTCTTCAAGTGTAGGACTTATCTAGCTTTGGATACCATCTGATTTATTTAGAAATAAATAGAGAAGTCCCTAGGTGATACATCAATACCCAGATATTCAGAGAATCCAGATCCACCTAGAAATACTTCAATGCTTAGGTCAATAAAAGTTTCCTAAGATTCTCCAAGGTCAGTGGCTATCTATTTTCTCTATATCACATAGGACTTAAAGTAGCTGCAACTTCTAACGTAGGACAGAGATGAGGAAAGAATTCTCTAATACATTAGCACTTTCACAAAACTTTGGTCTAATTCATCTGTTATCACATGCTAAATAGAAATATTTAAGAAGTTGATGTTGATTATTTAGTCATAACTTTTTCATATGAATCTCCATCCATGAGATATATGTCTTCATATGTAACAAAGTATTTTCACTTAAAATTCTGTTGCCCCTTCCCACTTTTCACCTAGGTATGACTATTAGGTAATAGGATAATGGAAAATAGAATGATGATTCTCTTAAATATTCAAATATGTCATGACACCAAAAGCCTATCTTAAATAATTTGAAGCAGATTCATAATCTGAACAAACAGACCAATTCTAAGATGATTTAGTATCAGGAATCATTTGGTTCATAGATATTTCTAAAACCTACTTAGTAACATGAGAAATATGTATGTTAAAATATTATTTAAAATATAAGAGTAAAAATCATATGTAGTCTACGATCCAGGTCTCATGCATAAGCTATAGAAAATATGCTGTAATATTGTTATAGTTGAACTATGGATAATTAAGATTTTTTATTTTTTAAATATTATATAATAGGAGTATATTATATAAAATTTTAGAAATTAAAAAATCCCTTGGTTTATAATAAAAAATCATCAAAAGCAAACAAAAATCTTCAAAATTTTGGCTTTATCTCTATTTGAGGATATTTGAATTTCTTTTTATCATCATCAACTTTTAAACCTGGATCAAGAATTTAAAGCCTGCCTTTAAATTTCTCATAAAGAAGATTTATAAGGTTTTAGAAGTGAGCAGATATTACTCCCCATGATTTCTATTCATCCCCCAAATTAAAACCCTCCGTATCCCTGAGTCAGAATTTCTGATGACTTAATTTTTCAAGAAAAGTAGGGCAAAAGTTGATGATCAAAGGACATTTTTAGAAATCAAATGAGGTCAGAGATCACTGAGCAGCTTATCCATTCCATCTGGGAAGCCAGAGCCAACAAAAACTGTTAGATCTTGAAAACACAATTTACCAGGGGTTTTGAAGTTCTCTGAGGGTCACTTGTATCTTTATGCAGTTCAACTTGGATTTTATTCCAGGTTAAATGAAGTTATTGTCTTATTTTTTTATTATAAAATATGTGCACATGTGCACATGTTCACAGATAAAATCAAAGTATCCTAGCATGCACAACCTAAATTCCTATTTTGCTTTTTTAAACAACTTAACATAAAAGTTTTTCTATGTTATTTATAGAAATACTAAATAGGCTTAGGTTGTTGGACCAAAAATGGAGAATTACATAAAGGAGTGAAAACCCCACCCCAAATGGGAATTGAGAGCCATGGGCTTCAGTCCCCACAATGTCCTTGTTTGGGGTACAAGTGTGGGTACCACTTTATTTGGATTGGGAGGATGGAATGGGTAGACAAGGAATAGAA
This sequence comes from Hyaena hyaena, assembly GCF_003009895.1. NCBI lineage: Eukaryota > Metazoa > Chordata > Mammalia > Carnivora > Hyaenidae > Hyaena > Hyaena hyaena. The sequence goes on along the minus strand of NW_024081521.1, from coordinate 447,565 downwards.
TCACCTAGGAAGGGTGTTAAAATACAGATCTGAACTCTAGCCCGATATTCTGGTTGAGCACCTTGAGGTAAGACCCAAAGGTCTGTATTTTTGATGAGGACCCTGGGTGATCATGTTGCAAGAGATTCTGGGAGCACTCACTGAAAAGCAGTGTAGTAAATCACTCTTTGTTTTCAGAAATTGTTATGGAGGGGTTGGAAAAGTACAGAGACAGTAGAGGAGGTTCAGGAGAGATACTAAACTTGTCAGCACTGCCTCTCTTCAGTCCAAAAACCGAGGATAAGTGGCACAGCAGGCATAGCATAGCTGGCAAAAGGCAACAGCCATGCTCTTCAAGGCCCTTAGTCTTCACCCCCCCACCTCCATTTGTGTAAAGCATTCTTTTTTAAAGAAAAAAATTTTTAAGAGTTTTTTTTTAACGTTTATTCATTTTTTGAGAGAAACAGAGCGTGAATGTGGGAGGGACAGAGAGAAAAGGAGACACAGGATCCGAAGTAGACTCCAGACTCTGAGCTGTCAGCACAGAGCCTGACGTGGGACTAGAACTCACAGACCATAAGATCATGACCTGAGCCAAAGTTGGAGGCTTAACTGACTGAGCCACCCAGACACCCTAAAAACATTTTTGTAGTTAAAAAATTTTTAATGTTTATTTTTGAGAGAGAGAGAGAGAGACAGAGTGTGAGCATGAGAGGGGCAGAGAGANGGGGCTCAAACTCATGAGCAGTGAGATCATGACCTGAGCCAAAGTTGGAGGCTTAACTGACTGAGCCACCCAGATACCCTAAAAACATTTTTGTAGTTAAAAAATTTTTAATGTTTATTTTTGAGAGAGAGAGAGAGAGACAGAGTGTGAGCATGAGAGGGGCAGAGAGAGAGGGAGACAAAATCCAAAGCAGCCTCTGAACTGTCAGCACAGAGTCCCACCAGGGACTCAAACTGATGGACCATGAAATCTTGACCTCAGCTGAAGTCTGATGGGTAACCAACTGAGCCACCCAATGCCCTGCATTCTCTCTCTCTTTGTTAATGTTTGTTTATTTATTTTGAGAGAGGGAGAGGCCGAGAGAGGGAGAGAAAGAATCCCAACCAGGCTCCACACTGTCAGCACAGAGCCCAATGTGGTGCTTGATCTCAAGAACTGTGTGATCATGACCTTAGTCAAAATCAAGAGTGTGAAGCTTAAATCGACTGAGTCACCTGGGCGCCTCTCAAGCATTCTTTTATAGTACCGTTGCTTTTCTGGTCTCTTTCCTTCATGCCCACTTCCCCTCACACTTCAAATTACAAGTTGAGTTTATAGAGTTCATACTGGAAGTTAGGTCCTTTGACCCCTTTCCAGAGATCTTCCTACTCCACCGTCCTTCAAATCCAGATTTTTTGGGTTCCCAAGCAATATCTCTTTCAAGAAGCTTTTGCCAGTTCTCCAGTCTGTTCTGAATTTCTACAGTAACTTCCCCACTCCTGTGTGCTTGTTTCTTTCATCATGTTTATAGTACAGTAAACTCCCTGACCATCCTTCCCTGCTACCCTGAGTTATACTGTGCCTGGCACAGTTGCTGGGACAGAATATACACACATTAATATTATATGAATTCACAATATTATGAGGGATCTTCTCTCATAATATTTTATGAATATTATTCACACACATAATATTTTATGGATTCATTCACAAATAAAGGCATTTATGGTTAAAAGGACATAACATAGTACATGTATGTAATATGGGTTTCCTCCCATTAGTTAAGCTGTTTTTTATTCATATGCCAATATTTTAAAGTTTCATTTTTTGTTTAGGGAGCATTCATAGTAATTCATCTTTTCTGAAACAGCAGGAGTATATCATTTCACGCTATTACACATACAGCTTGAGGTAGGATTTCTTTTTACATTTATTTCAATTGGTTGACCTGATTTCCATCAGAGACTTCATTTTAAGTTGTTATTTTATCCTCTGATCAGAATAACTACTCTGTAAAGGAAAAGAAAGAAGATAGTTATGTGTATTGACACTGTGTTAAAATGCAAATACAATGCAAACTGGAAGATGTTGAACTACCAAATAATCTGGATCATTTCTGAGTTCAGGAGAAAAATTCAAATTACTAGTTTTCTCTACAGAAAGCCACAGCAAGCCTCCGTATGCATATTCTTTGAAAGAAGAACAAGAGTGAACCGGAGGGTATTCATTCTTCATGCTTGGTTACACAGTGAGAACACACACTGACATTTTCTAACCTATTTTCAAAAACAAACTTTCATTTAAAAACATGTATTATGCATAATTATTTCTGAACCATTTTGAGTTTCAAAGGAAACCCTAACCCCACCTTCTTAGACCCAAGCTGCTTCCATATACCTTTCATACCTGTCAATAGACCTCAAATATTTACCCTGTTTTGTTCACCTGTTGGTAGGTTTTGTCCTCGGGGATTCCTTTCCCCTTAGACTAACTGAAAAGTTGTATAGAATCCCTCCAGCTCCTTGCTTTCCTGTATCATTCAGATATAAGTTTTCATAATTTAATAACTTGCTAACCCTCATCTCACTGTGTTCCCTGGCCCCCAATTGCCACTCTGATTTTAGCTCTTACATTCTTTCTTTGCCTTACTTCATTCCAGCTACTTTGATTTTCTTGCTCCTCCTTAGCCACTAAGCACACTCTTGACTCAGGGCCATTGGCGTGTCATCTCTGCTTACATGTTCCTCCTTTCCCCTGGAACTCAGCATAGCTTCCCTTGCTTCCTGGGGATCTTTATACAAATGTTAGCTAATCAAAGAGTCTCTGTCCTCTATTTCTTCACTCTGCTTTCTTTTTCTAAAGCATTTATCACCCACCAACACATTATTATTTGATTGCTTTATATCTATTACTGTGAATGTGATTGCATGGTAACATGAAAGCAATGACTTTTTCTGTTCTCTTCACTGCTCTTAACTTAGCACCTAAAATAGTGCCTGGCACATACTAGGTGCTCAAAAATATTTGTTAAATAAAGGAATGATTACTAGGGGGAAATAGTGAGGCAGTTTCTGTAAAGGGTAAGTGACAAAAGTTCTGAGGTTTTTAAATAGCACTTAAAATATAGTTCCTGACCTTTATTCTCGAACTCCTTTGGAGACAGCTATTAGAACCATTGGCATTTATAGACTCAGCTTTCATTTCTGAGAGGAATCCCACCATTACCATCTCCTTTTCACACCCTTGACTTTAAGACATAATTCCATTCTCTGCAGGAATGCAGATTTGTGCCAAAAAATTATGTATAAAAATGGAATCACAAGCACATTGTTTTTATAGCCTCTTGTTACAAAAGACTAATACAAGAGTACACGTCTCTGTTTAAAAATAGCCTTCATAAGTAGAGCTGTGAATGATTAATTAAAAATCCCCAATGATTAGACATTTAAGTTGTGTCCAGTGTTTTAGTTCTCTAAACTACACTGAGTTGTCTGTTCATGTGGAGAAATTTGTGAATTCATCCATAGATACTACTATGGGTAACTTCCTAGATGTGGAATTATGTTAAAAAGCATGACTGTTTTTAAGGCTTTTGAAGCACGGTACCAAATTCCCTTCTAGAAAGGTGGTAGCAATTTACAAGCAGTGCAAGAAAGTGACTATTTATGGCGTCTGTATTATTTAGGGTTCTCCAGAGAAACAGAACCAATAGGCTATAAAAGGAGATTTATTATAAGGGATTGGCTCATATTATGGAGACTAAAAAGCCCCTCAGTCTGCTGTCTACCAGCCGGAGCCCCTAGAAAGTCAGTGGTATAATTCAGTCTGAATCTAAGGCTTGAGAACCAATGATGTAAATTCGGGTCTGAGGGTAGGAGAAGGGATGAAATATCCTAGTACAAACCATGGACTTGGCCAGCACGAAGACACTGTCCCTGGACATTCCCACGTGGAAGGGTATCCTGAGCTGTGTTGCTGTCAACCGGTAGGAAACAAATATTGCAATCTGAGAAAGGAGACACTTATAAAAATATTTGCTGCTTCATCAGGGCACTAAATCCAGGAACCATGAGGAGGATTGCAAGCAGCAAACATATATTTCATTTACTTCAATCAGGGTGATTCCCTTGTCTGTGTATCTAGTGACCTTAGCACACTGCACATTTTTTCTACTAAAGATCCAAAGAAGGGGGGAAACAGTTTAGTTTGGTGTCAGCAATTTTCTTCCAAAATACTTCAGTTCTAAATAGAGTTTCCCAAATTTCAGGTTCCCCCAGGCTCTCTATGCATTTGTGCTTTTGGAACAGAGTCAAATGTTGCCATTTCAATTTGGGCAGACAGCAGCTACTATACACATTACTATTCAACCTCAAGAAGGAGTGCATCCAGGAATGTGCAGTTTCTAGGAATGAGCAATGACAAGCTGTGATTCTTCACATGTGTGTGCCATCAACACCCTCACTGACCACCCCACTGAAGTGCAGAGGGTGCCCCTCAGCCTCCTTTGCAGCTAGTGCTGGCACACCATGGACCTTGTGGGCAACAGACTCAGAGGTTCTTCGTCATTGTTTGCTTTTTTACGGAAGACTTCCCATTTCCAGTATTAAAAGAATAATTTCTAAGGCATAAGTAGATGCTTAAGTGGCTTTGAACAACTGTGCCTGACTGGCTTGTTATTTTTTAGTTCAAATGTGAAGTTTAGCTTTAGCAATTCCACTGCTTGTTTTTACATCTAAAATTGGGGGGACTCCGTATGGACCTAGGGACTGAGCTGAGAAAAGAATGAAGAAATTGACATTTGTTTTTGGCAACAGTTCCCATCATTTTTTGGAGTCTATCAGGAAGAAATGAACAAATGTGCTAAGATTAGTTCTTACAGTATAACAAAGCTTAAGTGGGATAATAGGACCAGAAGCTCGGAGAAACTTAACTGAGGAGAAAAGGAGAAAAGGAGAAAAATTCCTTGTTCAGTCTGAGCATGCTAGAAAACACAATGTGGACCTTTCCCCGCATGTAAAGTCAATGTCCTTACCATTTCCATGCCAGTAACATTGTTTGGCTATATTCTGCATGCTGCCACTGCCTGTTTCTGTGTTGGAGTTGTTAGAATTGATGCAAATACCAGACTCATCGAATAAGCCCAAGAGCTTTGTGGTATCACTGGCAGGTGTAGCCAGTCTTCCCATGGGGTCAGACTAGATCTCATAAATGAGGAAAGTCAATTTTATTCATGGTTAAAACCAAATTTCTCTGTTATGTGTAGGGAAGAAGGTAATGCATAGACTTTAAAAATTAGCCATTTAATTTAGAGTCTATGAAAGAAAATATTCAACAACTCTTTCAACAAAGTGATATTTCAGAAGAGAATGTCCTCTGGTGATTTCTGTCGATGTTAAGAATAATGCCTTATATAACGCTTCAGTCTGTCATTTCTACTTACCTTTTTTGCCACCTTTTTCTCACCCCAACATTTTTTTTATTTTTATTTTTTACAAATAGTTTATTGTCAAATTGGTTTCCATATAACACCCAGTGCTCATCCCCACAAGTGCCCTCCTCCATGCCCATCTCTCCCCTCCCCCCCCCATCCATCAGCCCCAGTTTGTTTCTCAGCATTCAAGAGTCTCTCATGGTTTGCCTCTCTCCCTTTCCCCCACCATTTCCCCCCTTCTTCTCCCCCATGGTCCTCAGTTAAGTTCCTCCTAATCCTCCTATACGTGCAAACATAGGATATTTGTCCTTCTCTGCCTGACTTATTTCGCTCAGCGTAACACCCTCAAGGTCCATCCAGGTTGCTACACATGGCCAGATTTCATTTTTTCTCTTTGCCATGTAGTATTCCATGGTATAGATAAACCACATCTTCTTGATCCATTCGTCCTTTGTTGGTCACTTAGGCTCTTTCCATGTTTTAGCTATTGTGGAGAGTGCTGCTATGAACATTGGGTACATGTGCTCCTGTGCATCAGCATTTCTATATCGCTTGGGTAAATTCCTAGCAGTGCTATTGCTGGGTCATAGGGGAGTTCTATTGTTAGTTTCCTGAGGAACCTCCACACTGTTTTCCAGAGGGGCTGCACCAGTTTGCATTCCCACCAACAGTGTGGGAGGGTGCCCGTTTCTCCACATCCTCGTCAGCATCTAGAGTTCTCTGATGTGCTCATTTTAGCCACTCTGACTGGCGTGAGGTGGTATCTCAGTGTGGTTTTGATTTGTATTTCCCTGATGAGGAGGGATGCTGAGCATCGTTTCATGTGTCTGTTGGCCATCTGGATGTCCTCTTTGGAGAAGTGTCTGTTCATATCTTCTGCCCACTTCTTCATTGGATTGTTTGTTTTTCAGGTGTGGAGTTTGGTGAGTTTCTTATAGATTTTGGTTACTAGCCCTTTATCTGATATGTCATTTGCAACTATCTTTTCCCATTCTGTCAGTTGCCTATTAGTTTTATGGATTGTTTCCTTTGCCGTGCAGAAGCTTTTAATCTTGATAAGGTCCCAATAGTTCATTTTTGCTCTTGATTCCTTTGCCTTTGGGGATGTGTCAGGTAAGAAGTTGCTGCAGGTGGAGGTCAAGGAGGTTGTTTCCTGCTTTGTCCTATAGGGTTTTGATGGTTTCCTGTCTCACATTCAGGTCCTTTATCCATTTTGAGTTTATTTTTGTGTATAGTGTGAGAAAATGACCTAGTTTCATACTGTATGTTAGCTAACTTGACAATACGTTTAAAAAATAAAATAAACAAATAAATAAAATATAAAACCAACATAAAAGAAAATCCTCAGTTTTGCAACAAATATGACAAAGAGACCAAAGAGGCTAATGTGGGAGCTGAATGTGATAATTATGTATTTTGTGGTCTTGTTCTTAACACCGGTGTCCTTAACAGCCTCCTATAGGCAGTATAAACTAGATTCCAGACTCAATAGCCCAACCAGCTTGCAAAGGAAAAGGAAAGCCCAGATTATTTTATTGGGGCATTCCCAAGCATCCCAAAGTATCTTTGATACAAAGAAAATTCTCTTCCTCCCTTAATTCAAAATAAGAAGATAAAGACCTGTACTGCAATAGAAAACTGGTAATAAGACATAGAGAAACATCACAGAAAATAGTTGTTCAATAGCATTATAAGGGACGCCTGGGTGGCCCAGTCAGTTAAGTGTCCGACTTTGGCTCAGGTTATGGTCTCACATTTTGTGAGTTCAAGCCCCATGTCAGGCTCCGCTGACAGTTCAGAGCCTGGAGCCTGCTTCAGATTCTGTTTCTCTCTTTCTCTGCCCCCTTCCTCTCTCTCTATCTCTCTCTCTCTCTCTCTCAAAAATAAACAAACATTAAAAAGTTTTAAAAACATAAACATTATGAAAATATTCCCACTTCACATTTAATAAGGAAAAGTAATTATTAATTAGGTACCATGGTTTGCTTCTCAATATGCACTCCTAGTGAAAGTGCATATTAGTAACACCTGCCCCCCCAAAATTGGATAATAACTGGCAAAAGCTTTAAAAATATAACTTACATTTTAACCTTTTATTTTATTTTATTTTTATTTTATTTTATTTTATTATTTTAGAGAAAGAGCATGAACAGAGGAGAGGGGCAGAGGGAAAGAAAGAATCTTAAGCAATCTCCACACTCAGAATGCAACTCCACATAGGATTTGATCCCCTGATCAACCTGAGCCGAAACGAAGAGTCAGAGGCTCAACTGACTGAGCCAACCAGGCACCCCTAACCTACAATCTCAGTTCTGGGATTCTTAGGAAGTCACTAGAGATGTGAAGATGTAAAGAATGATTTGTGTACAGGAATGAACACTGCAGAGTTCTTAAAATTTAGAAAATGAAGCAACCTAAATGCCCAATTGTAAGTTAATCATTGCACAATTTATAGAATTGCCTTATGGTACAATATTATACAGCTATTAAGATATTAATAATATTAATATAATATTATTATATTATAATATAATATTATTATTAACAATAATATTAAGATATTAATATAAAAATAATTAATAATTTAATAATAATAATTAATATTAATATTAAGATATTATTTTCAAAGAACACTGAATATTATAGGAAATTTCTCATTGCATAATTTAAATTAATAGAAATAAGTGATAAACATATAATATTATATATTATATTGGTGTGTGCATTGGTAGGAATGTGTAATATTTATAATAGTTATTTCTGGGTCCTGCCTTTATGAATAATCTTTATTTTCTCTTTTATACTTTTCTTCCCTTCTTTCTTGGTGTTTTAATATAAACATGTAATCATTTTTATCAGAAAAGCACTAAATTTTATTTTAATACCTAATAATTTTAGGGAAAAGTAACCTGTGAAACACAATGCATTTCATTTTCCAAATATTGCATTTTCATAAAGTTTCAGTTTTGTTTTTAATTCCAAACTTGTGCTTTAAACTTACCTCTGTGAAATAAAACTTTCAGTTTTAGGAAGTGACATTTTAGCACTTGTTAGTCTATTGGGAAATTTTACCAGACTAACCCTCAACTCAAACTAGTAGAGATTGATGGGCACATATGTTGAGTAATGCACACTGATTTTTCACAGGAATGGAAACATTTGTAGAGATTGATAGAGCAATTCTTTTCAGACAGTATACACTTTGCTTTTCCAGACGTTCACCCTAAAAAAAGAAGAAGAAAAATAATACAGTTTTCTTAGCTTGATCTTTCCACTTCACTATTTGTTTTGGGCTAAAAGGTAAGCATGTCTTCTGAACTTCCATGTCTGTAAAATAGTGCTCTAGAGGGAACAAACATAAAATACAAATAAACAGAATATACATTAATAAAAATTCCACAAGTTTTTGGCTTTTACATTTAAAAAATTAAGATAATATCTGTGTTATCACTGTGGTTTTAAACTTTGCATCTCAAAAAGACTTCACCTCCTCTTTATGTCCAGGAGCCTTTGCAATAGTCCTGACCGCTTTCATCCACAGTAACACCACAAAGATCTTCTAAACCACCAACTTGATTATGTTTCTCTTCTTAGGAGTCTTTAAAGGCCCTTGCCTTCAGGATAGTTGTAAAGAGGTAAGCACTGATTTGAAGGATTTACAACCCACTTCTGTCTAAACTTCTGTCCTTCCTTACTACTCTACCCCTCCTACTCCTCAAGCTATGTTTTGACTGTCAAGATTTTGCAAACAAGCTGGGCTATTTCCAGATTTTGTGTCTTTGTTGGCTGTTCCTTCTGCATTAAATGCATTTTCCTAGCTTCTTCGCCTAGCAAGAAAAACATCCTGTAAGGTGCATCACAGATACAATTGTTTTGGTGAAATTTTACCCGCATGCCCCAGGGTAAATTTGTCTTTCCTTCCTCTTCACTCCCAACCATACTTAAGTCTGGTTTGTAGCATTTATTGTGTTATTATGTATGTATATAATTTTGAATTTATACATTTGCCCTCCAACAGACTGTGGCTCTGTAAGGATGGGGGATAGTGTGAGTTTCCCATTGCTCCAGGTATTGAAGTCCAATGCTAGAACCCAGGGATGAGGCAGGCTGTAGTACGTACCCAACCTTGGTTGGATGGTTTATCAAGTCAACTATGGGTACCTCTTTCAACTCTAAGCATATGGGATTCTTTTGCCCAGTTTGCCCATTCTGACTGGAGAAGGAGGAGGAGAAGGTTGGTCTTGGAAGCTGAGGCAGGCCTTGGTAGCACTGCATCTTTTCCAACTTTAATCAGCAACTTGAATAAGTACATTCCTTTCTCTTCACTATTTCTTGAGATCCCAGGGCTCTGATAAATGAAAAGTAGCTCTACTCACTATAAAACATTTGAGGAAACTGCTGAGCTAATAATAACTAGCATTATTAAACAGTTACTCTGTGCCAGGCATTCTTCTATGGGCTTTACGTATATTAATGCACTTTATCCTCATAGTAACTCCATGAGATAGATATCATTAGTGTGGATGAGAAAAATGCAAACACAGTTCATAAAACTTGTTTAAATATACATTGCAAATAAGTGGAAGAACTGAGATTCCAACCCAGGCAATTTGATCTAAGTTTCTACAGCTGTGATCAAGCATGCATTGTCTTCGAAACTATTGCTACCTTCTTAAATTGTTAGCCTCTGAATAGTTATGGAGCTCAAGGTCAGCACTAACCAAGCATAACTACTTTCTAAACTTATTTTCTTTCAAAGTCTTTCTCTCCTGTTTACACAGTGCATCCATTTTACCTTAAAATACACAAACCTGATCATATTAGTCCCCAGCAAAAGAGTCCTCCAGTAACATCCCCACTGCCTTGGAGATAATATCCAAACACCTGAGCATAAAATGAAAAGCCTTACGTGAGATGGGTCCACTCTTTCAGTGTCAGATATGGGCTTGTTAAAAGCTAGAAGTAGGTAATTAGGCCACAAGGAAACCCCAGGTGCAGCTATAAGACCTAAGGCTCACTATAACATCTATGCCCTAAATGCTCCAGAACTTCTCCAAGTACATTTTCTCATGCATTATACATGTTGTGTCCTACACGAGCTTTTCCCCTCTTCCTGAAAAATTCTTATTTATCCCAAAATGTTGAGATAGGTCAAGTGTTGAGCCTGGAGACAGAAGACTCCACTTTGAGCCTTCAGAAGGAATGCTGCTGGCAGCTGGAGGCCCTCGGTCCTAAAGGGCTCCTAAAGTGCTTTGGATGGTGTATCACTACATCCATTCAACCTACCTCCCTTTATGGCCTGTAACTGTGCCACAGTTATTGACTTATGGGTTTTATTTCTTATTGTGTCATGAAGGCTTCTACCATTCTGGCCATTGTCTCCTACAAGGGTATAATTTGAAATACCACTGTGTCTATAAACATTCCTGTATCTTGCCTCTCTCCACCTTTCTCCTATACAGAATTTTTATTTCTCTTTTTCCCACGTTATTTTATTAATATTCCTTCTAGTACTTATCTCATTGTGTAATGATTCATAGTCACATGTCTATCTTCCCTTACTCAACTTTTAGCACCTTAAGGATAGGGTATCTGATTTGTTCCTCTTTGTAACCAGCTTGATATTTGGCTGATAGTAGGTGGTTATAAATGTTTAATGAATAAACTAATAAATGTAGCTTAAAGCAGTGACTCTCTGCCTCTTCATCAATTGGTGGAGCAGACGGAACAGCCAACTGTATGAACAAAAGCCATCAAGCATGTCCAACAAAAGTGACTGAGTGTGTATCGGGAGGCAGTAAAGTAAACAATATCTCAAGGGTCACAGCTGTTTCACTCTGCCTTTCAGCCAAGAAATGCCATGATTTACTTTCTGCTCTTGCCAAGGATGAAGAAATAAAGTCATAAACAAAAAGTGAAGGAGTGAGGAATTACTCAGTTTGGATGGACAGGTCAATCTGCTTGCCCACCTGTGGCCAAGCAAGCACGATCAAAGAATAATATACTTTCCCCTTCTGTCCCCATTTCAATCTTTATTCTTTAACAAAAATGAAGGGATCTTCAATGAGAAGTGTAGTTCCAAACTCGATATCACTATCAAAATTGGTTTTACAGACAGAATTGTGTATCCCCAACATTGAAGAGACTGTTTCAAAATTTCTGCCTCCAAGACTCCTCTTCTTGCTTCAGGTTGCTAAACTCTAGGAGTGCTCCTCTGTTAATACCTATTTCACAGGGATATTAGGAGGATTTAACAGATTAAGAATTGATGACTGTAGAAACTCTTAGGATAGTATACATGACATGTGCCTAATAAATGCTTTTATTATATTTATTTTCCTGTAACAGTTTGAGTTCAATGATAAATTATTTGTGTGTATGGAAGGTTTGGAGGAACAAGGTCAATATGGCAGTTTATATGTATTTTGTTTTGGAAATTTTTTATTTATTAAGGTAACATAGATACATAGTAAAACTTCAAACAGTATAAAGCAATACTAAATGTCCTCCTTTCCCCACACTGCTGTTAGCATAGTTATTCTAAACCATATGCTGAAATTTATTTCTTTCCAATGTATCAGCTTTAAATACTAACTATAAACTTGCCTGTGAAATATTAAGAACTTTATTTATCTCATTTCATCCCTACAATTTCATATTTATATGATTACTTAATTCTTCTGTTGATTTCATTTTTTATGCTTAAGTTATGTATATGTGTGTAAATTATATAAAAATATTACTATTTTTGTCATCATATAGTTTATTCCTTGATATCTACCATTTAAATAATTAAATATTTTCAGAACCTCATGCCCAATTATTTGCAGGTAAACTGACTCATTTGTGGGCAGGAGGATGGAGCTGATTTGTAGTGTTGCCTCTTTCTGTGGCTAATTTCAAGCTACTATCCTGACTATACATTCCCTTTTATAATTACAATCATATTCAATGTTTTTCCTGTGATTTGATTTTTTTTAAGAAATCAATAAGCCACATTTATAAAATTATGGTTATGCAAATGTTACTCAATATAGAACCAAATATTATGATTGATCATAAAGAAAGAAATGTAATCCTGATGGAAAATAAAGTAGGTCATCAACCAAACTAGAATTTTCAAGTTTCAATTGTGTTTTAGAAATAATTAAATCTAGGGGCACCTGGGTGGCTCAGTCGGTTATGCATAAGGGTCTGACTTCGGTTCAGATCATGATTTCACAGTTCGTGGTTTCGAGCCCTGCATTGCGCTCTGTGCTGACAGCTCAGAGCCTGGAGCCTGTTTTGGAATCTGTGTTTCCCTCTCTCTCTGTTCCTCCTCTGCTCACACTCTGTCTCTCAAAAATAAATGAACATTTAAAAAAATTTTTTAAGAAATAATTAAATCTGTGATTCTGAAGGAGGATATGGTTCTTTCAAAATTTTTAAAGAAATTTTTTAACGTTTATTTTATTTTTGAGGCAGAGAGAGACAGAGCATTGACTACAGAAGTATGCCATTTTGCAAAAACACTTTGGAGGAAATCCAGAAGTCTTCACATCATTAAGGGTTACCACCAAAAGGAGAACAGAGACAGAAAATTATTTCCTAGTCATATTTAAAATGACCCTACAAAGAAAGCAACCAGAAAAAATGGACCCAGATTCCTAGCAGGAATTTGAGTGGTGTGAAACAAAGGGGAGACAGATTTATGGTTTTGTATAAACATGTAAAATCAAGCCTTCTTGCCTGAGAAATTATTGGCAACTGCAGACTTGTTGCTTCTCCAAGTACATGTAAATACTCAGATGCGAAATTGCCTATCTTCTCTGACTCATGTTTTCTACTGGTTTCCACCAGTTGTTGGAACAATGGGAGTTTCTGTGGTGATTAAAATGTTTTATTTCTTCACTGTTCAATTTTCTTCATTTGTTCACTCATTCAACAGTAGTCACTAGCCACAGGTGACTACTGAACCCTTGAAATCTGGCTACTACAACTAGGAAAGAGATATTTAACCTCATGTAATTTTAATTCCATTTACTTGAAAAGCCACATGTGGCTAGTTGACTATGTACTGGAAGTACAGTTCTTACCAAAGCTAAAGACAACAGAAAGACAAAGATGCCCCCACCAGAGGCTCTGCATTTTGGCCTGGGAATGAAACAATCAGCTCAGCTGCTACTTAGAAAGCTCTGCTTGCCCTGGAGGTCTGGGTCACACAGTCAGGAGAAAATAAGAGAGTCAGCAATTTGGTGACATTAAATCTGTGCACTGGAGGCTGAATATTCTAAGCATGAAAATCAAATAGAGTGTCCTTCATTTCATTCTCTTTCTTGCTCATAGATAGGAATCTAAATGGAACTGAATTAAAATGCAGGAGATTACTAACAAATTTGATAACATATAGTGAAAATACATACTAAAATAAAAGAGGTAGTTTAGAGAATTCCTCTTAATTTTACAAAGAAACTGTAACCTGGAGACTTATCTGGGAAAGACCTAGAATACAAGGGTAGATACATACTTTCAGTCAGAAGTTCTTTTCTACTGTAGCTTAATGATTTAAAAAAATCTCAGATAAGTCTCCCACAGCACAAAGGCACAGAAATTAATTTTATCAAGTCACAGCACCCATTATAATAAGAAGATCTACTTCTCTTCCCTTCTTTCATTGTAACCAATTATCTATTCATTCAAAAATATGAAGAGAGGCTTCTATTCCAGATCCTACACTAAATGCTGGATATGTAACTGTTGCCCTCATAGAATTCATGGTCTAGTAGGGAACATAGTTGAAAGCAGTATAACAATAATATAATTATAATATATAATAAATATGCTAGAATTATAATTTTTACAGTTATATGCATAAACAGAACTATATATATATCCTCCCATATAATAATAAATATATATTATTTATAACAAATAATAGATATAATTTCCAGGTAACTATAAAAAAAGAAATTATTCCTCTATATGTATCATGGAAAACAGGACCGAGGGTAATTTTATAGTCAGTAAAGGTCTTAAAAAGGTTCCCCTGATCATGGTGCTGAAGAATGAGAAGGATCCTTCAAGGGGTCCTTGGAGGCAGTTAATCTAGGTGCCTTCCTTCATATTTTTGTGTAAGCTTATCTCAACATGAAGGGATTCAGGGGTCTAATTTTGCCACATCCTGGGCTCCACTTGCTGTTCTACTCCACTGAGACCCTTGCTCTTGACTTGTGCACTTGAAACACTTCTACCATTTGCTATTTTCCTGGCTGCAAAGTTTTGGGGGTGTTGGAAATACATTATTGCTACTTGTATCTATTTACATGTTTTTCTGCTCACTAGGAAGGGGGGAGTTGTGGTGGATACAAAGTTAAACTTTACTAAAAATATACTGTGGAGAATTGATCATATTATTTTGCTATTAAAAAGGGGAGGAGATGGGGCAACTGGGTGACTCAGTCATTTGAGCATTGGACTCTTGATTTGGCACAGGTCATGATCTCCTGGTTCAGGGGATCAAGCCCCAGATTGGGCTCTGTGCTGATGGCATGGAGCGTGCTTAGGATACTTTCTCTCTCACTCTCTCTCTCTTCCTCTCTCTCTCTGCCTCTCCCTTGCTCTCCCTTGTTCTTAAAACAAACATACAAAAATAAGGAGGAGGACTACAAGGTGCTCAGCCTTTGGGAATGGCTTACAAATAAATTTTCCATTTCAGATATCCCCACTCTCCTTTTTCAGGAGAGAAATCAGAATGGAAGACATGATCTCAGCTGAAAGGTCACTTGAAACTATAAAATTTGCCTGTTGCAATAAACTCAGACTACTCAAGACAGGAGAATGGTTATTTGAAAGACAGTGAAGGGAGAATTTCATTTTAAAATGAGTATTGATTTATTGTTAGAACAAAACATGCACACTGAGGACAATACAGAAAATTTTAAGGAGGAAAGCAAAATTACCCAGCAGTCCCATCTCCTTGGGTTAGTTATGTAGGTAACACTGTGGAATATTTCCTTAACGTCTTTTGACTAATTATATGACAGTATGTTTAGAAGAGAAAATAAACCACTTGACATACTGCAGTTTTTTAATAGAATCCAGTTTTAATAGTAAAAAGCTTTGTTATACTTTCTATTTCATTTGCTCAAATTATCTCTCCTTCTTTGGATTTTCTGAGCAGTAAGCAGAAACTACTTCCTCTCTCTTTGCAATGCATTTCTGTCACTATTTTCAAAACTCACTTTTTCCCCTCTTACTCTCCCTCTGGAGCTTGTGATCATCATATTATTCTGCATCTTTCAGGTTTTTGTCTTTGTCTTCCATGATACCTTGGTTGAGTTGAAACTCTCTCCTACTAGGAGAATTGTCATAAAACAATATTAACAATAAAATAGAGAATTGATATTTGAACCTGACCCAGGTAGCCTCTTCTCAGAATATTACAACAATTAATGAGAACAAGGGCATATAGGGCTTTTAGATCTCTATATTACACAGAGATATGTAGTACTAATTATTTAAATCTGGGATAACCTTACACTTTTAAATCAAAGGACAGACAAATATTTAGCTCTACCTCAGTGGGATACCATCTTGAGAGGAGATCAAAATAGAAAAGGGAAAGTGGTAAGGACTTAGTCCCATTTCTAAGGACTTAGAAATACAGATATACATAAGACAGAATTTCAGGAAAGCTGCAAATGCTTTAAATAAAGAGTCCTCATTAAATTACTGTGTAAAACATTATCCATGCTGTTGTGAATAGGGAAACCTTAGGTGTAGCACTCTTTGGAGAACTTATTAATAAAATCATAATGGTGAGGTTGTTAACTAGAAATTATCATATTCTGTATTTCCAAGTTTGGCAAATCAGAGTCTGGGCCATGCCTCTAGAACAATGATTAATAAATCATGTGTTCAACAAATATTTGTTGAACAAAAGAATGAATACTGTATTGAATTTGGAAGGGTTTGATCAATTGTAATAGGAGGCAGAATTAATACTTGGCATTGAAGTTGACTATAGGAATTAGCAATAAAACAACTCTCATTGTCATTTAAAAGTGTAGGAACAAATGTCAGGGCAGTACTAAATAATAATCTAAAATTGAGTGGCTAGGATGCTGGAGGCAGGAGTTGAGACAACTTCTAGGGGAAAATAAGACGGTAGGATCCACAGTATTGACGACATCAAATGGTCACACTGTGTACTTCAGCCAAGCACAATGCCAGGAAGAGGTAGCTGCTCAGTAAATAAGATTTAAGTGGATGAATAATGAACTCTAACCCAGAAGGGTGTGGAGTGTTTGCTCAGAAATATCAGTCACAAGGCAGCAAGGGACCTAATAAGTAATTGTTACAGCAGTTTTCATAGGTTTTGTTATGCATACAAAAGATTTCACCCTAGGCTACCTCAAATGGCCTAATATCTTCTCACAGAAACTGACAGAATTGATTCCAATCACTTGGGGGAATATTGATAGATTTCACCCCAAAGCAAAAATAGTGCATGGTCTATTTATTTAGACAGTTTTCCATTGTAAAAATTCAAGATTTGGGAAAGAAATGGTGCAAGGAGTATTTGTGGGTTTTTTTTTTCCTTTTTATTTTCTATGACATTGAGCAGTAGGCTCAAGGGAGAGTACAGATTGGTATTACTTTCACTTTATTAATTGGTCTTTACAAAAATCTATGGGGTCAGTTTTATATCTGATTTCTTAAGTTGGAAAAATTGGTGTTCATTGAATTAATTCAGTGCTTTCCAAACTTTATGTGCATGAATATCAGAAAATCTTGTTAAAATGCAGATTCTGATTCAGCAGGCTCTTGTGGCATAGGTGTATGTATTTTTTTCCTAATGTTTCTTTGAGAGAGAGAGAGAGAGAAAGAGAGAGAGAGAGAGAGAGAGAGAATCCCAAGCAGGCTCCACGTTGTCAGAGCAGAGCTTGATGACAGGCTAGGCCCCATGAACTATGAGATCATGACCTGAGCAAAAATCAAGACTCAGATGCTTAACCGACTGAGCCACCCCAACACCCCTAGGTGTATGTATTTCTGTGAAGCTACCAGGTGATACTTTGCAGCTGGTCCAACTCCCTTTCTTGAAGTAACAAATAACTAAGAGAATCAAGTGACAAAGCTAAAAATGATTAAAAATGATAGGACCAAGATTTGAACTAAGCCCTTCTTATGGTAAATCTGAGACCAAAAACCATGGAGTTAATAAGTACTCTGTTTTCCCAAAGATAAGAAAACAAAGATTAGTGATAATCTATCACCTTCTTGACACTGTTTCACACCGTTTGGACAGGGAAGAAAATCCTAATTACTCTGATAGGAATCAGGAGACTATAATAGGAAACATGCTCTTCTCTCCTTGAGATATATTCTAATAAAACTTCTGGATTTCACTTGTTATTATCAATTAACCTGCTCTTGTCAAAGTTGTCAATGATCTCCTTGATTTTAAAAACACTGGACAGTTTTTAAACTTGACAGCTTAGGAGTATTTGATGCTGAGGATCATTTCTTTCTCTCCTCCCTTAATGTCCATTTTAATGCTCTGTTTGTGTTCTACCTCTTTGGCTGCTGCTTCCTGTGGGGTCCTTTTCATCTTCCCCTCTTTCTCCTGTTTCCTGAGTATTGGTTCTTGGGCCCAGCCTTATTTCACTTCTCCTTCTTTCCCTATGGGATCAGTGTTTGACCTTTCCATAGAATTCAACCTTCACCTGCAAGTTACGACTTCCAGAATATATCTTTAGCTTAGATCTTTATACTCTAGATCTTTATACTTTTAAAATATCTATACTTTTATAACCCAATTTGAGACACCTGAGATTCAAAAACTAACCTGAATTAATTCATCTTTTTTCCTCAAATTATTTTTTTAATTGGGTCATATCTTTGGTAAACCCACTCACCTGATTGCCCTCTTCACTTCATCTTTTACTTCATATGTTCACTGCACTTTTCTCTTACTTCCTACATTTACTCTAATCTTACAGATTGATTCTCCTAAATGGCTTTCAAAATAACTCTCATCTCTCCACTTGCACAGCATCTGCCTATTTCAGATTCATGATATCTCTCTCCTTGATCACTGACAAACTCTTCTAACCTCTTGCCTTATTTCTTCCTAATCCATTTCCCACACTACTTCTAGGATGATCATTCCAAAATACTAGAGTGATTGTGTCACCATCTTGCTTAAAGTACTCCCCTTTGTTTTAGTATAGTTGGTAAATTCCTTAAGCAACATAAAAGGTACAATATGCCCCTTTCTGCTTTTCCTGATCATTGCCCATTATTGATATCCTTCTTCTTATGAAGAAGACCATAAGCATCCTGATCTATTTTTAGTTTCTTCATATGGCATATTTTGTCATATATTTATGCCTTTCTGCTATCAGTCTTTTCAGAGCCACCAAAACACTCAACAGCCATTTTCCAGGCTAACCTCAATGTTTCCTCTTTGATACCACCTCTTCAAGGAAACTTTCTATAATTCTTTCAGGCTAAGTATCCTCCTTATATATGTACTAACATAGCACCTTGGTTTATATCTTAGCACTGACTACACTGTATTATTTATTTGAGTCCTTTTAGAGTATTAGCAATCCGAGGACAGCAATTGTGTCCTGAATTTTAATAACCAGAACCATGAACAGAGCCTGGAAGCTCAAGTAACTTTTGCTGATGAGTGATACTGGGGAAAAGTCACTTTCTTGATGAAGTAGTCAAGGGTTTCCTTTCAATGACCCTACCATTTTACAGGAATTATACATTCTAAAACCACAGATTATGGACTTAATTTCTTTAAGCAATACATTACCAGACACATCCTGTTAAAATGTTCAATAGTAAAATACCATTTTATAATTTACAAGAGATCTAATTATCACACTGACAAAAAGATTAGACTGGGTGTCCTGCACTCTTTGCTTTTACCCATTAGCACACTTTTGGCAAAGGGAGTGAGTAGATCTCAGGCTAGTTGCTTTAACTTCTTTCTCCCTAACTTTCTATCAGGATAGAGTGATTCTGTACTCATGATAGACAAAATAAATGCCTTGAATGGAGACAAAAATGGAGGTGGTGTTCCTGTAGATTGGGACTTATTCTTATTTTCCAGAATCTTTTTGGTGAATGCATTTTTATTTTTGTAACACAAGCAAAACAGTTAAAATTATAAAATTAACACCTGTTTATTTAAAAAGATTCAAGCAGTATAAAACATTCAGAGGAGAGATAACACAAATCACATATAATCTTATATTTCTGTGATAGATTGTTAAAATTTGGATGTATATCTTCGCAAAATAAATGGGATCACATTATATATTCTGTTATATATTTTTTGAAATTAATTATATCATTCATTTACTTGATAACATGTATCTAAGCATATTGTGAAAACAAAAGTATTGCCATGAAAAAATATTTATTTCTATCTGAGAGATTTCAAAATGCAGAGTGGCAAAGAGAGTAGAATACTAATTACTATATTATCTTATGAGTGTTATGAAAATTGGAAATTGCCAACCTTGTGTTTTTTTATATGTTTGGGACAAAATATTTTAATTATGTGAAAAATTTATGGAAAATAAATCTGTGATGTTCAAAATGCTAGCTATGTGCCACATGTGGCTATTAAATTTAAATAATTAAAATGAAATTAATAATTTATTACTGCAGTTGCACTAGCCAGATTTCAAGTGCTTAATAGCCACACATTACAAGTAGTTCTAGCATTAGAGAGGATGGACATAAAATATTTTCATCATCAAAGAATGTTCTATTGGGGAGCGTTGGTATAGAGTTCTAATATATATGTCACAATTTAAGTTTAACAATTTGTTGAGCATCAAGTATGTGTCAGATGTTATGTTAGACACCTTTCACTTTTCTCATATTATTTTATTTAATACTCCCCAAAAGTTGTGATATCAACTTTTCAAGTTAAAAAAAAAAAAGGAGACCCATGGAAGCAAATTGACTTGATTCAAAGGGTTGGAAATCAATTGTAATCCTAATGGAAGCGTACTGCTTTGATTAAAAGGGTTGGCAATCAATTGTAATCTGTCCAACATCACAATTTTAGTATCTGGTCAGTTGGGACAGTTGGTCTTGTGGTACATAAGCTGCTGGTTTGCCATGTCAGAATAGCCAGGAAACTCACCCCTTTTAATTCCATGTTGGGAATCAACTTGAACACAAGCATCTCCCTCCACTCAGTTATTCTTTATGGCCACACCCTCTTTAATTGAGATAGACAGTTGGACTGTGGCCCTCAGCCCTTCTCCTAAGGACTTAAAGTCCAAGCTTCTCAACATTACTCACAAAGCCCATCACAACCTTGTCTGAACCTAACTCTCCTGCATCATTTCCCATTCTCTACTTTCCAACCTTGTGCCAGTCATGTCAAGTAATAATTCCCAAAAAAGGTATCATGCTTCCCATGTCTTCACATCGCTTGTTCACTTGACCTGAAAACTTCTTTTACTCTAACTATTGATGGTTTTTAGTACTTAGCTCAAGTCCTACCTTCCCCCAGAGGCTTTGCCTTAACCACAGATTATGACTTAGGAATCCTCCTAATTTAGGAGTTCTTATTGTGCCTTGTTGTTAGCTTTCATAAATCACACTTACCACAGTGTAATAGTTTGTTAATTTGTGTGTTTCTTCATTGACTATAATCCCCTTGAGAGTAAGGCTTATATCTTATTCTACCACAATACCACATATAGGTATAAATGTTCAACTCTGATAATTGAACTTTTTTCCCGATATGAAATATCATCTGAAGATAGGGAAGCAGAAGAAGAGACAATCCTCTCTTAGGCAAAATATATCTCAAAGGATTAGTCTCCATCTTTCCATCACATTCCACATCTTCTCCAAAACAGGTAAGAACAGTCACTTGTCTTTGATGGTCCTTATATTAAAATGATATCTAGAAATAATATGGCTGCTTGCTTCAGAATATGGGGACAAAGAGGGTAAGCACCATATAGAAGAGCCTGTAGCTGCCCAAGAATGTGGAGCCAGCACACGTTTCTGATAACTTTGTCCCCTTCCAAGGCTGGAGGTGGAGCTCTCTTCATGTGCTTGAAAGAGAGACTTCTTCTTCCCATCCCCCAGTTTCCAGCCATACTATCTGAATCATTTGAGAAGTCCTCCCCACCCCTTCACTAACTCTCCTATATGCCAAATAGGGCTGGCTTGCAGTGACACCTGCCATCATGTGTCATCAGCTGACAGGCAATCACTTCGTAGAAGGTATTGCTCTGCTACAGAACACACATCAGATTGACACACTGCCTCTCTCTGATGGGGAAGAACAATTCTTCTACATCCTCAGGTAGAAAAAACTGGTATAAAATGTCAGGCTCCTGTAGCAATATGATGTGCATAGGGACATTATAAACATGAGAGTTTTTATAACTGTCATTCACCTTCCTGGCCTTGGGATGTGTGACATGGTTATGACAATCATTTGCCCTCATCTCAAGCATATTCATTTATCCATGCATTTATTCATTCATATACTCAATAAATTTGGGGGGTACTTTCTAAGATTTAGTACTTGCTGGAAGTTCCAAGGGGATACAGGAGTAAACAAAATATGGTCTCTGGCATTAATAACATCTCATTCAAGCAGGAGACACAGGTATATAAACAGGATTATAATTTAATGAGACAGGGGCTTGTAAAAGAGTCAGATAAAGAAGTACTGTCAGGCAGAGTACAATGGAAAGAGCCATTTATGAAGCCTGAGGGAATTAGGGAATGTTTCAAGAAGAAATTAAATAGGAGCTGATTTTTGAAGGAAAATGACATTCATGCGAGCTGGGTAGGGAAGTTCTTCCTGGTAGTGACAATAACAGGTGCAGAGGAGGTAGGTGTAAAGGGGTGTGGATTGCAACGCTCTGTGGCTGGAGCGAGAGATAAGCAAGTGAGAGTTGCAGGAGATGACATCAGACACACCCTTGGGGAACACAGGATGTAAGGCCTTTGTTGTTCTCATGTTGACAGTGGTTGATTATCATCTATTTAGTCAGGGTGGGGCACAATCAGAGATTTTTAAGGTGAATGCTCCCCAATTGAATCAGAAGGATAATAGGCTTTTAAAACATCTGTAGCTCCCCCTTGTTTATTTTTATCTTTTTCTGTATGTGTTTTCATAATGATTAAAAACTCTAAAACATACACACACAAAAGTCCTGGTGGTTTACATTTGTGAGTAGCATGGGAAGAGGGGAGCTTGGGAGACTAAATCTCACTCCATTGGGTAAGGCAGATCACAGCAGCATAACAGGAAAAAAAAAAAGGAAGGACAGCTAAGAATTGTAGAATTAGTAGAGTAAGGAAAAGAGGGGCCTCAGAGACACCAACCTGAGACAGAGAAGTATAAGATAGGAAGACTGTCTAAGATTATGCCAGCTACTTAGCAGCAAAGGATTTGAGATCAAACAGCAAGGAATAAGTCTGAATCCCACCTCTACTGCCATATCTCTGTCTCCCCATTTATGAAATAGGCATGGCAATACCTTTCAGCATGACTGAGAGGAATATCTGAAATAATGTATGTAAAATATTTAGCCCACTGCCAGGCATTCAAAGAATGGAACTGTTATTTTACAGTTTGTATATTTTTTATGTAACACAGTACTGGGCCCTTAGGAAACAGAAATATTCCTTGGCATGACTTCTTTTGTTTGCAAGTGCACTGGAAGTTTAAATTAATCTTTTGCAAGTATACGGCACATGAAGAGTTATCACTGGTTGGTATTGAAGGAGATAGTCATTTGTCAGTAATATTGACCCAAGGAAAACCAGTCAGGTGTAAAGAGGCATCACTTTGAATTGATGTGACAAATGAGTCTCCATCATTTGAATGAGGAGACAGTAATAGGGTCACTGGATCTTGTGGGCCTAATCTGACACACAGGTAAATAGTCATTGCAATTCCAATACACACGATTCCTTAGTCATTTGTACAGTTAGGAGTTGGGGATATGGGTTGCTGCTACGAGTAGAGATAAAATTTGTGTACCTCTGGCATGAAACCCTGAAATAGAATGACTACTTGAGAAATAAACTGAAAGATTTGAAAAAAAATTCAGTTAATAGGTATCAGTGTCCCAACAAAAATATTAGTACATTTAAAAATATTTCTTTGAGTATATACATCACTCATCTGTTAGAATGATTCACTGATAAACCTTAAGTATCCATCTATCTCTGAGGGCCAGCAAATCTTATTTAAATTTAACCAAGAGCAGGCCAAATTTTGACAAGCTTCTATTCTTCCTTCAGCATTCAAGCTTATGTTTAATTCAGTGTTTCATCATTTGCAATGAAATAAACTTCTTCATGCTATGAAAAATTTACAAAATGTGAAGCAAAGGGAGTATATGTCAGGGACACAATGATATTATTAGCTGCTCAAAAAAGTTGTTTATGTGCCATGAACTTACACTTGCGTATTGAAGAGGGGGATAGGAGTTAATATTAGAAGCTAAAGAATCAAAAAAGCCCATATGCAATTTCCAGAAACCCATATACAAATTGGAGCTTCACTGTCTGCCCAACATTATTCTAGAGACTGTGAAGACAGCATACCTCCAATCTGCTGGTTACCCTGCCTCCTTTCTCTCACCTGCAATTCTGCCACAGTAATACGAATAAAATGAATATTTACAAATGTAGTTTAACCCCTGATTTTAACTTCTTAAGGTCCCCCTCCTTTCCACCACTTCTCCTCTTTGCTCTCCCCCTCCCCCTGTCTCCCACCCCTTGCAGCAGCAGGAAGCTATGAACTCTGGAAGAAGCAGTGGCAACAGCTGTAGTCAGCTCCACCACCAGCAGTAGTGAGAACTCTCCTGGCTTCATTAACACCATCTCATTTCTGTTCTTATAGTTCTAAGTTTCTAATCTCTGTATTACCTTCTCTTCCCTGTTACTTTCTCAACTCTTCAAGCACATTGGAAACACGTACTGTCTATAGAAGTACCTCTATTTGAAACACACGGGGTGGTTTCCATTTTTCTCATTGGACCCAGATTAACTCAAATTTTTATTAGCCCAGGAGAATACATGAAGCCAGAGTAGCAATCATAACACAAAATATGTCTTTCCCATCATCTACTCATGCAGACCTTCACCACTTGCCACATTTCTCTCACTCAAGTGTATTGAGGGTCAGTAGGAAGATCTTCTATGTGCCAGTTTGGTTTAGCAGGACCACTGCAATGCTGAGTTTCCTGGGCATCTTCCACCTCCTATCACGCCTCCCAGGCTCCATCACTGCTCTTCTGCAGTCTGCCTGGGTACTTTTGCTCATACCAAAGCACTGCCATGTGCTCCTCTGCATACATCATCATGTCTTTTTACCTGGGAACAGAACAACATTACTTGTGTCGCTAGAAATCAGACTCCCTCAACTCTGGTCTAAAAGCCACGTGTTGGCATAGACAAAGTGGTAACTGAGGGTGCTGAGTGAGACCTATGGGGCACCTAGCTAAGTCTCAGTCTGTCCTTCACTGAGATGTGGGTACATGGTCATCTCTCCAGAAATGAGTAGCTGAGAGGGAAGCCACGTGATGGGGTTTCAGAGATGGTGGTCTCCAGGTAGGCTAAGCGGTGGATGAGGGCAGTGGCACTGAGAAATGGCAATGGCATGGTTTTTCTTTAATGTTTATTTATTTATTTAGAAAGGGTGAGAGAAGGACAAAGAGAGGGAGAGAGAGAATCCTAAGCAGGTTCTGTGCTGTCAAAACAGAGCACAAGGTGGGCTGAATCTCATGAACTGTAAGATCATAACCTGAGCCAAAATTGAGTCAGAAGCTTAACTGACTGAAGCACTCAGGCACCCTGGAGGTGGCATGTTTTAGAAGAGACTGTCAGACACAAGGATTGCAGGGGTGAATCTAAGATTCATTAAAGAGATGGCACCCTTGTTCACCAATGTTTATCAAACTTAAATTCCTGAAGCTTTGTCTCCTTTATCCCTCCAGTTATGATAACCCGACCCTCAATTTTCTCAGCTATAAAATGGGTAGCACTACTACCATTTTAAAGCGTTCAGTGTATTTTTTTTCAGAAATATTTTCTAAGAATTTAAAATCAACATAATAAAAACCAACAACCTTTTAAAAATCTTTAAAAATTTCTAGTTGGATCATTTCAAGGGGCTATCAGAAAACCATAATCAGCTAGTTTGGGTTATATTTTTTGTTTTAATACATGTTGCTTCTGATTGTTTTAATGTGTTGATGATGATAATGATGAACATGATGGTGATTAAAAACCCAAATCTCTTTGTTTTTTAATTTTTTAAATGTTTTATTTATTTCTGAGAAAGAGAGAGAGAGAGACAGTGTGAGCAGGGGAGGGTCAGAGAGAGAGGGAGATACAGAATCAGAAGACAGGCTCCAGGCTCTGAGCTAGCTGTCAGCCCAAAGCCCGACGCAGGGCTCGAACCAAGGAACCATGAGATCATGACCTGAGTAGAAGTCTGACGCTTAACCGGGGGAGCCACCCAGGCTCCCCAAAAACCTAAATCTCTTTAATGGCCCTCATGGCTTATCGGCTACCTATGAGGTGCTTGGCTGAAATTGTGCCAACTGAGGTGGGTTTGGAGTGAATCTCTGAGTCCTTGGGAGAGAAAGGCCTGTCCCTGAATGTGCCCTGCCCTCCTTCCATCCTCCATTCCCTCCTTCTCCCAACATAGCGACATAGCATTGGAGCAGGAAGCCTACACTGGGATTTTTTTCATCCTCTTGTAAACATTGTGCCACACAGTCAAAAGTCTCTCTTCAAATACTACCTAGAAATTAAAGGGTTTAAACAAATAATTTTTAAATTAATTGAAATTTAAAATGCACCCCTGCAGCCCCAGAGTTATTCATCAAGTATTTTAGAGCTCTTCATTGAGCTCCAGCAAGAGTTATTCCTGACCTCACGTGGCACCAAGGTGGCCACCAGGGCTTTCTGCTTGGGGAGATAAGGACGTGTGGTGCAGGGATTCAATTTCAGGGGGGGAAGCATTAAAATTTATTTTTCTCTAACCAATAAGAATTTGTGAGCAATCAAAATATCAGTTATATTTGAAAACAGTTTTTGCCAGAAAGGTTTTTATTGAGATATATTTTATATACAATAAAATGTACTCATTTTCAGTATAGAGTTCAATGAGCTTTGGCAAATGCATACAGAACAGTTGAATCACCTCCAAAAGTTCCTTCATTCCCTTCCCATTCCTTCTCCCTCAAGACAACAACTAGTCTGATTTCCTTCACTTTAGATTAGTTTTGCCTGGCTTAGAATTTCATACACATGAAATAATATAGTATTTCTCTTTGTGTCTAGCTTCACTCACCCAACCTTAAGACTGTAAGATTCATAAATATAAAAGGTAGTTTGTTCTCTTTCATTGTTAGGAGTATTTCATGATCCCATTGTTGTGTGTTTTTGGCAGTTCTTCATTAGACACCTGGGCTATTCCCAGATTTTTGCTATTATGAATAAAATTAATATAAAAAGTGAAAAGAAATAAAAAAGAAAAATCCCCTATTAGAGTACAAGCTAGGCTAGTAAGATGAAACGATCCCAATATACTGTGGCTTCTGCATGATAGAAGCTTATTTCTGCTGATGTATATTCTAGAAGTGAAGAGCCCAGTGGCTTTGTTCCCTCCAGGTTGATGGACCAGCTCTGCCATCCTCAAAACATGGCTTTGATCTTTATATGTGAGGTGGCTAACCAATCATTGCCTTTTCCCAGACAAAGGAAAAAGGAAGAGAGTATTCGAGATAAGAGGCTTTGCTTAAGAAAGTGACTGGAGGTTATATTATGGACATCATTGCTCCATATATCCCATTAGCTGGAACTAATTCACATGACTACTCCTATTACAACAGCAGCTGGGAAATTTGTCTCCAGCTGGAAAGCCAAACCCAGTTAAAAATCTGGGGTTCAGAGCATACATGCAGATATGCGCATTGTGGTCTGAAAAAGAGTGCCCTGCTGAGAAGCTAGGGGAACTGATTCTCAGCACATGCTCTGCTCATCAAGCCAATGAGTCCCAGTTTATCTTCTTCACATAATACTTTGTCAAGTCCTGTGTCCACAGAGCTATCTCTGCCCCTTTTTCTGATTTGTACAAGGTAACTATTTAGGCTAAGTGGCAGTTCTAGAAACTCCTAATGGAAGATATTAACAGCCCATACCAAAGACCCTCTCTCTGTAGGGTTCATCTCTAGTTCTTGAGACTGGGCAAAATGGGAAGAAGTTGGGAATAAACACCATCCTTTGTTTTGTAGCTTTCTCTTTCTCCTCTGTGAGTGCCACATCAAAATCTTCCTGTTTCAACTTAAGATAGAAGCTTGGCTAAAAATCAGGAGGGGCTCAGTCAGTTAAACATCCAACTTTGGCTCAGGTCATGATCTCCCATTCATGGGCTCAGGCCCCACATATGGCTCTGTGCTGATAGCTCGGAGTCTGGAGCCTGCTTCAGATTCTGTGCCTCCCCCTCTCTCTGCCCTACCCCTGCTCATGCTCATGCTCTGTCTCTCTCTCTCAAAAATAAATAAACATTAAAAAAATTTAATTACTTTTTACAAATTGAGTACCTCTCATATCTTCCCCACTATTTCATTCACATCCTTTATCCTCATTATATATTACATAAAAGGAAACTGAGACTGAGAGATATTGGGTAACTTAACCAAGAGCACACAGCTAGTAAGCAATTAGATATGGATTTGGTCCCAGGTCTATCTGACTACAAAGCCATTGCTTATTTTATTATACTGCCTATTAAGTTACAAGCACTTGTACCTTGTGATAAAAAATGAACTACTTGTAATATGAACCTTTTTAATAGAGAGGTTTCAGGAAACAGGACATCACCAGGGCCACACTGTCATTGTGGTTTACACTTCCCATGAACTCTTTCCAATAAACATTTCATTTAAATTTAATAAAGTAGTTAATAAGGCCATAAAGGTTAATTACTAGTTAAGGGGAAAATATGACTTCACTTTGGCGAACATGTGAAAAATGAATCAACTTCGTTTTGCAGTTAACCTAGGATTATACAGGCAATAAAGCATGATTATGGATTTAACATGTTAATTCCCAGTAGATTTAATAGCAGTGCTATGAAGTACATGACCAATCACTAACCCATCTGACAAGACTTCAGACAGCACTAATCAAGATTAAATCACTTGGCCCACATGTGGATGCAATATATCTTTCAAGATGAAATGACTATAATTTGTCATCACGGAGTTATTATAAATGCCGATAGGATGAAAAGTAGAGAAGGGAAAGTGGGGAATGCAATCTATGATCTCAGTCTGACACCTCACATTGGTAGCCATTTTTTGAAGGAAATAACCTTTAACTTTTTTCATAGCTTAAAGAGTCTCTCCAGGGATGGCTCTAGTGGTTCTTGATTTACTTATAATTTGTAGAATAAAGCAAAGCATCCACATCCCTTAAAATATTTTGCCTTTCCAAAAATAGACCATTGGCAGAGTCAGCTCTTTGTAACACTAATATCTTACATTGAACAGCTCTTTCTGCTTCATCACTGTTGCTTTAATTCTTGAGAAAGAGAATTCTAAAAATAATATATTTTGTTAATTGTCGATTGTACTACCTGGTAACCATAAGGGGAAAATGGTACATTGTTTTCATTACTTGATGATTAGCAATAGGGATCTGAAAGTGATGGGCCATGGGCCAAATCTAGCCCACTGACTATTTTTGTAAATAAAGTTTTATTGGTACTTAGCCACACTCTTTCAATTATGTAACATCTTTGGCTGCTTTCATGCTATAATGGCAGAGATAACTAGTTGTTACAGAGACCATATTCCTACGAAGCCTAAACTATTTGCTGTCTGAAACACAGTTATTTTTAGGGCCTTCTATTTCTTCCATTCATACCATGCATTTTAGACTTTGGTTCCCAATTTTCTTAAAGTCTTACATCAAAACTGCTCCCACATAGTAGTGAGAATTAAATATGGAAGCATGTGCTCTAATAAACAACAAGTGCTCAAAAATATGAATTCACTTCTGCTTGTCCAACATGTTGCTGTTGTTTTAACAGGAGACAGTACTGTGTGGTGGTTAAGAGCATGGACACTGGCTTCATACTGTTCGGAGTAAGAACCAGCTCTCCGATTATTATCTGTATAACCTTGGGCAAGTACCTTAAGTCTGTGCCTCAGTTTCTTTATCTGTAAAATAGGGATCATAATAATATAACTTCCTCAAAGAGTTCTTTGTACAATTAAAAGAGGTAACACAAACAATAGGTTTTGTATAGTGCTTGGCATACAGTAAGCATCACAGTGGTGTTAGCCGCCACCACCACCACCATCAGTCTTCATTATCATCACTAAAAGAGCTTAGATCATATTGGAAGGAACTAGTCCATTTCCTACTGACTAAACAAATGGTGTAGGAATTGTTCAATCTAAACAGCCCTGTGTTCAATCAAGCTCTATGACCTTCTATTTTTTAAATCACAAATAATTCATGTAGCTTTCCTGCATCTCAGTTTCCACATTATGTAGTGTGGGTTAAAAGAAAGACCTCATCAGTGAGTTAAGGATTAAACCAGTTAATATTTATGGAGGTTTCTTGCACTGTCCCTAGCACATTGTATGTGTTCAGTAATTGATAGTTTACTCCTCTGCCTTTCTGTTTTGTTTTTGGTAGCCTGACCCTCCTGATTGTCTCCTATTTCCTGCTTACTCATGCTCTAAACCCCAGTGATGCTCATCACATCACAATTGCCAATTTGCCCTCCTCTATTCTCTGCCTCTTCAGTTCTTGTGTCCACACCAACCTGTGTCATTTCATATGCCAAGTTTTTAGCCATAACACTGATAATAACTAATAGCAAACAGCAAATATGTATAATTTTTATAATTATATACCACTATGTGCCAGGCACTGTTTTAAGCATCTTACATATATTGATTCCTCATAACAACCCTTTGAACTAAGTACTATTATTATCCTCATTTATAGATGATGAAACTGAGGAATAGGTGTTTTAAATAACTTGCCTGAGTTCACACAGCTTGTAAGTATAGAACAAGAATTTGAATCCAGACAGCCTGGCGCTGGAGTCTATGCTTTTAGCCACCATGCTATACTGCTTCCTAAAATGATTTCAAAATCATTCGATTTTGTTAAATCAATGTGCTCTGGTTAAAATTGTGTTTTCTAAAGCTTTCTTTGATCAGAGCTTGAGCCTATTGGAGTTTATAAACATACTCTACCAATGCATTTCTGCCTGTGAATTTACATTCATGTATGTTCCATGTATAGAATGGTCCATCTGCTTGTTGTATATGTAATGTTAAAGTCATATAGTCTCTCTTTCTCTCTCTCTTTCTCTGTCTCTTAAAACTTTGGATACAACCATAATTTCCAGATAGAGTTGAGCCCTAAAACTGATATTTTAAAGAAGTGTTTCTCGAAATAATATGCATATTAATCACTAGGATAATATTAAAATGCAGATTCAGATTCAGGTTGGAGGCTGAGACTCTGAATTTCTATTTAAGTAGCAAGTGTCATTTTTTAAAGTTTATTTATTTTGTAAGAAAGAGTGTTGGGAGCCATTCTGAACTCACTAGTTGAGAAAACTCCATGTGAGGTTAAGGCAAGTTTTCAAGGCTCTTGCCGTCAGAGGACGACTGATACCCACCCCTACTCAGTTGTTTCTGATTGAGCACTAACCCCCAAGGCACCTTGTTGATTTATCGGGAGTGACTTATTCTGGCCTTGATATGCTAATTGCACCTTGTGAAGGAGCTTACTATAGGAATTTCTTCTTTTGTCGTTATAGGAGCAAACATTGCATTTCCTGAAAAACCTGTTTTTCTTAATACTTCCCATTAAGTGAGATACAGGCTATTGACCCCACCCACAAAGAACTAACTTTTGCCTTTACTATGCTAAAAACATTATCCTGTTTGTATTTGAATGCTAAAGATACCTTCCTTCCTCATATGATGAGCATGAGTACCCTTATCTAAATCATAATAATAAGGTTATGCATATCAATATTCTGGAAAGTTTTTACTGATCAAAGAATTTATCAGAATGCCACTTCTGTGCCATCCTCCAAACATTTAATCATAAAATAAAGTTGAGTCTCAGACAGTGCAGATGCCTGGCTGGTGACCAGAAAGAATCTCGTGGCTGTCTCATCCTTGTCTTGCCGACACTATCCATCCTTCAAGGACCCTGACCTGCTGGAGCTGGACTCTGGCAAGAGAGAACACAAGCAGGGGAGGAGCAGAGAGAGAGGGAGAGAATCAATCCCAAACAGGCTCTGTGCTGTCAATGCAGAGGCCAATACAGGGCTCAATCTCACAAACCGTGAGATCATGACCTGAGCCAAAATCAAGAGTTGGACACTTAACTGACTGAGCCACCCAGGTGCCCCTGAAGGTGTCATTTTAATACTGTACATAGAGAAATTCGTATTAACACATAATGATTGTGTAAGAGCATCCTTTAGAGTCTCCTTGGAATTTACCTTGCTTGGGTGCAGTTGACTAAATTTTAGGTTCTAATACAGAAAAGTGAATAGATCACATTGGACTTCATCGCAGGGAACCTTTTTCAGTTACCATTGCCTCATGATGGCTCTTACAACCAATGATCCTACTTATCTAAAACTTTGTTCTTACCCTTTAGCATTCATTGATCCATTCAGCACTCATTAAGGACCTGTTATGTACCATGCTGCTCCTTGTATTAAAGGAGCTCTCTTTCTTGGGGCAGGGGGTAGGGGAGGATGGACTCAGATATGTGTGATAAAAAGTCAAAATAAGCATTTTTGATGTTCCAACACAAGTTTGTATGGGAGTACAAAGCAAGTTATTGTTCATTTCTAACAGCTTGATATTTGGAAAAGTAATCAAGCTTCAAAGAAGTATCCCTTGAATGGATTCTAGAAAGTAAATATTGTCTAAAAAACAGTGGAGCAGAGAATATTCTAAGCTAAGAACTCAGCATGAAGAGGACAGTGGCTTGGCCTAACTGAGGAACCAGCATTCTATTGGTTTCATTGCATCTTAGGTCACATTTAAAAAAGCAAAAGCAAAGACATGACACAGTAAACAGTAGGGATTGAGAAAGCATTAAATAGTGAAGCAGGGGAGAAATTGATGATTGCCTTGTATCAGCAATTAGGCTGTTGCATCTGTTCTTTGCTTGTTTTAACAAGCAAAGGTACTATATTTATGGAGAAGCATAGCACCTTATTCTTCTGACTTCTCAATAAATAAGTATATGTGCAGAATTTTTGTATTTCAAAATGTTTTTGTATAGTAATTGGTATATAAAAGTAATATTTATAATATATTTGCTTGCTCTGAAACCTAGCATAAAAAATATGCCTACCAACTCCCTAAGCAGCTTTATAGATGCACATTACTAAAACTGTTGAAGCTACCTGTGTTCAGATACTTTATACAATAATAAATGATATATCAATGAGATAAATCTGCATGTGGTAGTATTTCTAAACAATGTCCTAAAATTTTGCTTTCGGTCTCTTAATAAAGTGGTAAAATTTGTTGTCAGTACTTAGCTGTATAATACTAGGAGCTCACTTTGAAATGACTGTTTAACTTAATTAAATACAAAAATCAAAGATTCATAGGTTAGAAATGGAAGGAAATCTAGGAAATCCTCTAGCAGAATGTTGTATATCCAAATTATATTATAATCCAGTAAACTGTTTACAATCCATCATGGACCACAGTAATGTGACAATGAAAGCTAGGTGAATATTAAAGATGAGTCCAGTCAAAATCACTAACGTAAAGAAGTATGAAAAAGTTTCAGATGTATTGCCGTGACATCATTTTATGGAACATCAGATCAGTGATTCAAAAAGCGACTGAATCTATTTCACTTAACTAAGGTTAAAAACCGAATTGCAGAGAAGTTAACTAACCTATCCAAGATCACACAACTCAACAATGCCAGACCAATTATAGGAAAAATGGTTATTGAACACCTATTATATGGAAGACACCGGAATAAGTGTGTTGTGAAGGGAGTACATCGTATAAGGCAGGGAAGTTACAATCTTTTCTATTGCTAAGAGATGATGTATGTAGATATAAGGATGTGTATGTATGTCCTTGTGCATAATATGTGTGTCTGTGTTTGTATGTTTTGTCTTTTAGGACAGAAAGATATAGGAATGGATTGAGGCCAAAGGGTGAAGAGTATGCAAGAGTTAAGAATTTGGACTTTATCCTCTCTGCAGTAGGGAACTAATGAAGGATTTTAGGCAGGAAAATTAAACAAATAAACTTGCATATTAGAATAATTGTGGCAGCATGGATGATAATCTAGAGAGCGTGCACAGAAGCAGGGAAACCAGTTAGGAAGATATACTAATGGTTCCAGTGAGCACAGATGAAAAAGTCTTTCCTAAGCAGTTGCTGTGAAGATTGATCAATATACATTAATTAAAGTATGCATAATAGAAAGGTGTACGCATTAATATCCCATTTTTTAAATATTCAGACCTGACAGTGACTCTCAAGTATCTTCAGACACTTCATTTCTCCTTACCTGCTTCTCATTAGATAGGTGAAATGTACCTAAAGAAGTATCAGCCCAAAGAACATTAGAGTCAAGGACAGAGATGAAAGCTGGCCCTGGACTTCAGAGATTCAACTGACCCACATGCTATAGAAGATACTGTGTGAACTGAAGCATGTGTATTGAAAATCATTCACCTGCCTCCTCCTTGCTGGCTGAGATGAACCCTATTAGCATCAAAAGGACAATTCAGGGTGAACTTGGGAAAGAGGAATTGCCTTTTATCCTTATAAATAAGTAAAAGTGACCCCTTAATGCCTCACTCTGCACGATTATATTGGTATTCTGGATTTTGAATGAAAAAGTGCACTCAGTAGCAGAGAAGAGTAGGGATTAAGGGTCATAGGTACATCTGAGCTAGATTTGAAAGGCTCAGTCAACCATGACAGGCTATATAAACACAAAGCATGGGTAGTTAGACCTATAGTTTGGCTCTCAGCCCTGTTGCTTGTTATGATAAAAACTTCTTTGAAACTTTTTTTCTTCATTGAAAACACAGGCATAATTAAACCAAATTTATTCACTTGTTGTAAAGGTAAAATAACAGTGTTTGTGAATGGTGTTCACCAAAGTGTGAAAGCTACCTGATAATTGAAAAAATACCACAACAACACAAAAGTAAGCAAGTTAGTCAAGTTGGTTTTACGATCAATGACTCTGAAGGTAAGGGTATCTGGGTTTCAATCCAGACTGAAGCACTTACTAGCTTTGTGTCCTCCTGCAAATAGCATCATTAAGCCTCAGTTTCCTTCATGCATAAAATTTAGATTCAAATAATACCTGATAGAATATATGTATGTGTCATAAGTAGTAAACTTGCAATATTAATTTCTGTTACTGTGGTATCATTGAATTTTTTCTTTTTCCCATCCAAGAAAAGATGGTACACATTTTATAAGTACGATATTTTTGGTTCATTAGCAAATTTCTGTGACTATTAATCTTGGAATCGTTGAGTCAAATGGGAATTTATAAAATATTCAGTCAGATTTCCCACATTATTGGGATCCAGCCAAGCATGAGCACTTCTAAGGATGAGAGCTCCTTCCTTCCATTCATCTCTTGATCTACCATATGTCCATTCTGATAGGAACCATCCAACTTATAGGACAGGCTTCTTTCATTAAACAAAAATTACTTTCCTGTATCTTTCTCCTTGAAGCCAAATTCATTTTCCAAATCATCCAAAGAAATACACTTACCTAGAAATATCTGTTCATGTATTTGATATCCATTTTGGTTTTCCCTACCTGGAGAAATTCTCTACATCTTCGATTGCAGCCTAATCATTAGCTCATAAGCACACTTTTGACCACAATAAAAGTTTTATTTTCCTTTATAATGTAAACTGTTACTAAGCTGTGGTGACTTTGAACTATTGCAATTGATTTCCTGTTCCTAATTTCAGGACTTTCTATATATTTCCCATGAGTTTTTCCCATGAAAGGTTCAGCTCGTTGTTGATAGTATACTGCTCACTTGATGAAAGTGTGTATTAAAAAAAAAAAGAGGGGCACTTGGGTGGCTCAGTCGGTTGACAGTCTGACTCTTGATTTCCACCCAGGTCATGGTCTCAGAATCGTGGGATCAACCCCCACACTGGGCACTGTGCTGAGCCTAGATTCTGCTTGAGATTCTCTCTCTCTCTCTTTCTCTCTCTTTCTTCCTCTCCCTCCCTCCTTCCCTCCTTCTTTCTCTTTCCCTCTCTCTCCCTCTCTCTCTCCCCCACTTCCTGTCTCTCTCCCTTCCCCCCACCTCTGCCCCCTCCCCTCCCTCACACTGCTCTTTCTCTCTCCCTCTCTAAAATATATATCTATATCCATATCGATATAGATATAGATAGATATATAGATTTTACAATTGAATGTGCTAGAACACATTTATATCTGTTAAATAGGTTTTCTAAAATTTATACAAGAGCATATCTTGATTATTTTAAAAAGGAAGTTATTAAGACAAAATGTTATTTTTTTAATTTGAAGTTTGAGTCTTTGCTACATTTAGGTGCTTTGTAACTACTGTGGACCCAGAAAAGCCAGATAACTTCCAATTTATGACTTGGGATCATCCTCACTTCTCAGTGTCTCAGAATTTCCCAGTTACACTGGAGGGAGAGTGCTGGAAATTTTTATTTCTCTTAATTGTTTTCAAGTTGATCATTTCTCTTCCTTTTTTTTTTTTAACTAAGTATAGTTGACACACATTACACTAGTTTTTTATGTTGCTCAGTTTTCTTGATAGCATTTGCTAACATGTTAACCTAGGAAACTCCTACTCATTTTTCAAAGCAATACTTATGTATTACTTCTCCAAGAGGCTTACAGAAACCTCCCTAAGGGAATTGTTGCTCCCTGAGTATTCTCTCCCAGATTGCCATTTGCCACTTCCCAGTGAATTACTTGATTGCAAGTAACTGGAACTCTCTATTTAATAAGAGAGGCAGAGTGGAAATGTATTGACTCACAAAACCGAAAGAGGGTAAAAAAATAAAACCATGTGAAGAGCAAGAGGACAACTCAAGTCCTAGAAGATCCAGGTCCTGACTCCAAGACTCTCTCTTCATGACTAATCTTGCTTTCCTTTGTTAGCTTTCTACTCTTACTTCAAACTGGTTTTCTTCACAAATTGAGGAATATAGCTCTTAATAGCATCCAAGCTTTAAAGCTTTTACTATCTGCCACTAGGGGAGGGGGGAAGAATAAACCCCCTTTGTCAGAACCAGTTGAAAAATCTCCAGGGAGTGCTATGACTTGACCATTACTGGATTCATCAATTGTGTGACCAGAGGGGCAGAATACTATGATTATCTTGGCTTTGGTATAGTTACCATTACTGGACCAGTATACAGTGGGTAGGGAATCGATTGTCTAAACATGTTGCAGCCTTTAATGAAGACTATGAAGGCACAGTTTTTCAGGGTAGGAAAATAGGAAGGTAGTGCCAAATATCCCAAAGATGTTTATTTTTTCTATCTATTTGTATCTGTTTTTACAACTAGATTGTGAGATTCTTGAAGGCAATGACTATATCTTAATATACTGACAATGCCTCCTTATTTTCCATGAACTGAAAATGCAATAGGTTTGGAATGAAAAAAAATACATACATATTATGTTATATATGTATATATAACACTTGAATATATATACACTTATATATATTTATATATTTCTTTAAAAATGAAAAAAATAAGTATCTTTAAAAAATAACACTTGTGTTTAGTAGTACTTAATATGCATACCTTGTGTTAAGTAACATATACTCCTATTGTTAGTATAGTCTTTGTGGTGTTTGCAACTTTGGGCAGATAGTCTTCATAGTTAAATATGGGAATTAAAATATAAGCCAAATATTTTAAGAATTCAGTTCATGAGAAAAACAGACTGAAATAATATTTATGTATATGGCCAATTTAATAATATGCATTTGTCTCCATAGGAAGCCTCAAGTTTAATTCATCTGGCTTTTAGTTCCAGTTACAAAGTGATGGGATGAGTCTTTTCCAGGTTATATTCATACTTTCAAAGATTCTTGGTGGCTAGTTGAATAGACTGATTTGCCTTTCAAAACAATTTGCACCCATGTGTTTCTAATACTTTGTCTTCTTTATGTTCATTCATGGCCAGGTGACATTTCTCAAGTCTTGAATTTCCCTTTTTCTTTTGGATTTGCTTTCTGCAAGAAGGTACACACTCAGAAAGACTACTCTTTTGCCTTATATCACTCAGATTCCTCGCTTCATTACTGACTTCTTTTGTGGTTCTTATTTCTGGACACTGACATTTGTTTTTTCTGTGCCTAACTGCTCTAGTTTTGCCAGCTCTAGGAAATGTAGTTTTTTGCCTCATCTCTTGTTTACTTGGAGATCTGTGTTTCTCAGTCTGTAGGCATATGCAACTGTTACAGTGGCTTTCAGCTTCAGAAGTACTCTCACATTTAGAAGAACACTTGGGTCTCTTACCTGGAGTTGAAGGAAATTTCACATATTGAACCGTGGTTGAAGGTGCCCTCCCACAATTTGATTCATAACTATGCACATTCTTT
Source organism: Hyaena hyaena (assembly GCF_003009895.1). Classification (NCBI taxonomy): domain Eukaryota; kingdom Metazoa; phylum Chordata; class Mammalia; order Carnivora; family Hyaenidae; genus Hyaena; species Hyaena hyaena. The sequence continues at coordinate 409,481 of NW_024081521.1, read as the reverse complement.
TCTTTTGAGCATGCACAGCATATATTTTGGGTGAAGCATTCACTTCTGTTACTTCCTTTCAGAGAGGGATTACTTGATTCTCTGCTTAAAGATCTCTTTGTAAGCCCAACACACCAAGATTTGGATCTGTGAGTATTGGACCGTGATTGTCGTTGGACTCTTCTACTGAAGTGTGAACCAGCTTCTGTAAATTGGAAGGACTGTTTGCTCTTCAACCTCTTCTTTCTGAAAGAGCTCAGCTTCCTACCATTTCTCTTAGAAGAAAAGGCAGTTTCTGAAATGCAACTCCAAGACGGGTCCCTCTTTCTGTATTTGTAACTTAATAAGGATCTTTCCCTCAGCAATCCTCTTTGAAAAATCTTTGGTGAAGAATCTGAGTATTTATTCTTTTCCGCTTCTTTTTCCTGGAAATTGATCTGCTGGTCAGGGCTCAAAATCCTTCCTTCTTTTAGACTGTACTGACATGGCTGTCCCTGATTAAAAGTTGCCAGGGAACTGAAGGTGTGTGCAGTTGTTTCACTCTTTCCCAGATCCTGGAAATGACCAGGAAGCAACTTTATCCCTTCCATTTTCCTCTCTTGAACTTTTTTTTTGCAATTCAGTAAGCCTGGGCCCCTTTCCCTTGGTGTAGTGCAATCCAAGGTTATATTATTGGTAGAAGTTGTACCTTTGTGATCACCTGATTCTGGTTTGTCTTTTATCCAAGCATGGATTTTGCTTGCTGTTTTTTGATGGAGTAGTGGGATTTCAGATTTCTTCAAGGAAGAGTTACCATTTGGAAACTGTTTCAAGCCTGACAGAGGCTTCTGCTCATTATTCCATTGGTCCCGGGTATTTCTATGTTGAGATGCCAGTAGAGCCTGATCCTTATACAAAGGCAAAGCAGAAGCTGATGCTATGGACTTCTTATTTGCCCTTGGTGAAATGGAAGGACATTGATAAATAGCTCGTTGGTCATAGGTCTCCATGTTATAAGGTGAATGAACAAAACTGATAAACTCGTGCAGGAAATGGTGGGTGTGTTGTTGGAGATAAGGTTCTAGGAGGTGAATGAAGGACTCACTGTCCAGATCATATTCTGTCATGTGCTGGAGAATGGTGGCTAGGATATTCTTCACTGTATAGCCATAATCTCCATAAACAGCTGTTAGTTCCCGTTTCAGCCAGGGAACCAGCTGATTTAAACAACCAGGGTTTCTCTTGAAATAATTAGCTGATAAGTGCTTTTCAAGTCGATGGCCTTGGACATGTGTCACCCAAATTCCAGAATAATACAAAGCTCTTCTGAACTTTGTTACCACTTGATCTCTAAAGTGGCCTACGGACATGGAGTTTGGCTGGAATTTCCCCCAGTCCCCAAACTCCCTCAGTAATTCTTGGACAGTCAGTTCTCTGAATGGTCTGATTTTCTTTGTAATGCCCTCAGGATTCAGACTGAGATGATTGCTTTGTGAAGATTCCACATAGCTTTCCTCCTCTGAGGGAAGAAAGCCTGAGTTGTCTTTGGTGCCATTCTCTGGCCTGGTGGAACAACACTGAGAGGCAAAGCACTGCACACCAGAAGAAAGCATGGATTTCTTTCTTAATCTTGAATAAAAAGAATCATTACTACAGGGATTCCAATCAAACTTATTCTGAGTACTCTCCAAACAGTTAGGACAATCACAGTCAGATGATAAATCAAATGGCATTGTCCTTAAAAGATTATATTTCAATTGTAAATGAGAAAAATTGTTCAAATCAATTCCTCATGTGGCATTAAAAAATACCTATTAAAAGCATTCCATCATATTTCTGTAAGATGGTTTGTCTCTCCATGGAATATATTCTAAAACAAGGTTAAGAAACAAACTATTCCTTGAAATTAATAGTAATATGCTCCATGAAAACCAACATAGAAAGGCAATGAGGATTCAGGCACACTGACTTTTTCTTTCTCAAATTAATTGTTGCAAATGCTGAAAAGAAAACTGGAAATAAATATAAAAATTTAAGTCTTATAGTTTTTAACAGCAATTCTAACTCTAGAGATTTAATCGACATATACAAATCCACAAATATATACATGCTGACCATTTGGGTGTTTTTTTTTTTTTTTTTGGATTTAAAAACTGAAAACAACATAAATATCCATTAATAGGGAACTTGTTAATAAATCATGGTTTATCTATAGTGTTTAATATTGTGTAGCCATTCATTTAAAAAAGGTAGACTTAGGGGCACCTGGGTGGCTTAGTCGGTTAAACGTCCGACTTTGGCTTAGGTCATGATCTCGTGGTTCATGGGTTCGAGCCCCGCGTCGGGCTCTGTGCTGACTGCCAGCTCAGAGCCTGGAGCCTATTTCAGTCCGTGTCTCCCTCTCTCTCTGACCCTCCCCTGCTCATGCTGTCTCTCTCTCTCTCCTAGAAATAAATAAAAATATTTTTAAAAAAAGGTAGACTTATATGTACTAATATGAGAAGATGGCTGAATATATAGTTAAATGAAAATGTTTATATAGAGATATTTTAGATTTTTATAAAATCTTGGAGAGTATTTCTGGCAGTATTCTGAACCTTGAAAACTGTTTAAGAATAATAAAATAATGTAAGCCATTAACTGTAAATACAGTTCATCGTAAATATACCTAAGTTGAGGAAATTAGTAAAATTCTGAGAGGCAAAATAAATGAATAAATAGAAATAGAAATCCAGAGAGGGAAGTGAGCTCTGACCCACTTAGGTACCCATATCTGGTGTCCTTGAGTTTCAATTCTGATAGCTACAGAGGACAGAAGACAAAGAATGGATTCTGTCCAAAAGCGAATGTCTAATATAAAGCATCTATATAAATCTGCCTACATTCTTACTGAGAAGATGAGTTAGAAAAAAAAGAATACCTCCCCAAAGTGTCAGCAGGAAATCTTAGCTGAGATTTTGTAACCAGAAATGATTAAGTGTGTCTGCAGACTAAATTCAAACATTAAGTTTTCCTAAAAACCTCAAAAAGATCATTTATTTTGAAGACAGTAGTGACCCCAAACAACTAGCACATTCTCCCAGTAGAGCACAACTTAAACTCAGGTCACATGACAAATTTCCCCTAAATGAGTTCACAACCAAAAATCACTAAAAAACAAGAAATAAGCCATTTAAGCAATAATCCACAGAAATAACAGGGAGAATCAGAAAAGTACACAGAATATGAATAACTCTCATCCTTTCTCTTGAGGCTTCAAGCTATGCTTTCCAAAGATAATGCTTTCACTAAGTCTTCATTCATCATGAAAAGCAAAAATAGCAGAAATTATATTAATTAGCAGACTTACCTCCTGGAGGATCTGGAGACGTCCACACTCATTGAGCCTTACCTGCTGTTTTGTTTGCCTTAGAGATAGAATTTAGAACACTAGGAAGTTCTGCTGTGGACTGGGGAGAGACAGCTCCAAATTTTCGTTAGAGATTGGCATCTTATATTTCCCAGCAATGTCTCAAGTGAAATTAAGATGAAAGCCCTGAATAAGATAGGTTTCAGATCCATGACTTAGAGGTTGCCAAGAAATCTTTAATTTTCTAATAGATTTTCTAATCAGAGCCAACACTGTAATGAGTGGCCTGACTCAGAGGAGAGCAGGAGCAGTAAGTGGAATATAGGTTCTCCTAATTAATAAACTCTTCAAAAGAATAGTTATGAGTCTAATATTAATATTTGGATTTAAATTATTTAGTCAGAAAGTTGTCCCTTTCCTTTTAAATGCAAGATACGAATAAACTATTTCCATGTATGCAGTGTGATTAACCAACATTTTGGTTGTTTGTGTACAAAATTTTAGGACCACAATTATTAAACTGTATTATTGGAGGGAACTGTTATTCATACCAGGTAACTACCAGTTAATACAGGCAACACAACTGGAAAGTCACTCAAAAACAGTTTTTTTTCCTTACACTGTTATACTCCTTTTAAGTTTAGTCTTGTGTACTAAGGTTGTTCAACTTTTCTCATATCTAGGATAAAAACAATTTAACTCATGAGATATCTGAGAAATTTGATGAGCTACTTTGTGTTACTACTTGATACCTAATAGCAGTTCAACATAACCCTCATTTTAGTGTTATTTTGAGTAAATTTCATTACAGATTCCCAAGACAGTAACTCACCTCTTTAAAAACATGTGTTTTTGGCAATGAGAAAGAATGAAATCTGACCATGTGTAGCAACATGGATGGACCTTGAGGGTGTTATGCTGAGCGAAATGAGTCAGGCAGAGAAGGACAAATATCATATGTTTGCACGTATAGGAGGATTAGGAGGAACTTAACGGAGGACCATAGGGGAGAAGAAGGGGGGAAATGGTGGGGGAAAAGGGGAGAGGCAAACCATGAGAAACTCTTGAATGCTGACAAAAACTGAGGACTGATGGATGTGGGGGGGAGGGGGGATGGGCACGGAGGGGGGCACTTGTGGGATGAGCACTGGGTGTTATATGGAAACCAACTTGACAATAAACTATTTGTAAAAAAAAATAAATAAATAAAAGGCACACAATAAATTCATTTAAAACACAAAAAAATAAAAACGTGTTTTTTGTGATTTTATAATCCAAAATAAATACCATTTCTGATACTCTAATAAGTATAGGGCAATATAGAACCCGATAGCCTCACAATCCTCATATCTGTGTCAGCATTATTTAGATGAAAGAACAGTACAGACAAGTTCCTGTTCTATTATTACCCTGGGAAAGTTCACATATGTTCCCTGAGTCTTGATTACTTGTCTATAAAATAGGGCTTATAGAAAGACTCAAATGAGATAACAGATGTAAAAAGTACTTTGTAAAATACAACACTTATTAGTAATAAAATTTCCTCGAAAGATAATCTCATCTCTACACTATGCCTATCACAGTAAAAGAAAAAAATTGTTGAAAGGAAGAGAGAACTAAAAGAAGGATAAGGGGGGCAAGGGGGGAAGGAAGACCATAAGAGAGAATATGAATAACTCTCATCCTTTCTCTTGAGGCATTCAAGTTTCTCTTTTAGATGCTTATCTTTTAGTCTATCTCTCCATTTTTTCTGCCATAAATGTCTCCCTTTCCTTTTCTTCTTACTTTTACTTCCTCAGTTCCTAAATACATAGGGATAATTCTGAAGCATCTTAGAAAGGAATAGTGTTGGGAAAGAGATTCATTGGCATCTAAAGTGAGAGTATTTTAGATTTAGGGAGATCTTAACTTGACAATGGCAGGATAATGCTGTTGGGGAAGAAAATTTTTATTTTACCCTTTAAAGTTCTCCTGGCTGGTCTTAAAATTAATCAAACATTAACAAAAGAAAATCGAATTTAATAATATACATACAGGAGATCCATAAAAACGTGAACTATTCCAAAAACAGTCAGGTAAGATAAGGTATATATATTATTCTGGACTCAGAAATAGGGGTAGGAGTCTGGGGCTTCAAAGTGAAAGAATGCAATTCACAGAAAGAATGGAGGGAAAACTGTTTGATAAACAAATGTTTGCTGGGCCATCCAGAAATAATGAGATGTAGTGAGGACTTTGTTCAAAATAGGCCTTGCTAGGTTCCTCCTGTCTGCCATACCTAGCTCACATTATACTATAATTATCTCTTGTGATAGTTCCTCCCCTGGAATAGGTCCTCTATCTAAATTCTTCCAAGCAGTTAGGAAGGAGGCAAAAAAGAAAAACTTCTTGAATTTTCTCTTTTGTTTTTTGTTTTTTTAATAATCGGCCTAAAATAATTCACATGCCAAAGAGACACATTTTGGGGTGGCAAATTTTGCTCTCCGATGATGCTCCATATTAAATCAGATCATGAGAAAATCAAATATCACATCCTTTATTTTCCTACATGAGTCCTGAGCTAGCAATTTGAAAGCATTGCTTGTATAGCTCTCTCTAAGTTCCATGGCTCTGGGCAGTTTCTCCATCTAACCACTCTTGGCTGGACTTTGTTCTGTTTTGTAGAATGTTAAGCACTATTCCTGATCTCTCCTCACGGGATGTCAGAATCACCCCCTACCCAAGTACAACAATAAAAAATGTCTCAAGATTATCAAATATTCCCTAGGAAGGCAAAACTGGCCCCTATGTCAAAAACCACTGCTCTAAAGTATAAAATTATTATCTTTTGAAGATAGAATCTTCCTCACAGGAGCTAGAAGCAGTTCTCTTACAAAGAAGTGTACTATAGTACATACATTCATGAGAAGGATCAAGTGTAAATTAATTGAAAGAGCATGGTTTTTGAAGCCACAAGAGCTGAGCTTCAATTTTGCATCATTTAATTTAGATTTTTCATAAGCAACTTAGTTAGCTTCCCTGAGTTTTATTTACATAATCTATATACTAGAGTATGGAAGCTTACTTCATAGCACTTATCATAATGAACATTATACATTTATATGTCTATTTCCTCTCTGCCTTTACTAGAAAATAAGCTCCATGAAGAAAGAAGGTTGAGGTCTTTGGTTTATTACACTACTGTCCCCTCATTACTTAGATAGACCAAGTCTGGCACATTGAAAGAACTCATATGTATTTATTAAATTACACAAAGCTCAATGTCTAGACTAGAATAGGTATCACAAATTGTGCTCACAGTCAACTCTCATTATTTGAGGTACTTATGGTTTATAAAGTCATCACAAACAATGAATTAGCAAAGTTGGAACCATTTCTTCCGTGGTAAATACAGGGTTAGATTCCTTTGAGCCTCTAGTCACATTTTCATCAACAGAATAGTACTTAATCTTCTGTATGTTTAAAGACATTTAATATATATTGTTAATTCATTAACATTGAACTCAGGGCCAACAGCACTGTAGCTCATGCCTGAATGATGCTAATCTAATACATGTATTTTCTTCATAAGGCACGTGACAGTTTTCTTCCAATTAGGAAAACTAGACATTGTTTTAGCATTATGCATTTTAAATAGCAAAATTGCCCCCAAAACGCACCAAAAAAGGAACTAAATAAACTGTAAAAAGGAAACTTGTTTATAGTATGAAAGATGAAGCAAGAAATCACAGCATCATTTTGTTTGACCTTAGCTGAGAATGTGTGAGTTGAATAACTCAAATTTCCTACCGCTCTGCCCATATCTATGAATGACCATGAAAACACTGTGAACATTGATTTTGGAGTTACAAATTTTAGACAGTAGGTAAACTCACAAATACAAATTCTAGAAATAATAAAGACTGAGTACATCTGTGGACAAGCTCAACTTCTAGAGTGACATACAAGAGAATTCTTTCTAACAATTCTCGTAATTCACTGGGTGAGTAATAAAAACTCAACCCAACCTTGATATTTTTCTCTTTATCTCTAACAACAGAACAGGTCTTCTTTCTCCAAGGCATTCCCTTAACCAATGCACAAAGGAAACAGTGAGTAGAAATTCTTGAATGCATGCTTTGTTACAGTTCTGTGTCCCTTATGGTCCTCATTTGCCACATATCTGGAAATTTCCCACCTATCTTTCTGTTATTGATTTCTAGTTTAATTCCACTGTGGTGTGACAACATAATTTGTATGATTTCTTTTCTTTTAAATTTATTAGGGTATGTTTTACAAGCCAGAGTGTAGTCTCTCTTGGTGAATGTTCCATTTGCACTTGAGGAGAATGTATATTCTGCTACTAGTGGATGGAGTATTCTATAAATGTCAATTAGATCAAGTTGATTGATAATGTGGTTCAGGTCAACTATATACTTACTGGTGGTATTAAAGTATCTAACTATAATAGTGCATTTCTTTCTTTTTTTTTAACCTTTTTATCAGTTTTTGTTTCATGTATTTTGATACTCTATTATTAGATTCATGTTTTGGAGAACTGACCCTTTTTTGTGTGTATATTAAAACATCTTGAGTTTCAATATATTTTTAAATGTTTGTTTATTTTTGAGATATATATATATATCAACAATATATATTAAATGTCTTTAAACAGACATAAGATAAACAGCCATACTGTTTTTCACAGTGGCTGCCCCACTTTGCATTCCCACCATCAATGTAAGAGAGTTCTGTTTCTCCTCATCCTCTGCCACACTTGTTGTTTCTTGTATTTTTGACTTTAGTCATTCTGACAGGTGAGATATCTCATTGTAGTTTTGATTTACATTTCCCTGATAGTAAATGACAATGAATATCTTTTAATTTGTCTGTTGGCTATCTGTATGTCTTCTTTTGAAAAGTATCAGTCCATGCCTATTTTTTAATTCAATTATTTTGTTTTGGGGGTGTTGAGTTTTATCAGTTCTCTATACACTTTGGATACCAACTTTGTATTAAATATGCATTTGTAAATATCTTGTTCCATTCAGTAGGTTGCCTTTTAGTTTTGTTGATTGTTTACACAGTTGTGTAAAATGCTATGGTATTTTGATAGGGATTGCATTAAATGTGTAGATTGCTTTGGGTAGTATAGGCATTTTAACAATATTTGTTCTTCCAGTTCATGAGTATGAAATGTCTTTCCATTTCTTTGTGTCATCTTCAGTTTCTTTCATCAGTGTTTTACAGTTTTTAGAGTACAGATATTTCATCTCTTTGGTTAAGTTTATTCCTAGGTATCTAATTATTTCTGATATATTTGTAAATGAAATTTTTAAAAATTTCTCTTTTTGCTGCTTCATATTGGCATATAGAAAGGCAACAGATTTTTATACATTTATTTTGTATTCTGTGACTTTACTGAATTCATTCATCAGTTATGGCAGGGATTTTTTTGTATGAATATTTCAAGTTCTCTATATATAGTATCATGTCATCTGCAAATAGTAATAGTTTTACTTCTTCCTTGTTAATTTGGATGAGGTTTTATTTCTTTTTATTGTCTGATTGCTGTGGCTAGGACTTCCAGTACTATGTCGGTAAAACTGGTGAGAATATGGGGAACCTGGGTGGCTCAGTCAGATAAGCATCATTCTTTGGCTCATGTCATGATCTTGTGGTTCATGAGTTCAAGCCCTGCATCAGGCTCTGTGCTGACAGCTCAGAGCCTGGAGCCTGCTTTGGATTCTGTGTTTCTCTCTCTCTCTCTTTCTCTGCCCCTCTCCTGCTTGCACTTTCTCTCTCAAAAATAAACAAACATTTAAAAAATTGTTTTAAATGGTGAGAATGGACATCCTTGTCTTTTTCCTGACCTTAGGGGAAAAGGTCTCATTTTTTCCCCTATTGAACATGATGTTAGCTCTTAATATATGGCCTTCATTATGGTCAGATATGTCCCCTCTACACCTATTTTGTTGAGAGTTTTTATCATGAATTGTTGTACTTTGTCAAATTCTGTTTCTTTATCTATTGAAATGATCATATGTCTCTTATCCTTTTTTTTTTTTTATTTCTAGGAGAGAGAGAGACAGCGTGAGCAGGGGAGGGTCAGAGAGAGAGGGAGTCACAGACCGAAACAGGCTCCAGGCTCTGAGCTGGCAGCCAGCACAGAGCCCGATGCGGGGCTCGAACCCACGAACCGCGAGATCATGACCTAAGCGAAAGTCGGACGCTTAACCGACTAAGCCACCCAGGTGCCCCTGTCTCTTATCCTTTTGCTTATTGATGTGATGTATCACATTGATTGGTTTGTGAATATCAAACCACACTTGCAATACAGAAATAAATCCCATTTGAGCATGGTAAGTTATTTTTGAATTTAGTGTTGGGTTCAGTTTGCTAGTATTTTGTTGAGGATTTTTACAACTATGTTTATTGGGTATATTGGCCTGTAATTTTCTTTTTCTTTTTTTTTTATTTTTTTTTTAATGTTTTATTTATTTCTAGGAGAGAGAGAGAGACAGCGTGAGCAGGGGAGGGTCAGAGAGAGAGGGAGTCACAGACTGAAACAGGCTCCAGGCTCTGAGCTGGCAGTCAGCACAGAGCCCGACGCGGGGCTTGAACCCACGAACGGCGAGTTCATGACCCAAGCGAAAGTCGGACGATTAACCGACTAAGCCACCCAGGCGCCCTGCCTGTAATTTTCTTTTAGTGGTTTTTTTATCCTGTTTTGGTATCAGGATAATGCTGGCCTCATAGAATGAATCCGGAAATTTTCCTTCTTTTTCTATTTTTTTGAATAGTTTGAGAAGAATATGTTTTAACTCTTCTTTATTTTTTCTTTTCAAATTTTACTTAAATTCTAGTTAACATACAGTGCAATATTGGTTTCAGGAGTAGAATTCAGTGATTCATCACTTACACGCACCTGGTGCTCATCATAACAAGTGCCCTCCTTATTACCCATCACCCATCTAGTAAACCTTCATTAACTCTTCTTTAAATGTTTAGTAGAATTCACCTGTGAAGCCATCTGGTCATATACTTTTGTTTGTTGGAAGTTTTTTGATTACTGATTTAATTTCTTTGCTAGTTAACAGTCTGTTCAAATTTTCTACTCCTTGTTTCACTTTTGGTAGTTTATATGTTTCTAGGAACTTGTCTTTTTGTTCTAGGTGTCCAATTTGTTGGCATATAGTTTTCATAATATTCTCTTACAATTGATTATATTTCTGTGGTGTTGATTGTTATTTCTCCTCTCTATTTTGTGATTTTATTTATTTGAGTTCTTTCTCTTTTTTTCTTGATAAGTCTGGCTAGAAGTTTATCAATTTTATTGATTTTTTTCTAATAACCATTCATTGTTTAGCAACATGTCATTTAACCTCCACGTATGTGTATTCTGTCCAGATTTGTTCTTGTGGTTGACTTCTCGTTTCATAGAGTCGTAGTCAGAGAAGATGCATCGTATGACTTCGGTCTTGAATTTGTTGAAGCTGTTTTTGTGGGCTAATATGTGATCCATTCTGGAGAATGTTCCATGTTCACTTAAAAATAATGAGTATTCTGCTGCCTTATGATGGAATATTTTGAATATATCTATTAAATCCATCTGTTCCAGTGTGTCATTCAAAGCTATTGTTTCCTTATTTGTTTTCTGTTTAGATGTAAACTGAGTGTTAAAGTCCCCTACAATTTTTGTGTTATAATCAATTCACTCTTTTATGTTTGTTACTGACTATTTTATCTATTTGGGTATTCCTATGTTGGTGCATAAATATTACAATTGTTATATTTTCTTGCTGGTTTGTCCTTTTATTATTATATACTTTAACTCTTGTTAAAATCTTTGCTTTAAAGTCTATTTTGTCCAATAGAAGTATAGCTATTCCGTTTTATTTTGACACCCATTTGCATGATAGATATTTCTTCATCCTCTTACTTTCAATCTGCCTGTATCTTTAGGTCTAAAATGAATCCCTTGTAGGTAGCATTTGGATGAGTCATATTTTTAATCCATTCTGTTACCCTATGTCTTTTGATCGGAATGTTAAGTCCATTTACATTCAAAGTAATTATTGATAGATATGTATTTATTACCATTTTATTACTTGTTTTGTAATTGTTTCTGACTGTTTCTCTAATCTTGTTTCTCTCTTGCATGTTTTGCTGATTTTGCTGATATGTTTGTGTTTCTTTCTCTTTATTCTTTGCGTATTTATTAGTGGTTTGTAAATAACCCGTCTGCACATAGGAATCTATAATAATAAATTGATGGCCATTTAAATTTGAACCCATTCTTTTCTCCTCTCCTCCTCATTCTTTTAGGCATATGCCATTATATTTTATATTCATTTTTTGTGAGTTCATTGACTATTTTACACAAATATTCATTTTTATTGTTTTGTTTCCTACACTTTTACTGTCAATTTTGGCCTCTACTTTCCACTCTAAGAAACCTCTTTAATATTTCTTCTAGGGCCAGTTTAGTGGTCATGAACCTCTTTAGTTTGTTGGGGAAACTCTTTATCCTTCCTTCTATTCTAAATGATAGCCTTACTAGATAAAGTATTCTTGGTTGCATATGTTTCCCATTCAGCACTTTGAATGTATCATGACTCTCCCTTCTGGCTTGTAAAGTTCCTACAGAGAAATCCCCTGATAGTCTTATGGGTTTTCCGTAGTAAGTTACTGTCTTCTTTTGTATTGCTCCTTTTAAGATATTTTCTTTGTCACTATATTTCATCAGTTTAATTATAGTATGTCTTGGTGTTGATCTGCTTCATTTTTAAAAATATTTTTAATTTTGTTTGAAGTTCTTTGTGCCTCCTGCATCTGGATATCTGTTTCCTTATTCAGATTAGGAAAGTTTTCAGCTGTTATTTCTTGAAATAAATTTTCTGCACCCCTTTCTCTCTCTTCTTTTTCTAGGACTCCTCTTATATAAATGTTATTATGTTTAATGGAGTCACTGAGTTCCCTAACTTTATTCTTATATTGCATAATTCTGTTTCCTCTCTTTAGTTCAGCTTGATTATTTTCCATTACTCCATCTTCTAGATCACTAATTTGTTCCACTGCTTCTTCCATCCAGCTGTTCATTTCACAAAGTGAGTTTTTCATTTCATTTATTGAGTCCTCTATGTCACTCACCCTCCAGTGCTGAATCAGCTGACTTTTAAAGCTCCAGACTCCAAGTCCCACTGGTTTTACAAACTCAGGGAATTCAGTCCCAATGGTTTTTAAAGCCAAACATTATGGGAATTAGTCTTGTGTAAGCTCCATAGTGTGAGAGCGCATTTCTCTGCCCTCTTCCCCATGGGCTGCTCCCTCCCTTCTACTAGCAGCCTCTCTCAGACTTTCTGACCTTCCTAACCTTTGAGATGCAGCTTCTTCTCCATATTTAGTTGTGGAGTTTCTTCTGCCAGTCTTCAGATCACTCTGCAGCTTATTGACTTGTATGTGGATAATATCTAGTTGTAAATGTGGGATAGTGTGAGCTCATGGTCCTCCTACTCCACAATCTTCCCAAGCTTCTTTGAGAACTGACCATTTTATCATTATGTGATGTTGCTCTTTATCTTTGAAAATTTTCCTTGTTCTCATGTCTGCTTTGTTTCAAATTAATATAGGTTCTTTAGTTTTCTTCTGAGTCATGTTAGTTTAGTTTATCATTCCTCATCTCTTTACTTTTGGTATAAGTCTTTACACTTAGAATGAATTTCTTGAAGACAGCATATAGTTGGGTATTGGGTATTGTTATTTATCACCCACTCTGACAGTATCTGTCTTTCATTGGTATTTTTAGGTCCTTCAGATTTAAAATACTGGTATTTTTGTTTTAATGTCTACCATATTTTTAACTGTCTTCTATTTGTTGCATTTGTTTTTGTTTCCTTTATTTATTTATTTTTGGGGGACTTCATTTGATTCTCACAAATAGCCCATGACAGAAGCATCTTATATTAATCCCAACTTATTGATGAGGAAACTTAGATAACTTAAATTAAGTAATTTAAACAAAATTGCACAAGACAAAAAAACCCACAGCTTGAAACTTGACACTGTTCTTTACTTACCTAAACATTTATCCTGTATATTGAGCAATTTCAACAATAAAACTGTGATAAAGCCTTCAAATCAAGTAAACTATATTCTTAGAATTTATAAAAATTTGTATGCTTCCCAAGGCTTTTTTCTCTCCAAAACCAACCTGGGGAGGAGGTTTTAGGAACCTAGAATCTTTGCTGCAGTTAAACTAAAATACCATGAATAAGTCACCAGTTTATAATAAATTCTAACAAGTGTAGCATAAGTGAAAAGGGAAAAAGAAGTTTTTGTCTCATTCATGCAGAGACTAAAATTATCCATGGAAACCAAGCCTATAGTTTCAGGGTGCCAGGTTTCTTAAAGGGCCAGAAAATATTTAGCCCTATTCTCAAGCCAGGCTGTTCAGTTTTATTTTCCCATCGACTGAGGTCATTTAAAATTATTGTTACAACCTCACTCCTGAATCACCATCTAGTTTCCTATAAAAGTGCTTCTCTGTTTCCATGGGGAAGAGAGCAAAGGTAGAACTGGACTTGGGCCCAAACCATAATTTTAGTAATTACTAAACCAAGTGACTGCAGCTATAATTGAGTCATTCAAAGCCAAATGGTAGCTGTAATTAGTTTGTCAGATTTGAATAAAAGAACTTTTGGGGGGGAACAAGTAGAGTTGAGCTAAGGAGGCCTCAACTGTCAGCCATGAAGTGGGAGATTTTTTCCAACCAGAGAGGGTCTTCTCAGCACCATGGTTCTCTTGTGTGACAGTGATAGATGTTCCTCTTTACAGATTATGGCCTTGTCACATTTAAACTAATCTCTCTTCATGTCTTCAGGCCCTGCTCATTCCCCTGGGCAGCAGTCATCAATTTACATGAAGAGGCACCTAGGGAAACACAGAATCTAAGGTCACCAGGTGAAAAAAAAAAAAAAAAAGAAACACAGAATCTATTCATCACACATGCTCAGAGTGTACTAACAGTGACTTCAAACCAAACATGGATCCACATTTCAATCGGGCTTCCCCTCTGCAGCATCATAAATAGTGTCAAAGGATATACTGTTAAGAAAATGGATGGAAGGGAATGGAGAGACTCCTTAGAACTATTGGGAATCACTGAACTCCTCCTCATATGACCAGCTCAGTGTGTATAGAATCCACCATGGTTTAGACTCCCTAGACTTCTTTTAAACTTTGTAGAGTCACCTTACTTGTGGATCGTCACTTTGGCACGCCAGCTATTAGAACAGAAGCCACCTTTGGTTAGGAATACAGAAGCAATATAGGCAGAGTTCATATCTTAAAATCCCCTTCCTTCCAATTCATCAACCAGAGCCCATATTCAATTATGTTTCATTATAAACATATTCCCTACTATCTCTTGTCAAGTTCTATGTTCCTTCCAGTGAGATTGGTCGGTGATATATCTGCCCAAAGCTGAGTTTTCCTCACTGTTTCCAAAGAATGTGACTTCTTCCCAAAGTCATAAATGTTTCAGGAGCTTTGCTAATAATACAAATGATATTTCTGGCATTCTTCCATGGTCAGAGAGTCAAGTGGAAAGCATATTTCAATGTCTGTGGATTCAAGTTCCCAGAGTTCCATCAATTCAAAGGGTTAGAAATCCTCCCCCATTCTGAATTTAATTTGAAGATAATCAGTACTGTTTATTTTGAATAATTCTGCTGGTTTTTTCCCTTAAAATGATTCTTCTCTTTTGTGAATATACCTATCAATTTCATGCGGTAAGCTAAAACATACTCACTACTATTTATTTTCAATAATTTATATGCCTTTTCTCATAAAATATAATTTTCCTTATTGTTGATCTTTCCTGTCACTTTTACACAATGGTTATTTGAGTAGATGTATTTTAATCTTATTAACAAAATTCCAGTAGAATTGCCTAATAAATTTATGATTGGACTGCATTTTAATAATCAAAAATGGTAGGAAATCTAAGATGTTAATAAATGATGGGAAAGGGAGATTCAGCAAATTATGACTGAAATGAAGAATTAAAAAATGTCATGTGTATATCCCATGAAGTTGATATTACTCATCAAACTAGTGACAACTGTATAAAACTTAAAAAGTATAGCCAAAGCTATGCTTAACGATAAATTGACTGCTTTACAAGCTTTAATTGATGAGTCAGAAAAAAAGTGAATAAACTAAGATTTTAATTTAAGAAATTAACAAATTGAGTAACCCAAAATGCAGAAACAAAGATGAAACAAAGATAAAAGCAAACAATTCTCAAATAAGAACAAGAACAATCGGTGAATTGTTCAGTGTATTGGTGAAATACACTGAAGATATGTTAAACATAGTAATAATGAATAGGGATATTATCAAAAACAGGAAAGATATTTAAAACATTATAGAAAATCTGAACTATAGCAGTTTGCTTATATAATTCATTATCTTGGTAAAACTTGCTGTAAAGCCATATGCCTGTAAATGAGGCTACCTCCAGTGGCCATTAGTTAAGAGGAACACACTGTGGAGTCAAAAAACCTGGATTTGAATCTCTGCTCTACTACTTAATGCATGTGTGACCTCCAGTAATCTGCATATCAGATTCCCCATCTATGAAAATGAGATGATAATAGCTATGAGGATTAAAAAGGTTAATGTGCATAAAATGTTTAGCACAGTGCCTGGCACATAGTAAATACTATAATGCACCAATTATATTATGGTGAAAGGCAGAATTATTGCAAATTTATTTATCATCTAACTGAGATTGTGAGCTCTTTGAAAACAGGATATGCCATTTGTTGAAAGAATAAATAAGAATCCTCATCTTTTTAACAAATATATTGGGATGTAATTTACATGCTGTAAAGTTCACCATTTTAAGTGTTTAATTCAATAATTTTTAGTAAACATACCAAGTTGCACAACCATCACCACAATTCAGTTTTGGAGCTTTTCTGTCACATTATTTGCTTCCTTGTGCCCACTTACAGTTAATACCTGTTCCCGTGTCTGTTTTATGATGGAAGAAACTGACACTGAGAGAAATTATCTGATGTTCTTAAAGCTGTACAAATGATAAAGTGTGATAAGCAGGTCTAGAACTCAAGTCTCCTGACATCCTCTATGTCCAAGCCCATTTCATCACACAGTGCTCTCTGCCATGATAATATAACAATAATTAAATCTGAGAATCAAACATTATGCTAACTGTTTTTGTCAATAATATATTATCATTGTTGTTATTAGTTTTTCCATAATTTTTATTGATGAATTTTATAATATATAACACTCATCGCCTACCTATCCTAGGATGATGATGCATAGATTTTCCCCTTCAAAATAGAAGCTATCACTCATGTCATGTGGCAGCTCCAGCCATTCCTGAGTTTCAAATGTGCTCAAAGACTTTACTGTCGGGGACAAGCCATTTTCAATTTTAACGATTTGCCTAGCTGCCAACTTGGCAAACACAATTTAGAATCCTGAAATCCATCAGTAAAATGAGTGATCGAAGCTGGAATATATTAATTAGAAATCCTAATCCCATAGTTGTTTTAGTCAAATTTATGATTAACAATATCAATATTTTAAAATAGACCAAGGGATGAAAGAAAAATTAATACATTCACAGTGAAGTCATAAGAAACCTAGATTCCTTTTCTCTATTAGACTTGATTCTTAATATGTGTACCTTCTCTCTGCTAATCAAGAAAACATTAGGTATCAAAGTTTTCTATGAATAGTAAAATTGGTCTAGTCCCAGAGCACCACCTTGATTTGCTGTGCTATTGTTAGAGCATGGCAAAAGTGGATTTTCCCATAAATTCTCTGTGCACCAATAATGTTTTGGTTCATGCCTTGAGTAATGGACTAAATCAGCTCTCACTCGAGGCAGCTGTTCATAACTCACTAATCTAAGATGATTATTTTGTGAAAACAAGCACCTCTCAAAACACTTTAGCTGGCATCTACTTTAAAAGAAGATAATGCTAGCCAATAAAAATGAAAATAAAAAGTTGATGTATAGTCCTTATATTAAACTAATTAACAACTTGGCATTTCTAACACTGAAAGCACCCAATTATCACAGGCCAAGATACTGGCCATCAACATTTTTGTAATGCATCTGGCACCAAAAGTATCATACAAATAACTTCCAGCAAAGGCTAATGGAGACAGACACTGATACCCCAGACCAGCTTGAAAATGGAAACTGGAATCCAAAACAATTAGACCTTTCATTATGGAAAAAGTAATTGTGGCCACTCAAGAGTGACATGATTAAGACATCCAATCACTTCTCGAAAATAAAATGCTACCATCTTCTATTTTCCCTGTGTGAGGTTGAACCTTCACCCTATTAGAAATGTCTAAGCATAGATGTAGCACTCCTTCCAACACTATAGTTAAAAGATGATCAGATTTCTAGTCATAAAATGGCATTACTGAAAAGAATATTAGCCTTCTCATACACAACCAGCATTTTACGCATACATTTAGGGATCTTGTAGATTATCTGAACCCCATTCATGGCATTATACTCATGTCTTTGTGGGTGTAAACTATGTCATATACTTTAGGAAAAGACTATTGCCCAAGGAGTTTGTTTTTATAGAAAAATGATCAAAATGAATAAATATGGGCAAATTTAACAAATAAGTGTTCAGTGCATAATATGGTCCAAGTATCCTATCAGGCACTGGGATACATGGGTAAGGAAATCATTGTCTTTGCCCTTGAGGATTTCCCATTTCAGTGTGAAGGCACATTTATAAAAAGAGAAGTTCAATATAAAATTGTAAATGTTATGATAGTGAAATGATTATAAAAAAGGAACAAAGAGGAGCATTGAGATAAAATCTGGAGGAAGGAATAGAGGTAGAGTAAATGAAACCTTCATGGAGATTACTGTTTTTCATTTCTTATAGCACATATATGTGCATTTCTGGAACTAAATATATTTCACTTTCTCCACATTGTGAACTACATAAAGTAATAGGTCCTGTCACTGTGAAGTAGCTACTCATTTTCTGTTATGTGCTGGGGAGGTGAGTTGCATAAACTACCTTCTTTGGGATTTAAAAGGAAAACCATCAGGGTTGTATACTCTCTCTTCCTATGAAGAGAAGTTACTGTGTACCACTGTGGCAGGGAGAATAATACCACCTCCCAAAGATGTCTACTTCCAAATCTCCAGAACCTGTAACTATTTTACTTTTCCTGGCAAAAGAGATATAGTGATTTGATTAAAATAAGGATTTTGAAATGAGAAGATTATCCTGGATTGTCCAGGTAGGCCTATTTTATCAAAAAGTTCAGAACCAAAGATTTGAAGACACTGTGCTGCTAGCTTTGAAGATAGAGGAACATGCCACAAGCCAATGAATGCAGGAGGTCTCTAGAAGCTGGAAAAGATGAGGAAACATATTCTCTCCTAGAGTCTCCAAAAAGAATGCATTATCACTATCACCTTATTTTTAGCCCTATGAGACCTATTTTGGAATTCTGACCCCCAGAACTGTATGAAAATAATTTTTTGTTTTGTTTTGAGCCACTAAATTTGTGTAATTTGTTAAAAAAAAAAAAAACAATAGAAACCGAATACAGATGTCAGGTGTCCCCCTTAGACCAAGCAAACTAGAGTATGGTTTTTCCACTCTATAAGCACATAGCTAATCTTTTTATGACATGGAGTGAATTAAGGATACACATTATTTATAATTTAGGCAATGACAAGTATATAAAGTTATTCAACCACCTATAGTAAATTATGATTCTTTTTGCTGGTCTGCTCTACTTTCATTCTTACACAGACCATAGTCTCTCTTTTAGGACTTGTATCTTTCCTGGTGATAATTCCAGTCTTTTTCACAAATGATATTTCCTAACAACCTAAAAATCAGCTATTCTACTTTAAATGTTTATTTCTTTATTTTGAGAGAGAGAGAGAGAAAGGGGGAGAGAGAAAATCCCAAGCATGCTCCACA
The DNA here is from genome assembly GCF_003009895.1 of Hyaena hyaena. NCBI lineage: Eukaryota > Metazoa > Chordata > Mammalia > Carnivora > Hyaenidae > Hyaena > Hyaena hyaena. The sequence continues at coordinate 390,176 of NW_024081521.1, read as the reverse complement.
CTCGGTACAGAGCCAGACACAGGGCTTGATTTCGTGACCCAGAGATCATGACCTGAGACAGAATCAAGAATTTGATGCTCAACCAACTGAGCCACCCAGATGCCCCTCAGCTATTCTACTTTAGACTGTTTCCCTTGAATTTTGTTCCTGAGAAATATTTCTCTACCCACCCAGATTAGATGAACATTACCAGAGAACTTCTAATTCTTACCCTCCAAGTAGGTCTTCCTTCCTCCCATTTTTCCCCCTAGAAACTCATCTCTTTGTATTTGTGGAGGAGGAAAAACATTTTTTTCTCTGCTACTCTGGGTCCTTGGTTGAGACAGCTCTGTAATAAAAAGATTAACCAAATGAAAATAAATAGAAGTTCAATGAAATGTATACTTCCTGTATACATGAGAAAGACCCAGGAAAATTGAGTAATGGCCCAAGCCACCACCTTAAATACCATCTCCACCAAAGACAAAAATTACTGGATATTGGGGAGAGGCCAGTTATAGAAAGTTATAAAGAAAAGCACAGTAAACAATGGTAGTAAGGTTGTTCTGAAGATTTAAGTCCTTGCCTTCTCCTTTGATAAGTGTTTCTAGAGATCTAGGGTCATCCTTCCCCTGGTATGAGAGGGAGATACCCTTACAAATGGAGATCTCCCTTATAAATGTAAATGTCTCTTACAAAAGAGTTATTTCTGCTCTATTTTCAAGATCTCACCTGTCTGTGCTTTTTCTTAAAACTCACCAGTTTAGAATAATCAATATCCAAAAAGACTTACTTGGGAGCATGTTTTGTTCCCCTTCATATATCTATGTATTTTATTGTATGTACTTTAAACATGATTCTGAAAAGTGCTCCACAGTCTTCACTAGACTACATAAAAAAATCCATAGCACAAAAAAATGGTCAAAAATCCCAAGTACTCAGCCCAAGTTCTTTTAATGATCCTGACCCATCCACAGCCTACTAAGTTGTAAGAGACTCTACTTCAGATGCTGGCTCAGCACTTCCCACATGGCAATGAGCAAACTACTTAACCCTGGTAAATCTTGTTTTTCTCATTTGTGAAATGAGAATCATAACAAGTTTAGAGAGCTAAGGTAAATAAAGGAAGTAACAAAGGAGTACATATATGTATTCATAGTAGGTATTCACTATGTTAATTCCCTTTTAATTTTATTTCCTGAAAATTTAAATAGCATTTCAAGGTTGATATAGTAACTGATGAGGGACCATAAGGCAAGCTGAGGGCCAAGCAGAGGTAGCACAAATCCCCACCTCCACCCCCCACCAGGTAGGATATGTGTGATATTCCTCAAGCATTCCTGGCTGCCCACAAACAAAGGAAAGGGGAAAACAAATGGTTAACTGATAGAGATCACAGTCAAGCAAGACATGAAGCTCCATCAGTTTACAAATATCTTAGTAAATTACAAGAAAAAGGCAATCTTATCAATATCCTAATCTCCAGGAATTCCCTATCTTAATGATAATACTTTACTACAAGGAAAAACTTTAGCTTGACAATAGCTAGGTCTCCAGTAATCTGGGAGTCTTCTTTAGCATGTGGAAATCCCTTTAAGAAACTTCTTGATGGGATTCCTGGGTGGCTCAGTTGGCTAAGCATCTGACTTTGGCTCAGGTCATGATCTCTTGGTTTGTGGTTTGAGCCCCTTGTCAGGCTCTGTGCTGACAGCTTGCAGCCTGCTTTGATTTTCTGTCTGCCCCTCCCTTTCTCACACTCTCTGTCAAAAATAAATTAAAAAAAGAGGGAATGTCTAGGTGACTCAGTTGGTTAAGCATATGACTTTGACTCAGGTTATAATCTTGCTGCTCTTGAATTTGAGCCCTACATCAGGCTCCGTGCCTGGAGCCTGCTTCAGATTCTGCATCTCCCTCTCTCTCTCTGCCCCTCCCTTGCTTGCACTCTGTCTTTCTCTCTCAATAATAAACAAACATAAAAAAAACAAAAACAAAAACCTTCCTCTTGACTTTATCTCCCCTAACTCCATAGTATATAGTCAGTTACTCCTCACAACCCCAGTGCAGCTGTTCCTGCCCACAGGTCCTATCCCGATGCTTTAATAAAATTATGTTTTGGCACCAAGGACATCTCAAGAATTCTTTCTTGGCTATCATCTCTGGACCCCCATCACTCCAAAACCCCATCAGCAACCACCTTTCTACTTCAGAGACAGAATCTGAAGTAGTCTCAAGGCTCTGAGCTGCCAGCACAGAGCTGTATGTTGGACTTGAACCCATGAACTGTGAGATCATGACCTGAGCTGAAGTCAGACACTTAAGCAACTGAGCCACCCAGGCACCCCTATTTTTACTTATTTGGGGGGGGGGGAGGTAGAAAGCAAATCCCAAGTAGGCTCCAAGGTGTCAGCACAGAGCCCAACATGGTGCTTGATCTCAAGAACCATGAGCTCATGACCTGAGCTAAAATCAAGAGTCAGATGCTTAACCAACTGAGCCACTCAGGCACCCCAAAACTTGTGATTTTAAAAGACTATTTTTTTCCTAGAATTTTAAAAAATATATATAGGATAACTACAGATACACTGGATCTCTTCTTCACCCATCCAATCTTGCATTTGTGCTCAGAAAATCACTTTCTGGAATAGAATGTGTATCTTTCTAGGCCATGATTTGTAATATATAAACAATATATATTATTGCTTAGAAAAATTCATAAATCATTATTTTATGTGTTTTAAGTTTTTAAACAACTGGCATGCATCATACTTTTGTCCTTTTGTAACTTTTTAATGTTTGTGATATTGTGATTTATAATAAAAATACATATTTAGTCTTTTTCCTTGTTTCTGGTATAGAGTTCCTAAAATCCTTGGAATTTCTTAAGTGATGAGAGCCACAAATGTGTCTTTTGTTATATTAATGAAGTAACTTTTGAACTCCACAGGAGGATGGGGGCTGCTTGCCAGGGAAGCCAACTGTGTAGAGGGTTGGAACTTCCAGTACCACCCCTCTTACCTCTAGGGAGGAGCGGAGTTTGAATCAATGCCAATGGCCAATGATTCAGCCAATTGTGGCCATGTAGTGTTAAACTTAAAAATAAAACTGCTAGTTATATTAAATGGCTTTATTATGGAACAGCAGAGAATTGCAATTGGGGACAAGCAAGCTATGGTGAAACCTTGAGCAAGTCTGGAGAACAAAGGAGAGAAATACTCTTTTATAGAGGAAAGGGGGAATTGGGAGAGATTGTTATAAACAAAACATCTATTAAAATAAACTGGGAGATTGAAGGATAGTGGCTTCTCATTGGCTGAGTTGTGACTGTCTCTCATTGGCTGTGAGGGTAGAGGGGAAGAAGAAACCTTTCCTGCTCCTGAGATAGTAAAGTAGTATCAACTTGCAGGGGCCCTCTCTTCCTGTTGGATTTGCAATTGATGATGAGTGGTAGGGAGTGACAGCTCCCTCTGCCTAACCTCCCAGTTCCATTTTAGTGAGGTTCCTCTTTATTAATTTTCACAGGAATGAAGACTCCATAAAAACCCAAAATGATAGAGTTAGGAGAGCTTCCAGGTTGATGGACATATGGAAATGCAGGGAGAATGGTGAATTTTAAGAGGGCATGGAAGCCCAGTGTCCCTTCCCACATGCCTTGCTTTTTTATGTATCTTTTCAACTGGCTGTTGATTTGTATACTTTAATAACCTATGTAATAAATCAGTAATCTAGTGAGTAAACAAGTTCCCTGAATTCTATAAGGTGCTCTAGCAAATTCATCAAACCCAAAGAGGATATCATAGGAACTTTGATTTACAGCCTGTCAGAAACATAGGTAACAACATGGCCTTATGATTGGCATCTGCGGTGAAGGGTGATTTTATGAGACTGAGCCCTCAGCCTGTGGGATCTGACATTATCTCCAGGTAGCTGGTGTCAGAATTGATTTAAATTGTAGAACGTCTGGCTGGTATCTCAAGTATATTGCTTGGTGGTATGTGGGGAATCCCCTCCGCCATCACCCCTCACCACCCACACACACATCCACATATTGGAACTGAGTCCAGGAACCCAAAATAGTGTTCAATTTTGGATTGGGGGGGTGTCCATATTGATATTTGTCACTTATTTTAACTGGAATTACATTCCATTGCATGAATAGATTACATGTTATTCACCAATACCATAACAACAGCTCATTCCCCTTGCAAATAGTCTCCTGGTGGACTGGCCCTATCAGTGTACCAGACAAAGCTAAACAGAACGAGATTCTAATAAGGATTGAAGTAAAGCTCAAGCCAACTCCACTGTTATTATTTTTCATATCATTTTATTATCCACTGTGATTATTTTCAGTTCTGTTTTAGCTCAAAGAGGCAAGAAAATGAAATATTTTATATACATTTAATATCTAGAATGTTGCCAATATACTTGGCATATTCTCTTCTTTATAGAGTGCAGGGTAGGCTGCATTAGCTACCTCTGAAAGGAAAAGAAGCACAAGGGAATGAGAAGGAAGAGTAACCAGATGCTCCTTTAAGTATAGAAATTTTTCCTGGAAGTTTTCATGACTTGAATCAACTATAACATTGATTAAATAATTAGGAAATCAAATTTGCATTACTCCCTAATATTACTTTACAGCTACTGGCAATTGTGAACTTGAAGCCTTCTAGTCCCAACCTTTTCCTTCACTGAAACAACTGCTCTTTCATGTGATTTTTTAATTAAGTGAAGTTTCTTAAGAATTACATTATTGGGCTATATGAATCTTATTTGAAAAGGTTTATTGATAGTTTTGGCCATTAATAAAAAGGCTTTCATGTTTATCATCTCCAGTTATTTAATATTTCAAATATGAATCTAGTGATAGATTCTGATATTAGGAAATTTAAATTTAACATTAACTCTAAAAAGTTGATAGCAATTAGCCAAGCAAAGGGAACTTTTGAACCAATTATATAGTTACTGGAGTTGGTAAACACTTTTCATTCTTTATTGCAAATTACCAAAACAAGAAAGCCAAGCAAAATAATTATATAAGTCTTAATTTTTACATATTTTAACTTATAAAAAGAATAATATAAACATTGTTTATAAGAAGATCTAATCCAAATCCCAACATAAAAGCAAAACATAAACTGGAGTCTAAAATAACAGTTGCCATGCAGTTGATATGAATGCAAAATAAAAGAAGTGCTTTTGGTCATTATTTGTTTTGCATTTTAATACATTATGTGAGTAATTGGAATAACTTATTTTGCTCAGTATCATCTGCATTGTTTCTAAGGCCACAAAAATGAGTTCTTCGTCCTTTTTCTGTGTACTTAGAGTAGTATTTTCTTGTTTTGTTTGGTTTTGTTTTATTCTGAGTACTTATTAATTGATTTTGAAAGCAAATTGCTTTTCTCCAGTATATTTGGCAGAAGCCATCAGCCCTTATCCCAATCACTGGTCTCTCTGCGATTCCAGACATTTTTCTTGCATACTGTTGTGATGAGAAGATGGGTCAGGAAGAGTCACTTCCAGCTTGTACCAGAGTTGAAGTGAGAGCTCTCATTATAAAAGATGCCCAGGATTTACTATGTAGCACTGTGACTACTTCCCTGCAAATCATTTCCGAGGGCAATACTCTCAGATGTATATTGACAACTTATCTTTATACTCTGTGTCATTTGGAAAATGCAGAACAGATTTCAAGCTTTCTATGTCTTCTACTGACTACTACAGATTGTTTCCAACCCTATATCACCTCAGAAAAACTGGAGGGCGTGAAATAATGTTACTTATTCTTCTATCCCATGGCTCTACCTCCCAGGTTCACCAAATTTTGGCATCTCTGGAACATGCCACCAGGATTTCCTCTCCTCACCACTACTATTTAATATATAAAATATGATTACAAGTTACTTGGGAAAGGGCTTTAATATTAGTCTTTTAATAATAGACAGAAGTCGAAATGTAATTATGTAAGGATTTGACTTCCAATTTTTAATCTAATGAATTATCGATATTTAACAAATAATATTTACCATACGTTAATACTCTAAAACATACATTTTTCCAATATCTTAACCCAATGCTTATAGTTTCTCAACATTTAAATAGAAAAATATTACCTAAATAAATTCTGCATCTTAAATTTGTGTTCTTAAGGCTGTCTTTAACATTAAGGGCTAATGTTGACTATAGACTAATACTCTAGATTTATTGTAAATTTACAAATTAGGAAAGGTTCTAGCCACACATTAACCCATTTGTTCAACAGTTCAATCAAGTGAGCATTCTGGTAGAAAATAACTGAAAAACTTGCCCCCTCCCAAATATAGGGCAAAAGGCAGAAAATGGTGATTTGTCACTTTTTCATAGCAAGAAGAAAATGGGCATCACAGAAAATAAGAGCAAAAGGGTAGAGAGGAGAGAAACGGAGGGAGAAGGGAAGGGAGAGAGTCAAATGTACAAAGGTAAAGTTATATGTGGATGATAATATAAGGAAATTTATTAATTTGACATGAAATTTAGATAATATAAAGAGAAAGGGGTATATTGTTTTGAAGAAGACTGAGACAAAATCTATGTGCATGTTGCAACTAAAGCTCAACATACATATACCCTGTGACACAGCAATTCCACACCTGGGTAAATATCCAATGCAAGAAGACATGTACAAGAATGTTCATAATAGCCCCAAAATGGAAACCATACAAATGTCCACTTATAGTAGAATAGATCAATCAATTAAGGTATATTCAGACAATGAAATAGAATGAACTACTGATTCATGCAATAACATGAAATAATCTCACAGACATAATGTTGAATGAAAGAAGTCAGACACAAAACATTCTGTGGTATTAATACAGAATTCAACAACCTGAAAATGTATGGTTATAACAGACAGAATAATGATTCCTTGAGGGGTACAGATTGGAAGGAACTTGAGAATACTTCTAAGATCCTGGAAACATTCAAAGTCTTCATTTGAATGGTGGTTATGTAGTTGTATATATATTTATGTAGACATATGAAAATTCATTTTGCTGTACACTAAAGATTTGCAGCACTAATAATAAAAATAAAAGAATGATTATGCTATTTAAAAGATAGTGCCAAACATAACAAAGTGGAATCCAAAGTATTTAACTACCAGTATAGCATGAGCTTTGACCAATCAGAAAATATGCCCAACCAAACAGAATGTATGTCATAACTGAAAGAACTGCTGTTCAGAACAGACAGAAATTCTAGCCAGAAGAAACAGTGATTCTAACTTTGGAAACTCCTTTATAATGTTCAGGACAGGCCCCAACTGATGAGTTCCTCAGAATTCTTACATATCCCAGCTGACTGTTTTTTAGAATTCAAAATGTCTGGCCTTTTGTTCTTAAAAAAATTTTTTTAAATGTTTGTTTAATTTTGAGAGAGAGTGACAGAGAAGAAGTGAGGGAGGGGCAGAGAGAGTGGGAGACACAGAATCTGAAGCAGGCGCCAGGCTCTGAGCCTTCAGCACAGAGCCCGAGACAGCTCAGGTCCCCATGCAGGGCTTAAACCCACCACCCATGAGATCATGACCTGAGCTGAAGTTGGCCGCTTAACTGACTGAGCCATCCAGGCACCCCCAGGCCAGGTGTCCCTGGTCTTTTCTCTAATTCTCAACTCCAGTCCCTGGCACCACTGTTTCTTCCTTCTTCTCTCACACAAGCTCAAACTTCCTCTATATTCTCTAAAATAAAGGAACCCTTTAATGTTGAAGATCTCTTTCTGCTTAAACTCCACCTCTCTGTCATATTAAATTAAATTGTAATCAGTATTTTGCTTTAAGAAAGATCTTTGTTTAATTTCTTACTTCATCATTTACTGGTTCGTCTTAGCACATGTCCTCATCATCACTCTTTTATTTTCAATTTTTTAATTGTGTCAGCCAAATCTGCTGATGATGACAAATGAAATAGAATAGCTTCTTATAAGAAGACCCTGTTATCTTCCTTTATCTACCCCCTGTTTCACTGTCCTGGATGCAGCTCTTTACATTATTCCTGCTTTTTGATTCTCTTGGTGTTCATCTCAAAGCTGTGGATATGTTTTTGCTCCTTTTTAAAATCAACTCTGACACTATATGCCACTTTTGTCCAATTTTTTTGTCATGCAGCACTTTCATATGAATGTTTCAATCATATGAATCTTACCTCCCCAAGTTGAAAACTCAGTTCCCTAGTCTCTTTGCATATAGAGGTTTTGCTATAGGACTTTTGCTATGTGACTTCATTTTGCAGTCAAACTCAACAGTTTGAGAGTGCGATTTGGATGTAAGTGACTTGAGGAAAAGGGCTTCAATCCATATTTCTTTGCTGAGAGGGTTGGGATAGCAAGCTTTGGACAAATCTCTTCATTAAGACTATTTTTGCTTTGTGGCCTTAGACATTGTTCCTGGAAGCTTAATTCCGAACTGCTTATTTCACCTTCCCCCAAATTATGTGAGTTTCCCAGTGTTCTTTTTCATAAACTTCTTTTCTGCTAGTCAGCTAAAGTTATAGAATTCAATTGCCTCTTTAGTATGAATGATGAGCATTTAGGTCAATTACCCTACATTCATCCACCTTCCTGCTCTCTGTTAGATATTAATATTATAATTGTAATTCTCTTATTGATGATCTGTGTAATTGTTTCCATCAATTTTCACCAGTTTCTCTTGATTTCTCACTTGCTAATTGGAAGGTATTAGCACCCTGCCTTTCCTTCACTTTCACCCAACCCATACCTTTCCAGCTATTCACTTCTCAACTTATATCAGCTTCACTCTCACTTTTATGTTGTCCATTAATATTTACATTGAGCTCTGCAACCAGTTCCTGGACTTCTAGGTTTTGTCTATAGGTTGATTCTAAAGTTAAAAATCATTACATGATTACTTTTTAAATTTTGTGGATATGTAAATTCAAACCATGGAATCCACATGGTAGCATTACTTTACTCCTCTTCCAAACCAATATCATGGTTATATCATATTATTTCACCTTATACTATTCTCAATTACTTTCAATTTTTAGTTATGCTTTCTATTATATCAGGAGGTGTTTAGTCATTTTTTTCTTTTTTCACAGAGCTCTTCATCTTTTTGCCATGACTTGGATTGTTTCCCCTGTAGATCTGCTACAAAACTGTGACTATGGGACTTATTTCCTTTGTCCCCCTAGAATAAGTTTACTCTTTCCTGGATTATTTCATCTCTAAGGTATTGATTTACTCCCTGATTTTGTTGAAATATATCATCAAATCACTGTCTGCAAAATACAAATGAGAGGTAAAGTTGATAATTCATTGCATACCTGTAAGTGTCCTTAGTTGAATACAGACCTCTGGGTGGAAAATAGCCTTTCTTCAGAACTTTTAGGCATATACTATCTTGTTCACTAGCTTCTAGTTCTGCTGATGCCAGGCTGAAGCCACTCTTTCTCATCTTTTTATAAGTGAGTTGTCATTTCTTTCTGGATACTTTTAGAATTATCTCTTTATCCTTCATATTCTAAAGTCTTTAAAAAAATAAAGATTTGCAGATCTTTATTCATTTATTGTGCTGTATGCTTGATGGGTCTTTTCAACCTGAAGACTCATGTCCTTCATTTCTGGGAAATTTTTCTTCCATTATTTCTTTGATAACTTCCTTGTCACCATTTTCCATTGCTTTCTTCTTATGGAAATCCTGTTAGCAGGATGCTGGATTCTATATCTACTCTTCTTTACCTAACATTAGCTGTTTCTTTGTCTTTCTGTTTCATGCTAGAATATTTTCTCAAATTTATTGTCTAGTTCTCCTAATAAATGTCTTCTGTCTGCAATTTTTGTTTTCAGTCTCTAAGATTTATTGTTCTATGATTATCTCAATGTTATGTCATTATTCTTGTTTTATAATTTCATCCAAATATATTTGTATATAATATTTAGAATTTCATTAATTTCAGTATTGTATTATACAGTTGGCCTTTGCACAACATGGGTTTGAACTACACAGGTGCACTTACACATGGATTTTTTACAGTACAGCTCTGTAAGTGTATTATCTCTTCCTTATGATTTTAACATTTTCTTTTCTCTAACTTACTTTATTATGAGAAATTAGTATATAATACATATAACAGAATATAAGTGTTACTGGTTATATGATCAATAAGGCTGCAGTCAACATTAGGCTATTAGTAGTTAAGTTTTGGAAGAGTCAAAAGTTATATGTGGAATTTTCACTGTGGGGCTGGGGGTCAGTGCCCTAACCCCCAAGTTTTTAAGGGTCAGTTGTAATTTATGTGTCCATATCCCCAGACGCATGTAAATTGAAAATAATAAATGGCTTCTTATATAATGTTTATTTATTTTGAGAGAGAGAGAGAGAAAGCTAGCGGGGGAGGGACAGAGAGAGAGTGAGCAAAGAATCCCAAGCAGGCTTTGCAGAGCCTGACAAGGGGATCAAGCTCATGAACCTGTGAGATCATGACCTGAGCAGAAATCATGCTTAACTGAGTCAGCCACCCAGGTGCCCTGAGTAAGACTGTTTTAAAACTGTTTTCTTTCCCCTAAATTATCTTGGTTTTCTTCAGTATCTTTGTTCTTTCTTTTTTGTACTGCACTTTCTTTCTTGTACTTGGGGTGATTCTTAGTTGTCTATTTCCATTTAAACAGAAGTATGGTATAACTGATGTCCAATGCTGGAGCATTGTCAACACAAGAGAGTTGCATGATTTCATAAATATAGAGTTTTAACAGGTAAACTAATCTCTGGTGTTAAAACTCAACATAGTGATTTACGTTTGGTGGTGTAGAGATTAGGAAGGGGCTTATGGGAGCCTCTAAGACACTAGATATTTTCTATTTCTTGATCTAGGTGCTGAATATAGAGGTACCAGTCCTTTGTGAGAATTTATCAGCTATAGCCTTGTGATTTCTTAAATTTTATGTGTTTATACTTAACAAGAAGAGTTTTGGGAAAAAACTGGTGGAAAGCCATTTGAGAGTGAAACACAGAAAGTAGTAAAAAATTTAAGAGAGAGCTAAATAATTAGGGAATACACTCCAAGATGTTCTTGGTGTAGACATTCTATATTTTCCCACTAAGACCCATGAGGCTTATCCTATCCTAACACCTTCCTATTTTGTCTGGTTAAGGCAGTCATAAACACTCAAGACATTTTATACAGAATTCCTGTAGAAGGAAACCATGGTGTACATTAACCTGAGCACAAATGTATTAGGAACAAATGGAAACTACAAAAAAGGTAAGTAGATAAGAAAACAAATGTCAGCTTCTAATGGGAGTTTTAGTGAATTATCTTTTGTGATTTGGAAGTCCTTCTTTTATGTTTTCATATGATCCTTGCAAAAATGTATCATAGAAATTTTAATCTCTATTATAATCATCTATAAGTGTGTCCCTCCTGTCCTGTAGAACAACATTATCTAACAGAAGTATAATGCAAGCCATATATGAAATTTTACATTTTCTAGTAGCCATGTCAAAAAAACAAAAAACAAAAAAAGAAACATAAAAATTTAAATCATAAAACCTAATCTTAATAGTAAAAATACTTAATTCAATATAACCAAAATATTATTTTAGTATAATAACACAATATTAGTATAATATTTAGTATAGTTAACATAATAAATTATTGGGATATTTAGCATTCTGTTTTTTAATGAAATCTTTGACATCAGGTGTATATTTTACACTTAAAGCACATCTTAATTTGGACTAGCTACTTTCCAAGTGCTCAACAGTCACATGTGGCCACAGGCTATCATCATGGACAATGGAGCTCTAGAATGAAGCATAATGAGGGCAGTGATGATTTCTTCTTGTAACTGACAAAGCACCACCATACAGTAGGTAATGAATAAATAGTCCTTTTTACCATCTCCTTAGATGTTAAAAACTGATATAATAATTGTAAGAGGTTCCCAATCTTATTTCATTTACTCTATTTGAGATTTACTATAAACCAGGCCCTGTGCTGACTGCCATGAATTAGCATAGGGTATAAACTGGAAACAAAATTACTAAATGATGTGAAGGTAGCCAATTATGAGTAAAAATTGATAAATAACCTAGAGAGAATGAAAGTTATTGCCAGATGTGCCAGAAATTACACTTTAAAATTGTGTTTAATGCTGAACATGTTATGATTTTATATTCTGGCAAAGTTTGAAAGAATAACCTCTGGCATCACACAGAGTTGGGTTTGAATTCACCTTCTTAAATTTTTAGCTGAAATTAGGTTTATTCATTTCTGAAACAGGGATAAAATTGATTTATATCCTAAAGCTCTTGAAAGCATTAAAAAGCATAACACACACAGGGTTTTACATAATAGCTGATCCACAGAAAATACTTGATAAAAATTTACTCTTATTTTTGTTATGTCATAGGTAGGTCAACATTCTATTAACTGTTAACTCGTGGCATCACACTACCTGGTTTCAAAATATGCTACAGAGCTATGGTAATCAAAACAGCACGGTGATGGAGAAAAAATAGATACGAATGGAATAGAATAGAGATCCCAGGAATAAACCCACACATAAACTATCAACTTATATATTACAAGAGAGCCAATAATATTTTAAAAAGATAGTCTGTTCAATACATGATTCTGGGGAAACTGGATACTCACATGTGAAAAAATGAAACTGGACACTATCTTACTCCATACATAAAAATCAACTCAAAATGGCATAAAGGGATTGAATGGAATACATGAAATTATAAACTCCTAGAAGAAAACATAAGGAGCAAACTGCATGACATTGGTCTTGGCAATGATTTTTTTGGGGTAAGAAACCAGAAGCTCAAACAACAAAAACAAAAATAAAGAAGTGGGACAACACCAAACTAAAAAGCTTTTGCACAGCAAAGGAAATCATCAACAAAATGAAAAGGAAACCTATGGAATGGGTGAAAATGTTTCCAAACCACATATTCAAAAAGGGATTAATATCCAAAATGTACAAGGAACTCATACAACTCAGTAGCAAAAAAAGCCCAAATAACCCAGTTTTTAAAAATAGGAAATGGACCTGAATGAACATTTTTCCAAAGACATACAAATGGCCAATAGGTACATGAAAAGATGCTCAACATCACTAATCACAAAGGAAGTGTAAATCAAAACCACAATAAGATATCACCTCCTACCCGTTGGCATGTTTATTATCAAAAAATAAGAGATAATAAATACTGGCAAGAATGTGAATAAAAGGGAGCACTTGTACACTCTTGGTGGGAATGTAAACTGGTGCAGCCACTATGGAAAAGGGTATGGAAGTTTCTTGAGATACTAAAAATAGAACCACCATATGGTCAGCAATCCCACTTGTGAGTATGTATCGAAAGGATATAAAAACAGAATATCAAAGAGATATCTTTGTGTTTGTTGCAGCATTTTCCACAAAAACTAAGGTATAGAAACCACTTAAGTATCCACTGGTGAATGAAAGGGTAAAGAAAATGTGAAATTTATCACACACATACACACACACAGAGCAATATTATTTAACCTTTAAAAATAAGGAAATCTTGTCATGTGCAACAACATGGGTAAAACTGGAGGGAATTATGCTATATGAAATAAACCAACAGAGAAAAACTAACACTGCATGGAATTGCTTGTATAGGTAATTTTTAAATTAAACTCAAAAGAAACAGAGAAGAGAATGGTGGTTGCCAACGGTGGGGATAGGGGTGGGGAAGTATAAAAGGAGGTTTGTAAAAGAGTATAAACTTTTAGTTGTAATACGAATAAAGTCTGAGAATCTAATATATAAGATAGTGACTATGCTTTATAATACTTCATTGTATAATTGAAATTTGCTGAGAGAATAGAACTGAAGTGTTCTCACCAAAAAAGAAAAAAAAAGGAAAAAGGGAAATATGTGATGTCAGGCATGTATTATTATTTTTTTAATGTTTATTTTTGAGAGAGAGAGAGCAAGGGAAGGACAGAGAGAGGGAGATACAGAGTCTGAAGAAATCTTTGAGCTGTTAGCACAGAGCCTGACTCAGGGTTCCAATCCACAAACTGCAAGATCATGACCTGAACCAAAGTCGGTACTTAACTGACTGAGCACCCAGGTGCCTCAAGGTGATGCATCTGTTAGTTAACTGAATGGTGGAAATCCTTTCACAATGTGTACATATATAAAATTGTCATGTTGTACAGTTTAAATATGCTGTAGTTTTAGTTTCTCGATTTCTGCATCAGGTAAGGCTGAAACAACAGCAAATGGTTACACTGTTATATCTTCTGCAAAACTTAGGTTTTATAGTGCTATCTGGAGTGAGAAAGCCTTTAAAAACTTAGTATTTTCCTTAATGGATCAGTGGCCTTGACCATGACACTTATGTATTTTGTGCCTCAGAAAACTTATCTGAAAGTGGGAATATGAGTATTTACATGACAGTTCTAAATACATATTAGTTATTATTCCTATCAGAAAGAAATATAGAAAAAGCAAGAAATACAGTCAGTGAAGGAGAAAAAGAAACTTAAATTAGAGCAAGACAAAAATAACATGGTGGGTGTTAACTTGCTACTCTAATACATAATCTGTTGATGAACAAATAGGCTCTTTTTTGTGAATACTTGAAAATACTCGTTAAAGTAGTATCGTGGTTGTTGAGGAAGGATGTCTTGCATATGACGATTGGGATTAAAAATAGTAAGTTTGAATTACTAGTAGTTACATGACTTTGTTTATTCAGGCTAGTAATAATCACCTGTACTAGGCAAAAATTAATTACTTCTGTTCCTTCTTTATATGTGTTCCCTGCCAGAGGCAGAATTTGGTGATGGCAGCAGGTGGCTCCACGAAAGTTCTAAATAGATGTATACTTTACCTTCTTGTAAGGTCAAACTGTTCATGGGAGACTTGTCTCAGCTTAGAGAGATAGAAATGTTTCAGACTCAATATGATATCAATAAAATACTTTACCATGTATCAGGAAGGAATAATCACTTTGTAAAAATTGTCATATCCATTGGTTATCAGCAGAGAGCTGAAAATAACAACAAACCACTATGTAAATTGAGCTGCAGTTTACTCATCTCTGAAATAGGATAACAACATGCTCTCTACCAAAGGACTCACATAAGGAGAAAATGTTATAATACATGTGAAGTAGTAGCACACAGTAAACAGGAGCAAAAGGAATTTGGGGGAGTCAACATAAATTAATCCCCTAAATAGCAGTGTTCTGTTTGTTTGAAATGATAAGGAAGTGTTGAAGTATTCAAGTTGGTGGAGTGGAAGGAAGAACAGAAGCCTCAGAGCTCTCATATACCATTATAGACCCACACTTGCAGCATTAAATTATCGTTCTGTAGGATGTCAGAACCATTAGTGCTTTAGAGATCCTTCATCTTAAGAGTTTTCATTTTGGCAAATTGATTGATGTCTCTTCGCTTGTGAGTAGAATCTTCCTCACCTGGGAATGTCTTCATCCATTAATTTTCTTATAGAGCTCCTGTTTAATCTTTCAAGGGACATTTTCATGTCATTTCCTCTCGAATTCTTTGTACACAAAAGCCTCTGGATATACATGGTATCCATCAGAATTTAACCAGCCCCTCTCTAAAATCCCCTATTAACTTGCTTTTCAATCATAGTAGAGTGATGTTTCAGTTTCTTAGCTGGCTGGACCCAAAGCCATTTCTGGCCCCACAGAGGCATTAATAGCCAGGTCGCAAGCTCTGGGACACTACTACTTCAGCTCTTGCATTTCCTGTTCGTTTTCAGTTCCTTGTGTTTTCTGGCAATTAGTGTCCTCTCCCCCTCCCCCTCATTTTTCTTTAGAGCTCAGCTATTCATCTGTTTTAAAGCTATATGTTTTCAGCATTTCTGGGTGTTGATAGCAACTGTTTTCACATTAGTTGAGTCCATTTTCCTTCCTGAACTGCTGTATTTGCTCCAAGTATAACTCTTTATTAAAGTATCTGCTTTTCAACCACAGCAACATAGTGCTCATTTTTCAAAGGTGGCATTTTAGACTACCCTTAAAGAAACAGATGTCCATCATAGCATTTGGTTCACATCCTTAACATGTCATTTATCAAAACAGGCTGCCCTTAGGTTGCATCCAAAATTTAACTGCCGACTCATTCTAATATCTCTTGATGTCAGTTCCCTTCCTCAACCCACAGATGCTGCTGTGCTCCTTTGCAAGATAACGTGTGTACTCTGCAGATACTCTCCAAGGTGACAGAGAAATGAAGAACTGTGTGTGCTTAGTTTTGAAAGAGATTTGGTTTGCCCTACATTGTAGTGTTTCTGGGCCCCAATTCATATGATAATCAAATCTCTCTGCTGTAGTTTGTAGACAATGAGTGTGCCTTTCTGCTGCTGCTTTAGTAAAATTAAGGTACAGCCTTCCCCCTTTATGAAGGCATGTATACTAGAAGTGATTCATAATGGATAAAAGACAGCAATTAAATGCATTGAAATGAATTACAACCCTTTGGAGACATTGAATCTGGTGTTAATTTGGTGATAAACGGTGGCATTTGGAATTCTGTTTAGCTTTATAATTTAACTTTCCAGCTACCCTTCACATTTAAGCCAATTTATGAGAGACAATGATTGGTATGTGAAATATGTAGCTCTTCTAGATATTAGTAGTATACTGTTTATCTTTTCAGATTCAGCAAGCTCTTGATTATGTTCCACAAATAGCCACATTCAGTTCATTTACCTTTAATTCTCAAATTTATCCTGAAAATGTCATACAGATGTAACCTAATAAAAATCACAATATGGCTAATAAGGAAAAAATAACACATATTGTTTGATGGGATATTTACTTATGCTAAGATAGTATAGGTAAAATCCCATCAGTATAACCATTTAGAGAGAGTAGTATAGCCTCAAATTTTCTCATTCTATAATTCTGAAAAATTCTATTCACTCTCTCTATACTTTTTGACCTTTACTCTCTAGTTTATTTTTCCTATAATGTTCTTTTTATAAGTGCATATTCAGATACCACTGTGCAGTTTATAAACTAGAAATATTATTTTAGAGGTAATTTATTTGATATGAAATAGTTTACATAATGTCTCACACATGAAATACAAACGTACGTTCAAAAAAGAAGACACGCAAATCATAATGGGAAAGTATAAAAATGATTGCCAATAAAATCTGTAGTAGTTATAATCTTTATTATAATGCAGCATTTTAAAAATTTATGTTTTAGATAAAAGGAGAGATGGAACACTAAGTAGTTCAACCCCTCCCTACCCCTTGGGACGGACTGAGATGGGTAGTGGAATGATCAGGGAAAGAGTTAGGCTTCCCTGGACATAGCTTGGGAAAGGATTGTCAGCCTTTCAGGAAATCCCTTCATCCCATGTGACAACTCATCCAATACAGGAAGGCAGCAATGGACAATAGGGCAGAGAGATGCCTGGATTGAGAGGTTCAGATAGCACTGTCAATTGCTCACAATTCCTCACAATTATGTGAGGCATGTAGGATATCCAAGAGGAGAATCTAAGTGTCACCAGAGAGATGCAGAAGTGCAGAGAAGCAGGTGGATCCAGAGTCCTGTGGTTGAGATGATCAGGTGCAGCTATGTGGACCCCATAAGTCAAAGCAGCGGGAAATCTATGCCCTGGTACTGCAGCAGGCGCATAGTCTAGGAACCACCAGTCTTATTATCATCAAGTGAATAGTGAAAAAGGCCAATGCTAGAGATATTAAGGATGAACCAAATCAAGTGGATGCCACACAGAATGAAACTAATACCCCATCACAATACACGTGACTTGTATTCCACCCCCAGATAGAAGGGGAGATACCCCGTATGGAGAGTTTGCACTTTTCTTTTTTTTTTTTTTTACAAATAGTTTATTGTCAATTAGTTTCCACATTAACACCCAGTGATCATCCCCACGAGTGCCCTCCTCCATGCCCATCACCCCCTCCCCCCCACACCCATCAGTCCTCAGTTTTTGTCAGCATTCAAGAGTCTCTCATGGTTTGCCTCTCCCCCTTCACCCCACCATTTCCCCCCTTCTTTTCCCCCATGGTCCTCCATTAAGTTCCTCCTAATCCTCCTATACGTGCAAACATATGATATTTTAATGACTGATTATTTACTCTCTTCACCAAAAAATAAAGACTGTTTAAACCTTAAATGTTTAACCTTCAGTCTTAAGTGCTTATGGTGCTAAGGGCTTTTGTTGGTTAAATTCTTGCATCTCACTGGGTTCTACACTCCTATTCCAAAATTACCAGATTTAACAGTGGCTACAGGTGAAGATTAGTTAAGGAAAACATTATAAATACAGTTTTTGGAACATCCAAAGTGTATAAATACCCTTATAGACTATATTTCAATATCTTATTTCTACCTATTTATATGAGCATTTTAGGAAGCCTATAGAAGACATAGATTGTAAAGGAAATAACTTTATTTGGCCACTTTTCTCTGTACACACACAAAACTCACTCATCGCTGCCCAGGCTTTTTTCAGGACTCAGCACTTCCTCCTGCCAGTGGTGGTTAGGGCTTTCATTTGCAAATCACATTATTAGAGCTTTCTAGGGAAAAAAAAAAAGTGATGTCAATGATATCCTCCTCTAGAAATTTCTGATGTTGCTAAGGTTTTCTACTGGTACCATTCTGGGGTACCTGGGTGGCTCAGTCGGTTGAGTGCCTGGCTCCTGATTTTGGTTCAGGTTAGAATCTCGCAGTTTGTGAGACAGAGCCCTGCATCAGGCTCTGCACTGACAGTGCAGAACCTGCTTGAGTTTCTTTCTCTCTCTCTCTCTCTCTCTCTGTGCCCCTCTCCCCCTCAAAATAAAATAAATATTAAAAAAGTATATTGGTACAATTCTTCTTTTTCACTAGATTTACACATCTATTTTTAAATGTTTATTTTTGAGATAGAGAGAGAAAGCGTGCATGTAAGCTAGGAAGGGGCAGAGAGAGAGGGAGACAGAGGATCCAAAGTGGGGTCTGCACTGACAGCAGAGAGCCTGATGTGATGCTCAAACTTACAAACTGTGAAATCATGACCTGAGCTGAAGTTGGACGCTTAACCAACTTCACCCACGTGCCCCAACACATATTTTCTTTTAAGGCCATATATATATTTGTACCAAATCTCATAATCTATATTTAAAAAAAAAAAAAGAATACAGTGTACCACTCTCTAAAGAGGTTATCTGTCTTTCTGGAAAGTTACTCAATTCTCAAACTTTAAACAAATTGATTTCCAAGTCCTCAATCAATTATAAGTACATTTTTAAAATTTTCTAAATAATGCAGAGAAAGTGGAACTCTTTTGCACTGTTGGTGGTAATACAAACTGATGCAGCCACTCTGAAGAACAGTACAGAACTTCCTCAGAAAGTTAAAAATAGGATTACCCTATGATCCAGCAATTGCACTATCAGGTATTTATCCAAAGGATACAAAAATACAGATTCAAAAGGGTAATGCATCCCAATGCTTATAGCAGCACTGTCAGTACTAGGCAAACTATGGAGAGAGCTCAAATGTCCATAAACTAATGAATGGATAAAGAAAATGGATATATATACATATACATATGTATGTGTGTACATATATATATATATATATATATATACACACACACACACACACCATCACAGACACCATATACATAATGGACTATTACTCAGCCATCAAAAAGAATGAAATCTTGCCGTATATACAACAACATGGATGGAGCTAGAATGTGCTAAGCGAAATAAGTAACAGAAAGGCAAATACCATATGATTTTGCTCATAAGTGGAATTTAAGAAACAAAACAGATGAATATATAGTGAGGTGGGGGGAGAAGGAAACAAACCATAAGAGACTCTTAGAGACAGAGAACAAACTGAAGGTTGATGGAGGGAGGTGGATGGGGAATGGGCTAGATGGGTGATGGAGATTAAGGAAGGCACTTGTGATGAGCATTGGGTGTTATACATAAATGATAAATCACTGAATTCTACTCTTGAAACCAATGTTGCACTGTATGTTAACTAACTAGAATTTAAATAAAAATTTGAAAGGAAAGAAAAAATAAATTCCCCAAATAAAATGATGAAATCATTACCATTTTGTAATATCAGGTCACTATGTTTCATAAAGCCATGATTCTCAATAACTTCCCAAGATACAATTACTTAGGAGTGATTTCTTCTAGTAAATCTTATTGTTGGAAGATAATTCCTTCTGCAGGAAACTTTTAGGTTGTCAGCATTCAAAGTTCTATATACATGGACATGTGTATGTGTGTATGTGTGGGTATTCAAGTGAAACTTTTATCTCTGGTTTTGAGTGGTTTATATATTTCTTCTACCCAAATATTAGATAATTAGACATTATCAAAATATGCTACTTTTGAAAAGAAGTTATCTGATGAGGAATATAATGATTCATATTGGAGCATAGGCTTTATGGACAAGCAGATCAGTGTTGAGTCATGGTTCTAGCTGACTGGGTAAGCGAAACAAATTATACAATTTCCTTGGGACCTTTCATTTCTGGATATCTAAACTACATGACAGTGTATGGTAATAAAAATGTTAACCCTATATTGCTGTTGTGAAGATAAAATAAGGTGTAATAATGTGCTTATTACAGTGTGGGACATAAAATGGGTTCTCAATAAAAGTTACTCTCTTTGAAACTGGAACTTCAGATTCTGTGTACCATTGGTGATATGCTTTTGTTTCAGAATCTCTGTTTTAGCTTCCCATAATCAGTTTATCTCTATTTTTCTCTTATTCATCATTTGAGTCTGAACATACTTTTTTATGGTGTATCTTTTCCATTACAGCCAGTGTTTAGGTCTATTCTTTTCTCTCCATGGCCAATTCATTTTGATTTAATGTGGAGAGCTGAAATATTAATTCATTATTTAGATTTTTGGTGTTTAAGAATTATTCTTGAGAATATTTTGGAATTAAACTATTACTAATTATAATAATTGGCACAAGAAGTCTTAGGAAGTATAATATATGGACTCATGTTTGACTCAAGGCTAATACTCAACATGTGCTTATTGAATCAATGTTTTGGAAATTTCTAAGATGTTCATTTTTCATACTGGAAGAAAAATAAGTTTTAAAACACAGTTATAAAAGCAAGCTATTATAAAAGCAAAGTGAAAATATGATTCATAAGAAACATTCTAAAAATAAAGAGCATCAAATAGAAGCAGTATATTCTCTGGCTCCTACACTAAACCATCTTGTGACCTCAGATGAGTTATATCCCCTCCCTAGGTCTCAATTCAAAAATATGTAAAAGGAGGGGTTTGAACTCATGGGTTTTCCAATGTCTGTCCATTTTCTTCACGTATAATTCCTGTGTGAAGCAAATAACATATATTCACAACTAAAATTGCACAGTTTTGATTGTCACCCACTGTAAATGATCTTAAATGTTCTATGAGCCTCAATAAATGTGGAAGTAGAGGTTATAGTAAAGTGGTTTCAGGGCCAAAGTTTAAACCTTAATGATAACTATTATACCAACATTATACACAGGTATCTAGCCCCTAGCTTTTGTATGCTATGAGCCCTAAGAGGACAGGAGCCGTATCTACTAACCTCATGGTTGAATCCTCAACAACTTTTATTGTGTTTGGCTCATAGTAGTTGATGAATAAATGCTTGTTGATTGAGTGGTAAAAATGCCTCCTACATGAATAAGAACACCTAGTTTCAAGGAAATTTTCACTGCAGTTTACTGTTTATTTTTTAAACAAAATGGAATATAATAACACAAAAAATATGTACTGAACCTACTAGGAATCAAGAACTATGATTTTTCCTGGAGATACAAAATCTTAACCCTGAAAAATTGGGCATGACAAACACATAGTTGATTATTTCTTTGTGATGTGAGAAGATAGAAATAAGTAGCACAGGTATATATAGCTAGAGAGGATGTTCTGCCAAGGAGTTTTTGAGGATGTGATCTCCTGAGGTGAATCATGGAGGACAAGTAGAGTATAGACTGGTGAAGAAAGGGAGAAAGGTATTCCAGGCTCAGGTAACACACCATGCATCAAGGCATGCCATTATAAAAATGCTTCTGGCCTCTCCTAAGATTTCTAATTACAGTAGACTAGCCAGTTGGAACACCTACTATATGAGTTCTGAGTTATATAGATGTTAAGCTATTTAGTAATTAACTAGGCTGTGGTGGTTAATCCTAGAGGAAATCCTTATTGAGAATCCACTTAACTGACTAGCTCTTAAGAGGTTGGACTATAGCACAGCAATGGCAGCATTTGGACCAGTGTTTTCAACAAGAAAATAATTACTGGGGAGCCTGGGTGGCTCAGTCAGTTAGAAATCTGCTTCTTGACTTCAGCTTAGGTCATGATCTCATAGTTGTGAGATTGAGCTCCAGCTCTATAATAGGCCCTGCAGAGCCTGCTTGGGATTCTCTCTCTTCCTCTCTCTCTCTGCCCCTCTCCCTGCTCTCTCTCTCTCTCTCAAAATAAATAAACTTTAAAAAACAATTATTAATTTTGAATTGATTGGAATTGAGTATTTTTTTAAGTCTAAAACAAAAATAATAGTCAAGGAAAGCTGGCCATAATAAAGAAAAAGTAATTTTTTTGGTGACATTATGTCATTGACCACGCTATCTGTCAGAGTACCTGTAACACTACAGGCACATAAGGATTCATTCTAGGAGTGTGACTGAAGTTACAGGTAAGCTCCTGGAATGCATCATTCATGTAAAGTTTTTTGAGGATTACAATGTTGGTTTTTGGTTGTGTGTGTGTGTGTGTGTGTGTGTGTGTGTGTGTGTGTCCTATCTTGACTCCCATTTCTTAATTTGACTATGATGCTGGAGATACAGGTTAATTTGAGAACATGAGACTGATAAAGGTTTGTGTGAACATCTAAACTACTCACTCAGATATAGGCAAGAGAGGTACCCAAGAGCATCCAGATGTTGTTCTTAAATGACTCCTTCTCTGTCCTCTGTACATAATATTCTATATTTGGTCCACTTGTTATTCATATCACACACCTTATTTTTATTTCCTTCTTGTATTCCACACTAGACTATACCCTCCTAAGAAAGAGAGGAGTATCTGTCATAGCAATACTCTCTGTACCTTACCCAGGCCTGCCACATTGTAGATACTCACTGATGTTTGTGGAATGAGCTAATGAAAAGCTGTAGTTATGCTCTACATAACTGTGTAGGAACACATGGTCGAGTAGAAGAGAAAATTCTAAAGACTCAATACACTATGCCATAATTTGCTTTGCCTCTCATAAGGGCTTTACTGCAAAACATCTTCCGTTATTCTGCCGTCTGTCTTGAAACCTCTCCTTTATCCATTTCCTGATTACCACTTATTTAAATTACTACCAACAGCAGAATCATTGCTTCTTTTCCTGCTGAGGTGGTATGATTTTAGGCAATCTATTTCTCCATTTGCCCTATCATGGCTTTCTTTGCTCTTCAGAGATGGTGCCTTCACAAAGCAAAAACAGTCCCAAGCCAAAAGCTTTTCTTCCCTAGCATAGTTTCCTTAGATGATCCATCAGAAGCCAAATTCCTCACCACACCAGGCTTATCATGCATTTCTTCAACTGGCAGTTCCACAGCTTTAGTTCTGTCTTGTCCCACCGTGCCCTTTTCCAATTCACGTCAGGAGATAGCATTGTATCAATCAAGAAGGTAGAACACGCTTCCCTACCTACAAACCCATCTGTAATTGCAAACATCACTACATTGTCCCTTCTAGTTTCACAAATGTCTTTTTTTTTTTCCTCTTCAGACCCAAACTCTTGGGCTCTTGACCTCAGTCTCATCTGTTTACCCAAGTTTTTTGCTCTATCAATTATAACACCATTCCTTATGGCTTCATTGTCTTCCTTCCACTGGACCATTCCTTTTAAAATATACATACCCCTCATCCCTAAGGAAAGACTTCCTTTGACTCTATATCCACCAACAAGCTTTCTGCTCTCTTCTCAACCATCATTTTATTTACATAATTGTTTCTCAGTGCTTAATTTATTCCGATTTGGTTTGTACTTTGCTACTACATGGAAACTCCTCAGCCAAAGCTTACCTGCCAGTAATCTCCAAATCCAGAGGTCAGAGCATCACTCTGCCATAAATGATATGGTGGAACTTGCTGCTTAATTCTTTTTAAATTATTGGTTTCCATTATACTCTTCCCTCTGCCCCACCCCTGCCACATTCTTCTTATTTTGAACCACTCATTCTCAGTCTACCTGTTGGTCTATTTCTCCCTAGTTCACATCTTAAATATTGGTGTTTTCCCAAGGATTCTGCACTATGTCCTCTTCACTTCTCTTTATCCTTCCTTTCTCTGGTGACCTCGCCAGTTGTCATGGCTTTACCTGCCCCCTATACAATATGACTTCAGTATATTGATACTATCATTGCTCCTCCTCTGGGCTTAATATAATCAACTGTCTACTATACCTCCTGGACATCACCATATAGATATTTCCTACAAATCAAACACAACATTTCAAAGCTGATGTCTTTATTTACATATTAACTCCAGATTTATTCCTCTTATGTATTCTTTATTATGATGCATTCTGCATTATCCACTGAATGACCCCAAGCAGAAACCTGGTGAGTTTGTACACTACTTCCACTCTACCACTCTCTATATTTGTGCCAGTCGGGGTTTGATCAGAAAAACAGAACCACTAGGGATGATACAAAATGTGGATTTATGGGGGAATTTGACCCTACGATCTGTGGGACCTGGTTAAATAGTTTATATATGGCTGTTCCTTCTACATCTGGAGCTGGAGCTGGCTCAAGAAAAGTGAAGGGAATCTGGTGGGAATCGAAGGGCTTGTGGGTCCAGCAGCTGCTCAAGTCAGTAAGGTGAGCCAACATATCAGTAACAATGTGTCTGAGCTGCAACTGTGCCCAGCACACCCACTGACATCCCCAGCCTAAAAAGAATGTTACTGCTGTTTCATTTTTGTGTTCCAAATCTCACACAAATGTTTCACATCATTCATGCTAAGTTCTGTACAGAAGGGACTTCTGAGAAACATTGTTCCAGCTTAGCTAAATTGACACACTAGAAACTCATCACAGTATCCAATTAGTCAAATTCTGCCAATATATTTTTTATGTTTATTTATTTATTGCAGGGGAGGGGGAAATGCAGAGGGAATCCCAAGCAGGCTCTCCACTGTCAGCACAGAGCCCAACGTGGGGCTCAATCTCATGAGCTGTAACATGGTTACCTGATGTGAGCTGAAATCCAGTCGGACACTTAACTGCCTTAGCCACCCAGGTGCCCCACCATCCTGCCAATTACTAAAATTTCTGTTTTGTCCACATTTTTGCTGATATAACCCCATTCAATTTATAATAACTTCATTCCTAATGCAGTAGCCTCTTCTGTTTTCTTGCATCCAATCCACCTCACATCCCTGAATCTATCCTTCATAGACCCATCACTCAGCTCTTCCTGTAAAAGTCAGATCTGACAGTAGTAACACACACAGGCCCCATAGTTCCCACACAATTAAGCCCAAGTACTTTAGCCTGATGCAAAAACCTTTAAGAGTGATCAGTACCTCTATAAGCCTCATGTCCATTACTCTTTGCCTTGAAATTTAGCAATTCTGCACTGTATTTAGTCTCTGTTCCCCCAATCACATAAATTTATAAATTTGCTCATGTCATACCTTCTATCTCAACTACTCCCATCCAATCCTTACCCCATACACAGTTAACTGGGACAAATCATCCTTATCCAGCTTAGACACACTTTTATTTGGAAAATCTTTCACTTTCACATCCATGCTTCCCCTTGGGCTGGCTTAACACACCCTGATTTAAGATTTTTCAGCAATCACACCTTGGGCATTTCACTTTCATATCAAGCACTGTATTATTTTGAAATTATTCATGTGTCCTTTCCACTCTTGGGCAATAAGTTCCTTTAGGATAATGTCTAGGATAGGTTTATTTTCTTTTCTTCCCAGGCCAAGATTGAGTTTGGTGCATAAAATATATTCAACAGTGTTTGCTAAGCCAAAGTGAAGTGACAGGGTCTCCCTATGTTCAAAAAAAAAAAAAATCTATTTTGGAACTGGCCTTGAGATATTAAGAAGGGAAAAAGGAGAAGAAAATGTACTGCACTGTATTTTATGTCCAGGAATAACTATTACCTTATCTTCTTCCAACATGTACTTCTCTCTGAGATTTGAATGAGATAAGAAAATTAAGCTCTTATAAAATTATAATGGTTTTACTTTATATGAAGAGATAATAGCTTCATAGAAAGTTTATATTTTTCTAAAATTTTTACATTGAAATAGATATGCTCACTCAAGAAAATTAGCTGAAAATATAGATTTATAAGAACTCAACTTGTCAGATACACAACAAATATATGAAATCTAAAACTTTCACTTACACTAGCAACAAATAGTTAGGAAACATATTGAAACAAATAATTTTATTCCTAATCACAGAGAAAATACCTAGAAGTAAACTTAATAAGAAATACAAAGGATTTTTATAAAGAAAACTACAAAGATTAACTGAGGTACATTAAGGGAGATATAAATAAATGAGGACTAACATGTTTCATATAAGAAGAGTTACTCTTTGGCTAAAATGAGCAAATCAGAGAACTCTAGATGCTGGCGAGGATGTGGAGAAACGGGCACCCTCCTACACTGTTGGTGGGAATGTAAACTGGTGCAGCCCCTCTGGAAAACAGTGTGGAGGTTCCTCAGGAAACTAACAATAGAACTCCCTTATGACCCAGCAATAGCACTGCTAGGAATTTACCCAAGGGATACAGAAATGCTGAGGCATAGGAGCACATGTACCCCAATGTTCATAGCAGCACTCTCCACAATAGCTAAAACATGGAAAGAGCCTAAGTGTCCATCAACAGATGAATGGATCAAGAAGATGTGGTTTATCTATACCATGGAATACTACATGGTAATGAGAAACAGTGAAATCTGGCCATGTATAGCAACATGGATGGACCTTGAGGGGGTTATGCTGAGCGAAATGAGTCAGGCAGAGAAGGACAAATATCATATGTTTGCACGTATAGGAGGATTAGGAGGAACTTGACAGAGGAACAAGGGGGAGAAGAAGGGTGGAAATGGTGGGGGAAAGAGAGAGAGGCAAACCATGAGAGACTCTTGAATGCTGACAAAAACTGAGGACTGATGGATGTGGGGGGGGAGGGGGGGATGGGCATGGAGGAGGACACTTGTGGGGATGAGCACTGAGTGTTATGTGGAAACTAATTTGACAATAAACTATTTGTAAAAAAAAAAAAAAAAGAAGAGTTACTCTTTAAAACAGTGTCAATGCTTGTTATTGTAATTAATAGGTTTAAGGCAATTCATTCAAAATATAAACATTTAAAGACCTTTACAAAATCATTTAAATGAATATGTATGTAAATCTTTTAAAGAAGAAGAGTTATTATGGACCCAATTTCTCTGATAGTTTAAAGTGTATTATAGAACTAAAATGAAAACATTGTAGAAATAAATGAAAGATTAACAGAATGGAAAAATAGTTCTAAAGCATAAACTAATATGTGTAGGAAATCAAAGATAATGGCAGCATTTTAAATCAGTGGAGAAAGAAGCATAGTTCAATAATCTATGTTGGGACAATGGCTTTTATATGCAAGATAAAAATGAAATAGACTTCTGCTTTCTTTTCAAAATCTAAAATATATTCCAAATGGATGAAAGGACTAAATGTATTAAAAAATAGAGGAGAGATGATCTAATTCAATATTTGCCAGCCAGGAGTGGTTTTGTCCTCCAGGGGAAACTTGGCAATGTTTAGAGATATTTTGGCTTATTACAACTTGGGGAAGGGGGTGGGGTGCTATAGTCATATAGTTTTTACTACATGTAGTTTTTCACTACATCCTAAGCCAAGGATGCTGTTAAACAGGCTACAATGCACAGGAAAGTCCTTCATAATAAAGAACTATCCAGTTTAAAATGTCAGTAATGCCATTGAAGGAAAAATCCTGATCTTACCAAAAAGGCAAAAATCAATAGTAGTTAACAATTTATAATATTAGTATACTTAATATTAGGAACCAAAGTGACAAAGAGGTGACTGGGCTTTTTAGAGGATAAGAAATGTGACTTTTAGGGTGACTTCAATTAGAATTGGGAATGGGGTATATCAGAGTCCAATCAAAAGAAACCATCCAGTGATTTGAACAGGAAATATTTAATTTAAAAGAAAAATAATTAAGTATAA
The DNA here is from genome assembly GCF_003009895.1 of Hyaena hyaena. NCBI lineage: Eukaryota > Metazoa > Chordata > Mammalia > Carnivora > Hyaenidae > Hyaena > Hyaena hyaena. Next base: position 361,896 of record NW_024081521.1, on the reverse strand, counting down.
TTGGAATTGGAATAATGAAGAGTTGGCTTGCAAGAGGTAAATTCTAAAGAATATAAGAATAACAATGTTGGGAGCAGTCACTACCCCTAGAGCTGAAATAGCACCCAAAGGAGAGGCCTCCCAAAATAATGATGCAGATTTTTAGGAGAGGATACTGCTCCCTGGATGGCAAAGAAGGAGCTCTGGATCCATGCCAGCACAACTTGCTAAAAATCTATGGTCCAGATTTCAGTGGTTAGGGTCTGTACATCAGCTTTAATTATAGTGGTAGAACTTTGTCTCTCCTGCATTTCTTTACCTATGGCAAAGACTAGAAAGAGACTATGATAGATTGTTCCCTACTGGACTTCTCCCTGCTGACATTTAGAATCCATACTCTGTGGTTCCTGGTTCTAGACCTTTGTGATACTCAGGTGCATTTTTTACTGTTTAGTTGTGTGAGATACTTCTATGTTCTTTGATCTGTTCCTCTTCTTTGCAAAAGGGAAGGAAAAAGGGAGGAAAGAAAGGAAAAAAACAATTTAAAATAGCAAATGACATGAATAAAATTTTTAAAATAAATATTCAAATGGTTAATAAACTTGAAAAATGGTTCGATCTTCTCAGTTTCTAATTCCTAACTGTATAATACTTCTAAGCATTAAAGAAGGTTTTGAAAGGTTATATGAAGTTATAATGTTCTCTATCCCCCTTTTTAGTACCTAATTCTTTCATCTCATAGATCATGATTTCAGTTGTGAGTTGGTGTTAGATAAATTAATCTCATATATATAATTTAAAGTTGATTACACCATTCAGTGGTACGGATTGGGGGAAAAAACTGTAAGAGGCAAGCATTTAACAACAGAAAATCAACTAGGGAGCATAAAAGTTGAAAAATGCAAAAATAAATATCTTGTCTGCCTGAATTAATTGATCTAATCAAGAAGCATGCTGTTGTTGATGCCACCATTACTGTGATGTACCCACGGGGAAAGCTGAAGGCTTTGTTTGCACTTGTGCTAAATGCTATCACAGGATTTATTATCATAGAACTGACACATTTGTAAAACACTGCATTAAAATTAACTAAAAACTGTAACCAGGGAATTGAGAAATGAAGACCAAATATTCAGCATAGCAAAGAGCTTTAATTATCTAAATATGAGAAAGCCACTATGATAAATAATAGCCACTAAATTTTTTTTTTTTGAGAACTTACTAGATGGTAGGCACAGTGGCTAGTGCATTGTCTCATTTCATCAGCTTAGGAAGTTGGTACCATTATTATCCCCATTTACAGATGAAAAAACTAAGACTAAAGGGATGAAGGTAGTAATAGTTTTTGGATTCTAAATCTGATCTATCTGACCACAAAATGCATGCTTATTAGATGAAATATGGGTATCTTTATACCCATTAATTTTGAGTTATATAATTTTTTTTCTGGTTTTAAAAGTAAAACTTGTTCTGTTTAGGAAAAAAATAAACATTTTAAAGTACAAACAAAACAAATTAACGTATTGTCATATTTCCTTCTAGCAGTTTTTTGGGTGAAATCTTCTTAGAATCAAACTCCAGAAAACTTGTAGCAGTTTCTAGAAGTTTTTAAGAAGGCACATTTTCTTGTCCCCCTGACTATAATAACTTCTGGCTGTTATTTAAAAAAATTTTAATGATGATTTATTTTTGAGAGAGAGAGATAGACGGTGTGAACAGGAGAGGGCCAGGGAGAGAGGGAGACACAGAATCTGAAGCAGGCTCCAGACTCTGAGCTGTCAGCACAGAGCCCGATGCGGGCTGTGAGATCATGACCTGAGTTGAAGTAGGAAGCTTAACTGACTGAGCCACCCAGGTGCCCCCTGGCTATTATTTAATTTTGACATTTATAGAAAAAGTAGTGTCTTCTTGTCTTTTAATTTATTCCCTTATTTTTTATTAGATTGATTTTATTCCAAGCTCTTAAATAGGCCCTGATTAGCTCAAACAAAAGAATTTTTAAAAAGAATACTAGATTGCCTACAACATTGAAAATACAGTTGACTAATCTGATTTCAGTTGAAATTGGGTGATTCTGGAGATATAGGAAGCATGAACTGATGGGGAGTTTCTTGAAGGTGGTGCTGTTTGAACAATTCAACCTTGACTTTTTCTTTGGAAAGAATGTTGATTGCCCTAGTTTGTGTGAAGAGGTGTCCATTTCCAGGAAGACTGATGAGCTATGTCACCCTGAAAGGAAACAGACAAAAAGAACAGACAACCTCACACGTGAATAAACAATACCTCATATATATACTGGCTATTGGTACCTCTCCGTTTAGGGAACTGCTTCTTTCTACATGCCTTTGACTTTCTCAACTGCTATGCTTATTCTTTCCTTATCAAGTTATAATGTCTTCTTTTATATTAAGAAAATACAGCCCATATTTTTCATATTCATTATAAATCTTTCTTCTTCCTAGTTTGATTTTGCATTAAAAATTTGAATACGGGAGCTTATTTGTAAAAGTTTTTAATTTTTATAGAGATAAGTAAATACATTGCTTATGTTAACATTCCTGCCCTCACTTCTTGTGTTTACAGTTATTCCCAGCCTAATAATCTATTTAAATTTATTATCATAGCTACTATATGTGGTGCTTTATCTTATTATTTGTATGTATTTTCTTGCATTTTGCTTATTATGTTTTTCTCTTTTTTTCCCCTTTTACTCTATGCTGCTAGTCCTTATCCTGTCTTGTATTCCAATTTAACCAACTGGTCTTTTGCCCATTCCTGTATTCAGAAACTGCCACTTCACACCCCAATGTCAATAATTGCAACTTGAATGTTTTATTTCTCAATATTTAGATACTTTGACAGACTTCCCAAATCCTCTGAGTCTAGGAGATATCCCATGAACCAAAAATTCTATTAGAAACACCAGCACTATCCTTGTCATTGCTGCCTATTCAGTGATCTTCATTCTGTTCTATTCCCATGAAGAGATGACCCCATCTCTTCTCTCCTTCTTGTTCGAAGTTGAGGGACAAGAGCGAAGCAGTCCAAACCCTGGAGAAAAGTTATCTTCTGAGAGCAACACAAATAAGAATCAACGCTATACCTGGTACAAAGTAGCATGTCAGAACTACACATTGTCTGAATTTCAAATAGAATTTAAATAATTAATGGCATTAAACATAGCCTGAATATCAAATCTTTTTTTTAAATTTTTTAATGTTTTATTTATTTTTGAGAGAGAGAGAGTATGAGCAGGGGAGGGTCAGAGAGAGAGGGAGACACAGAATCTGAAGCAGGCTCCAGGCTCTGAGCTGTCAGCACAGAGCCCAATGCAGGACTCGAACCCATGAACAGTGAGATCATGACCTGAGCCCAAGTCGGATGCTTTACCGACTGACCACCCAGGTGCCCCCTGGATATCAAATCTTAAAAGGATAATTATTTTAAATATCTGACTAAGGAAGCCTTCAAATATATGCGAAAGTAGAGAAAATAAACATTTTTTAGTTATTTTTAATTTTCTTTTGAGAGAGAGTGCACATGGGGGTGGAGGAGGGGGGGAGAGGGACAGAGAATCCCAAGCAGGTTCCATGCCCAACATGAAACCCCATCTCATGACACTGAGATGACCTGAGCTGAAATCAAACGTCGGATACTTAACTAACTAAATTACACAGGCACCTTGAGAAAATATTTTAATGAAACTTTCTTGTGCCCATCTCCTGGTTTCAACAACTAGCAAGATATTCAGAGCACTCCTTAAGTGATTAGCATGTCAAAATAAGGTAATTGGAAACATTTTTCTCAGCAGTTTTCATAGCAAAACACTCCTACAAGATCTCAATGGCTGCTATAAGCCTCTTCCAGCTAACAGTGTCAAGTTCATTTCTCCCATCATCCATCAATATCTGTACAAAATTGCGGAAGACAGAAAGTAAAAGAGATATTCATATATCTGGAATCCATGGGGATTCATGAGCAATACAAGAATATACAATGGAAATTTAAAATAGAAATGGACTCAAGTTTCTATGGCTCTGCCATTTCCTGGCAGTGTATCCTTGGGCACATTAAAGTTGTGGCACTGTTTTCTTCTCTAAAAAATGAAAATAATATATATTTCTTAAGGTTTATTAAGAATCAAGTGAAATTTTGTATTTCTACACTCCATACAATGCCTTCTTTGTGATATTTAGTAAAAGTAAATCTTCCCCATTCAAAACAATTTAAATAGATATCCAGAATTCACTTGTTTATTATGAACTTCTAGCTAACCATGCCAAATCCAGTCATTTTTAACAGTTTTACTTTTTGTTTAATCTAAGGCTGAGCTCTGAGGCCAAGTTTAGGGCATAAACTGTCAAAGCAACCTGAAGGAGTAGCAGGAGACTACTAAGGATAAAGGTCTGGAGGTATCTAGCCAACAAAGATTTTATGTAGAAGGACCAGATGAGTCAAGTTCCAAACTAGACAGAAGAAAGTAACCAAACTATGGTTCTCACATAGGAAACTAGGGAGAACTTTTTAGGTCTATTGTAAAGAAAACACTGCTGTCTTTACAATATTTAAAAAGAAAGGAAGAAAAAAAGAAAGAAAGAAAAAGAAAAAATGAAAAGAACCTGAAATTTATTTCAATCTGTTGGATTACTACAACAGTTAATATTGTGGTTTTTTTTATAAAGATGCCATAGCAACATTTAAACAGAAAGATTTGTATGATGCATATTAAATTTTAAAAGACAAAAGTGTGCGTATAGCATAGGCACAGCCATATAAAATGTTGATTTATGAGAATAAGGAGTAAACAAGGCCAGAAAAAATGAAACTACTACTATGTTAAGATGCTGGGACTGCTTTTCCTTTTTTTCAATTTTCTTTGTTATAAAATTGTGCCATAAATAAAATGTTAAGAAATAAGAGTCTATGGTGTTGAAAGAAGGCTGAGCGAGATCACAGTCTATCAGAAGGTACAAGCCTCAGTAAGAGTTTTGGGCGAAGACAGAGTCTTGAGGAAATAAGCACAGGGGGATTTACTAAGCTAAGAAATAAGAGCTAATTTATTATTTTTATTACTCAGCTAATAAACAATAAATTTTATTATTCACACACTCATGAAGTCAGGACTTAGAACTTCCTCCATCACCAGCAGAAACGATAGTCAGCTTATAGTCATTGCTTCCATAGGATAGGAAAGGAAGAATTTTCTCTGACATATTCACTAGTACCTCACAAATTTTCTTTTGAAGACTCTCTAACTTTGGTAATAGCCAGGGAGTTTTCCATCTTCACCTTTTCTCAACCCAGTATCTAACTGTCTAACCTTTCTTTTCCTTGTTTCCAAGTCTTTCCCCAACTCTGCCTAATTTCCTGTTCTCATTCAGGAAAAGTTAGTTTGGTTGCTGCCCTGAACTTCCAGTTACCAGAATCTACTCTTCTAGGAAGGCACTAGAGATTGAAGAATATATTTTTTTCTTTTTTCATTGTCATTGAATACCTTTTTATTTGCTTATAATCAATCAATATGAAGTTTTTAATCTCTAATACGTATAAGTGACAGAAAAATGTAATTAGAAGACACTGCATTTCCTAGATGTAAAATTACCATTCCTATTTTATTTTGGAAATGAAAGTGTGTGAGAACTTTAAAGTTTAAAAAAATTATGCAATTTGGCATTTTTAACATGGTTGTGCTACTTGCCTAGTCATATACTTCATCTAGAAATGTGGCATAATGGTCAAAAAAGAAGTGGCATTAATCAAAAAGGGCACCTTAGTAAACTTAAAAATATATATATGAAGCAGAAAAAACCTGCCATTCATGCATTGCTAATGAACCTAGGCATTATACAAATAAAACATGGGAGTTCTAGCTTTTGATTCCTAACAAATGAATTTTGTACCCTGGTGGAATAGTTATTGCTTTTGAATATGCTGCAATTCATTTTTCATCGCCCAAAATTCTGTAGCCTAAAACGGGAAGGAAAGTACATCTTTCCCCATGAGGGATTGTGACAATTTCTTAATTATAATTGAGGAGCTCTCTGAAAATGAGTAAGTGGTACATAAATTATTTAAGCCCATATTCACCTTCAGGGTAAGGAAAAAGTGGAGCTTTTTCAGTTCTCCTTACATACTATTTTTAGATAGACACTAGACTAACTGCTCTAAAAAACAACCCTAAAATTTCAGACACTTAATGAGATAAAGATCTATTTTTCACTTACATCACAGTCAGAAAGTTCTGTCTCCCATGGTCATTTAGGCATGCAGGCAAATATATTCTCCCTTTAGTTTCTCTGTCTTCTAGGGCCTTGATGCCCTTTATTGGTCCCTCCATTTGGTCAAGAGATAAGAAAAGTGTGTGGATATGTGTGTGTATGTCTGAGAAGGAGAGACAAAACAGAGACAAACAGACATACAGACAACCAGAAAGAGACAGACAGAAGAGGCTGTAACGTTCAGAGCCTCGTAGGACTGGAAGTGGTGCCTCACATTTGTTCATCTACATTTCTTTGGTGAGAATCCAGGTGCAGACTCATTAACTGCAAGGGGCCTGGGAAAGATTGTCAGTGTGCCCACAAACAGAAATATTGGACAGCAACAACTTGTCAAGACACATGAAAGACTCTTCTCAACATTTCCTGGGATATGAGGCAGTGCTGAAGCCCACAGAAAAGATCTCACAGGGGTTCAGAATCATTTAAATTACTGTCACCATCCTACAACTTTAGATATCAGAAAAAAAGAAATAACAGATACTATGGTTTAAAAATCTAGTTAATGATATAGCTGCAATAGTACTTCAAGTCTCTTAATTCCTAGTTCAGTGTTCTTTTCACTATACCCCATGTCTTCTCAAAAATTAACATGGTATAGAGATTTCATTTCATATGGGGTAACTCTGGAAGACAAAATGAGAACCGAGTGGTTACAGTCAAAGAGAAATTATCTACATGCAATCTGTGATGTATAGTTGGTCAAAGAAAAATGGGCTGCCTCGTAAAATAATGCATTTACCTTTAGTGGAATATTAAGTGAAAGCTCCATGGCCAGTTGTTGGGATGTGCCTGAAATAAAGATTTGTATCAGATAAACTTAGTGATTTTTTTCAACTGTAAAAACTATAAAAAACAAAACAGAACAAAAAATGATCTCTTTTCATTTTTCTTTTGTGGCCAGAAATGTAAATATTTCATGATTGTCTTTATAGGAAAGATGTTCATCCTAATAAAAATATAATATTTCATGACAAATGCCTTTATCTTTTATTTTAAAGTTTTTGGTCTCTTCACACACACACACACACACACACATTTTGAAACTTTACCTAAAGTAACCAAAATCAAAGTCAAAGATGGCAACACTTAATCTAAATGCAGGGAAGAGAAATGGTTAAAATCTTAGTACTGCCCAAAACCTATGGCAGTCCTTACCAAGGCCAAATATTTTGTAGGTATTGATGCCATTAGCCTCACCAAAAATGGGGCACTGAGAGAAAAAAATTAACAAGGATGTTAATTCATCCTGTCTGTCCTTTGGAACACGCAAAGTACTACTTCTCTGATACAATATCCTTGTAAACACTCTGATGAGATCCACTAGCAAGAAGACAAGTTCTTATCTAAGGATGAATTTGCAAAATATACCTGATCTCTCCAGATAGTATTAACCTTCAAAATAAAAGTTATTTTAGCAGCCAAAAGCGGGCTTACTTGAGAATAGCAGAATTGCAATCAAGACATGCAAACTATGACCAAACCTTAGGCAAGTCCCACAAGCAAAAGAGAGGAACACTATTTTGTGGAGAAGAAGCAGGAAGTTGGGGGGAGATGTTTTGAATAAAAGGACATTGAAGAAAAGCAAGAGCTCAGGGTGGTAACATTTTTTCATTGGCTGAGTTGCAAGAGTAGTTGAATTCTTGTAGAAGATTCAGTGTACATCATTGCCTGTTGGGGCTTCTCACTGATTATTCTTTCCTGTTGAGGATTCTTCTGGTTAGGGTCTGTGATTGACAGTTCTTCCTATAACTGATGTTGAGTGACAAGGCCTCTCCTTCTAGCCTCCTGCTTCATTTTAGTGAGGTTTCCTTTTATTAATTTTCATATTAACTTATCAAACCTAGAATTGTATGGAGTTATGGGATATAGGTGAATACAGAGGCTCTCTACTAACCTAATAATAGAACATACAAACTAAGAAACCCCAAACTTAGTGGCTTGCTCTTTGACGTCCTGAACCGCATATAGTTGGTGTTCATCACTCTGAACCAAAACCTATATCATGGTATTTCAGTGGCTGGCACAGAGTAAATTCTCAATAAATGCTATACCTTATTATTATCACTACTACACAGGTTCTGTCTTCAGATTAAACTAAGAAATATTATCTGTTGCATGCATAAACAGTTGCCAAATGATACTCAGATCTTGACACAACAGGTGCTTCTCTCATGATAATTTAGAGTAGAAAACAAATTAAATATCAATAATAGGGAAATGTTTAATATAATTTATTAAGACTTAATTATTAACATGATAATTATAAATTCTGTTAAGTATCATATTTAAGGAAAATTGGTCTCAGAAGTATGACCCCAATCAAATTATATTGCCTCTTTGTGGCTCATTTTCTTCATTCTCAAAAATCTATGAATTAAATAAGATACTGCATATAAAACATTTTAATAGTGTCTAGCAAGCACTAGGATATGCTCAATATATGTTAACTCTTAGTGTATACGTTATAGGAAGCAAAATTTAACATTAAAGCATATTTGAAAAAGGGGTAAATACCACTAACTATTACATCTTCCTAAACAATTTTACTATTTTCTTTTAGTCTTTGCCCATGTATACTTACATTGTTTATATCACTCTAATTAGAGTATGCTTTGAATTGTTTTGTAAAGGCAAATTACAAAAGTGATTCTATGCCACAATCCTTACATTTAAAGTCCTGAAAATATTTCCAAAACACAAGGGAAACAGGTAAAACACTTAATTTATTGTGCTGTAAGGAGTGTTGGATGGTTTTCTTCCCATTTGATTTGGGTTAATGTCGTTAGTGCAATAAGGGGTGAAAAAAGTTAATTCTTAAAATTGATACTGCTCAAAAAGCATTGACTCATGAAGGATCCCAAAGGACAAAACATGATTTCCACAATACTTGCTATCATCTTATTGCTTATGTACTTGTGAATAAAGGTGGCTAAGAAATCGTTTATTTGATAGTATATTTCATGTCAGACTTTCAGAATAGAACAAAAATAAATTTGAAAAGCAATTTCAAGGAGACCATTCACTAGAGCAGACATGTTTTCCCATAATATTCTAATCTGCCATCATGACTGTTCCTTTTATCAAAATCAAATTAATAAATATCTTAATCCACCCAGTAGTCATATGTTACATCAATAGAATGACCTCCATTACAAGTGTAGCTAAAGTGACAGGGCTCTCTTCATTAATAACAGTCTATATGTTCAATGACAGGTAATTGATAATACTTTTAAAAATCATTTTACCTAACCCATTATAGCTATCGTTTTTTTATTCCACTTAGCAGGTGCATTTATTATTAAGCCTATGCTCTCTAAATGGAAAGGAAATATCCTATACTGACATGCACTTTTAAGTGCATTGTATTTATTATGTCATTTAGCTTTAACAATACTGTTTGAGATAATTATGTGCTTTAAAAGGCGAAGACATGAAGGTTAAGCTTACATAGACAGTAAGCAATACACTAAATATATTAATACAGATATGATGGGCTTCAAAGACCCAATATTTTTTCAACATAAAGATTAATAAACAATGTTCCTTGTGAAATTGCATGATCACATCTTTTTGTCTAAATTTCATAGTGAAAAGAATACTTTAGAGCTTTCAAGTTCACATAAGATAACAGCAGTCTTCTTAATCCAAATCTCAACCTGCATTCTCCAAAAGACATACAGATTAACAAGAAGAACAAATAAAACTATTCATGGCCTACATGTACAGCTTAACTAAGAGAAAATTCTATAAAATACAATTAGTATGTAAGTATGTAAATATACATTCTAAGATTGCAGTATCTTCTTCATAGCCAATACTGAAGCTGAGAGTAAGGAGAAGATTGGGAAAAAAGAAGACAGGTGAATCCCACCCAGAATGGGAAAATACTGAGAATATGTCCAAGACGTCTTAGATCAGATTCCTGTCTATCGAGTTATCAAAAGGCAGGGACTTCAAAGTGCATAATTTTGGAGATAGTAATCTTGGGAAGGTATCATTTAAGGAGTGATATATTTTAAGACTGTGTCACATAGAACACCCGACAGACTCCACCAGAAGCCTACTAGAACTGATCCGTGAATTCAGCAAAGTTGCAGGATACAAAATCAACATACAGAAATCGGTTGCATTTTTATACACTAACAATGAAGCAACAGAAAGAGAAATCAAGAACTGATCCCATTCACAATTGCACAAAAAAACCATAAAATAGCTAGGAATAATCCTAACCAAAGATATAAGAGATCTGTATGGTGAAAACTATAGAAAACTTATGAAGGAAATTGAAGACACAAAGAAATGGAAAAGCATTCCATGCTCATGGATTGGAAGAATAAATATAGTTAAAATGTCATTACTACCCAAAGCAATCTACACATTCAATGCAATCTCAATCAAAATTGCACCAGCATTCTTCTCAAAACTAGAACAAACTATCCTAAAATTTGTATGGAACCACAAAAGACCCCGACTAGCCAAAGTAATATTGAAGAAGAAAACCAAATAGGAGACATCGCCCTCCCAGACTTTAGCCTCAACTACAAAGCTGTCATCGTGAAGACAGTGTGGTATTGGCACAAAAACAGACACATAGACCGATGGAATAGAATAGAGAACTCAGATAATGACCCAAAAATGTACAGCCAACTAATCTTTGACAAAGCAGGAAAGAGTATCCAATGGAAAAAAGACAGCCTCTTTAACAGATGGTGTTGGGAGAACTGGACAGCAACATGCAGAAGACTGAAACTAGATCATTTTCTCACACCATGCACAAAAATAAACTCAAAATGGACAAAGGACCTGAATGTGAGACAGGAAACCATCAAAACCCTAGAGGAGAAAGCAGGAAACAACCTCCCTGACCTCAACCACAGCAATTTCTTACTTGACACATCCCCAAAGGCGAGGGAATCAAGAGCAAAAATGAACTATTGGGACCTCATCAAGATAAAAAGCTTCTCTTGCATGGCAAAGGAAACAATCCATAAAACTAATAGGCAAATGATGGAAAAGATAGTTGCAAATGACATATCAGATAAAGGGCTAGTATCCAAAATCTATAAGGAACTCACCAAATTCCACACCCGAAAAACAATCCAGTGAAGAAATGGGCAGAAGATATGAGTAGACACTTCTCCAAAGGGGACATCCAGATGGCCAACAGACACATGAAACGATGCTCAGCGTCCCTCCTCATCAGGGAAATGCAGATCAAAACCACACTGAGATACCACCTCACGCCAGTCAGAGTGGCTAAAATGAGCAAATCAGAGAACTCTAGATGCTGGCGAGGATGTGGAGAAACGGGCACCCTCCTACACTGTTGGTGGGAATGTAAACTGGTGCAGCCTCTCTGGAAAAGTGTGGAGGTTCCTCAAAAAGTTAACAATAGAACTCTCCTATGACCCAAAAGCATTGCTAGGAATTTACCCAAGGGATACAGGAGTGCTATTAAAAAAAACTATTAAAAAAAAAAAAGAGTCCAACTTTGGCTCAGATCATCATCTCACAGTTCGTGAGTTTGAGCCCTGCATCAGGCTCTGTGCTGACAGCTCACAGCCTGGAGCATGATTCGGATTCCGTGTCTCCCTCTCCCTCTGCCCCTCCCTCACTTTCTCTTTCCCTCTCTCAAAAATAAACAAACATTAAAAAAAACTCACAAAATTATTTCCTAACCTGCTAATGTCCAAACTTAACACGAGTTTAAACTGGGAACTCATATTAAAGTGTCACCTGGGAGTACAGTATTTAGTTCAATTATTGTAATATTCTATTTCCAAATGCATCATATTTTCAAGGGAAATAAAATAGAATAGACTCTTATAAAGTTAATGAAAATGTTATTCTTTTATGTTTTTTCATTGAAAAAATATTGTGACACAGTCTTAATTTGTTTTCTTAAATAGTTTATTGTCAAGTTGGTTTCCATATAACACCCAGTGCTCTTTCCCACAAGTGCCCTCCTCCATGCCCATCACACCCCTCCCCCTCCCCCCCAACTCCCACATCAGCCTCAGTTTGTTCTCAGCATTCAAGGGTCTCTCATGGTTTGCCGCCCTCCCTCTCCCCCACTATTTTTCCCCTTCTTCTCCCCCATGGTCCTCCGTTAACTTCCTCCTAATCCTCCTATACGTGCAAACATATGGTATCTGTCCTTCTCTGGTGATTTATTTCACTCAGCATAACACCCTCAAGGTCCATCCATGTTGCTACACATGGCCAGATTTCATTCTTTCTCATTGCCATGTAGGATTCCATGGTATAGATAAACCACATCTTCTTGATCCATTCATCTATTGATGGACACTTAGGCTCTTTCCATGTTTTAGCTATTGTGGAGAGTGCTGCTATGAACATTGGGGGACATGTGCCCCTATGCATCAGCACTCCTGTATCCCTTGGGTACATTCCTAGCAGTGCTTTTGCTGGGTCCTAGTGGAGTTCTATTGTTAATTTTTTGAGGAACCTCCACACTGCTGTCAGGTTTTCTATGTAGAGTAACATATCATCTGCGAAAAGTGAAAGTTTGACTTCTTCTTTGCCAATTCTGATGCCATTTATTTCCTTTTGTTGTCTGATGGCTGATGCTAGGACTTCCAGCACTATGTCGACAACAGTGGTGAGAGTGGACATCCCTGTGGTGTTCCTGATCTCAAGGGGAAAGCTCTCAGTTTTTCCCCACGCCCTGCCTCATTTCCAGGTCCCAGTCCGTCCGTGGACTTTGTTTATACAGCCAGAAACAGTCCCGCAGGTCGCTGCTTCCCTGCTGCCTGGGATTGAGTGGGGGGTGGGAGAAGTGTCACAGCCTCAGATCTGCCAATGTCAAGCAGCGATACAACCTGGGATCCGAGGCCTCCATGCCCGCGTGCATTTGGGGAACGTAGCAGCTTCAGGCCCAAGCCGCCGCCGCTGCCGCCGCACTGCCACTGCCCCAAAGTTGGACTCTTAACAAACTGAGTCACCCAGGCATCCCTGTGGTGTGTGTGTGTGTGTGTGTGTGTGTGTGTGTATTTTGTGGGAACTATTTTGGCAATATTATTTAGAATATTTGAAAGTATCTGAAGATTAATAACTATGAATTTCCATTTTGTCCAAGAGTTTTACAGGGCCTGGAAAGTGTTCAGCAGTAGACTATTCAATGAAAAGGAACCATTGCTGAAAGATACATTAATAACCTTAGACAAAAAGACATAATAGAAAAATCATTAGCAATAGTGATATTTACTCCAGCTACACTATCATTTTCCTGTTTTCATAGTTCAAAACTTATTTTCTAATTAGAAGATGATTTCATTTATGAGTGGAATCATATGGTATTGTCTTTCTCAATCTGACTTATTTCACATAACATAATATCGTCTAAGTCTATGTTGTCTCAAATGGCACGATCTCATTCTTTTCATGGCTGTGTACTATTCCATTGTGTATATATGCCACATTTTCCTTATCTGTCTATTGATGGACATTTGGGTTAATTTCGTGTCTTGACTATTGTAAACAATACTGCAGTAAGCATAGAAGTACATATAGCTTTTTAAGTTAGTGTTTTCATTTGCCCTGAGTAAATACCCAATAGTGGAATTATTGGATCACATGGTATTTCTATTTTTAATTTTTTGAGGAAGCTCCATAATATTTTCCACATTAGCTATACCAATTTACATTTCCACTAATAGTGCACAAGTTTTTATTCTTTTCCACATCCTCACCAACACTTGTTTCTTGTCTTTTTGATTATAGCCATTCTAATAAGTAAGATATGATATCTCATTGTGGTTTTAATTTGCATTCCCCTGTTGATTAGTGATGTTGAACATCTTTCAACATCTATGGGCCATCTGTATGTCCTCTTTGGGAAAATATCTATTCAGGTCCTTGCCCATATTTTAATTGTATAGTTTTGAGGGTGTATGTGTGTGTGTGTGTGTGTGTGTGTGTGTGTGTATGTCTGTTGGCATTAAGTTGTATGAGTTCTTTACGTATTTTGGATATTAATACAGCATTTGCAAATATCTTTATCAGTTCTCTGTATATAAGCATTTGCAAATATCTTCTTCCATTCAGTACATTGTCTTTTTGTTTTGTTGATGCTTTCCTGTGCTGTGTGGAAGTTTTTTATTTTGATGTTGTCCCAATAGTATATTTCTGCTTTTATTTCTCTTGCCTTAGAAGACCTATCTAAATGTTGCTATGGCTGATGTCAGAGAAATTATGGCCTGTATTCTCTTCTCAGATTCTTATGGTTTCAGGTCTTTAATACATTTTGAGTTTGTTTTTGTGTATGGTGTTAGAAAGTAATCCAGTTTCATTGTCTTACGTGTAGCTGTATAGTTTTCTCAACAGCACCATTTATTGAAAAGACTGTCTTTCCCATTGGATATTCATGCCTCCTTTGCCATAGATTAATTGACCATATATATGTGGGTTTATTTCTGGGGTCTTTATCATGTTCCATTGTTTTATGTGTCTATTTTTGTGCCAATAACATTACCATAGCTGTAGATTACTATAGTTTTGTAGTGTATATTTTATTATTATTATTATTCTCAAGGTAGTTAACATAAGTTAGATATTCCATGCTCAGGTATTGGAATGGCAAGTTTTCATTCTTTTTTATCGCCTACTAGTATTTCAGTGTGTGTGTGTGTGTGTGTGTGTGTGTGTGTGTGTGTGTGAATCCCCTTTTTCCACATCGTCTCCAACATCTATTGTTTCCTGGATTGCTAATTTTAGCCACTCTGACAGGTGTGAAGTGATATCTCATTGTGATTTTGATTTGGATTTCCCTGATGAATGAGTAATGTTGAGCCTCTTTTTATGTGTCTGTTTACCATCTGGATATCTTCTCTGGAAAAGTGTCTATTCATGTCTTCTGCCCATTTCTCCAATGGATTATTTGTAGTATATCTTGAAATCTGGAATTGTGATACTTTCAGCTTTTTTTTTTTCTCCTTAGGAGTGCTGGCTATTCCGGGTCTTATGTGGTTCCATACAAACTTTAATATTATTTGTTCTAGTTTTGTGAAAAATGCTGTTGGTATTTTGATAGTTATTGCATTAAATTTGTAGATTGCTTTGGATAACATGGACATTTTAATAATATTGGATCTTCCAATACCTGAGCATGGAATATCTTTCCATTTGTTTGTGTCATCTTAATTTCTTTCATCAGTGTTTTATACTTTCAGAACACAGGTCTTTTACCTCTTTGGTTAAGTTTATGTATTTTGTTTATAGTTGTGAATGGTATTGTGAGTTTTAAAAAATTTTTTTCTTTCTGAGACTTTATTGTTGTGTATAGAAACACTACCAATTTCTAGACATTACTTTTGTATCCTGCCACTTTATTGAATTTTTTAATTCTTCTAGTAGTTTTTTTGGTGAAATGTATAGGATTTTTCCATATATAGTATCATGTTGTCTGCAAATAAGGACAGTTTAATTCTTCTTTACCAATATGGATGTTTCTTTTTTTTTTTTCTCTGATCATTTGTGGCTAGGATGTCTAGTACATGTTGAATAAAAGTGGTGGCAGTGAACATCCTTGTCTTTTTCCTAATCTTAGGGGGAAAGCTTTCATTTTTTTCCAAATTAAAGATGTTAGCTATGGGTTTTTCACATATGACCTTTATTATGTTGAGGTTTGTTCCCTCAAACCTACTTTGTTTTTATCATAAATGGATGTTGTACTATATCAAATGCTATTTCTTCATGTACTGAAATGATCATATGGCTCTTACCCTTTCTCTTATTGATGTGATGTATCACAATGATTGATTTGTGAATATTGAACCACCCTTGCAACCCAGGAATAAATCCCACTTGATTGTGGTGAATGATTTTATAAATGTACTGTTGGACAAAGTTTGCTAGTATTTTGTTGATGATTTTCGCAACTCTGTTCATTCGGAATATTGGCCTGCAGTTCTCTTTTTTAGTGGTGTCTTTTTCCAGTTTTGGTATCAGGATAATTCTGGCCTCATAGAATGAATTTGGAAGTTTTCCTTCCTCTTCTCTTTTTTTGGAATAGTTTGAAAAGAATAGGTACTAACTCTTCTTTTTCTGCATATAATGAGATGATCATATGATTTTTATCCTTTGTTTTGTTGGTTTGGTGTATGACATTGATTTGGGAATACATAATACTACTTTTAAGATTTTTAATAAAAAATCAATTTTATATTATTTTTTCAGCCTTCAGGTCTTTTATTATTATTATTTTGCATTTATCATGCCATGAATTCATAGGGAATGGGTTCCAGCAGCTCAGGCACCTTTCCATTGGTTCTCACAAAGTATGCTTCTCTGGGTGGAGCAGGCGGGCACTTCAGTTGAACCCAAGTACCTTTCTCTTTGGCTTCCTTCTTTTTCTGATAATTTTCCTTCACATACCTCAGGAAGATATCTTGGTTCTTTGAGTGCTTAATATGCTCAATACATACATTAACTGTCTTGGCAAGAATCTTTGCCCTTGTTTATTTACAGTAGTGCCAACAACATGCTGGGTAACATTGTAGACTCTTCCAGTTTTGCCATAGTGACGTTTGTGGGGCATCCCTTTTTGAGCAGTGCCCATTCCCTTGATGTCCACAATATCACCTTTCTTGTAGATTCGCATGTATGTGGCCAAAGGAACAACTCCACAGCCTAAAGAACACACAGATAGCTTAAAGTACATCTCAGCCTAAACTCCACAGCCTAAAGAACATACAGATAGTTTAAAATACTTCTCAGTTCCCTTCTTTACATTCACCGCATCTACTTCCACCCTCTATCTACGCGCTTTTCATCCCCTTACTTTCCCACTCTGTTTCCAGTGCTTCTATGTCAACTTAGTCCCTCAGATTCTCTCATGTGAACATTGTACATCTTTATTACTATTTTCAATTTCTACACAATCCACCTTGTAAAATACCTGAAGCTTAATTTGCCATGCCAGCAAATGCCCTTACCTCCAATCCAAATTCCTTAGGCTGGAAAATCTAGTCTTAGGGATCTGGTTTCTGCCCATCTGACCAGTCTCTTCCCCTTCCAATTCTCCTACAGACCTGACTGTCATTCATAACATGGCTATAACAAATCACCTTTGTAGAGCTAAAGAATGAAAACACACACACAAACACACACATATACATATACCACCAAGAGCAGAGTAATTCCCCTAGAAGATGGATAACAGGATTGTCATCTTTTTTCTATATTAATCAAGAAATATGATTTTTTTTCTTCCTTTAAATAACAGCTAGAAATGATATGGTTTAAAATATATGATGATGGGGCGTCTGAGTGGCTCAGTGAATTAAGCGTCCAACTCTTGATTTTGGTTCAGGTCATGATCTCACGGTTCATGAGATTGAACCCTGTGTCGATCTCTGAACTGTCAGTGCTTAGGATTGATTCTTTCTCTCCTTCTGTCCCTCTGTCCCTCCCCAACTCATGCACTGTCTCTCTATCAAAATAAACTTTAAAAACAAAACAAAATAACATAAAACATATAAGGATGACTTTGTTCATGTCAATTTTATCCTTAGAGTTACAATTTTCTACTTAGAGTTAGAATTTTCTCCCTCTAAGATTTTGGGATATAATGTAATAATTAGGTGTTCATTATTGCCTGTAAAATAAGCTTTTTCACACCCAGTTTATCCACCAAGAGGTAATCCTATCCTCAGGGTGTGGCATTATTCATAAGACACAACTACTATCTCAGAGTAAAACAAAAATCATAACCTTGTATAACAGGATATGCATGCCTATAATGACATGTAGTTACATTGGAGAACAGGTAGGCATTGTATTTCTTTAGAGTTATTTTCTGGTATTGCTGAAAAGAGTTGGGTTTCACATTTGACCTGCTCAAAGGAATTTACTTTGCTTAAGAACAGTTATTCCAATGTACATGAAACATCCTTGTATATTTTATGATTTCATAAAGACATTAAGAAGAATGGCAGAATTTTAATCATTTGCATCAGCATATTCTTCCAGAGTAAGGGAGCTATAAACAATTACAAATTAGCAAACTCAAGACCACAAAGCCTTCCTTAAATGTACAATTTCCAGGGATGCCTGGGTGGCTCAGTCGGTTGAACGTCTGACTTCAGCTCAGGTCAGGATCTTGTGGTTCGTGGGTTCGAGCCCCGCGACGGGGTCTGTGCTGACAGCTAGCTCAGAGCCTGGATCCTACTTCAGATTCTGTGTCTCCCTCTCTCTCTGACCCTCCCCTGCTCATGCTGTCTCTCTCTCTCTCAAAAATAAATTTAAAAAACATTTAAAAAGAAAAAGAAAAAAATGTACAATTTCCACCTTGTAGCTTTGGATAACCAAAGAGAAATAATGCAAACAAGTTTAGATGTGCTTATTCTGCCCATTAGTGACATATTTCACCTTTATAGAATGCTCAAGGATCTTGTGGAAATTTTTGAATTATATATTCTTTAGACCACCTTTGTACTTCTCTGAGAACCCTTGTCATCGGCCTTTTACATTACATGCTAAATTAGGCTACTTGGGAAGCTACAAGTTGCATCACTGAAAAGCTTTGATGTTTGTCAGGATAAGGAAATTTGAGTGTTTGTATCATAAAGGACTTTTCAAGGTGCATTACAATGACTTGTTTGCATGTATAACTTTTCTCCTAACTATTGAACTTTGTGTTTAGCAGAATGGATGGCAAAGTAGAATCCCCAATACCTGTTTATTGTGAAATAAAGTAAATTACCCTCAGAATTTAGACATAAAGTCACCCACTACAAGTTTGCTAAAAATCAACACCAAATTGGATAAGAGTAGGAAGGAACAAAAGTGACCAGACTAAAGGTTAATTTATAAATGCGTTGCTAAGTGAAACTTGGGAAACACTCAAAGCCAACCATGGAAATCAGGATGTGTACTTAAATTTGGACTATAAATAAAGCTCAAGGAAAAGATTTTCTTCATTTTTTTTTTTTTTTACCAAAATTGAGAGCTAAATGTCTCCAGCAGCAATCTTTCCTCCCAGAGGTCCTGCTAAAGTTTCATTGTCCATTTAGATCAATACTAACTTGCTATCACAGCCAAGGCTGAATCTGGCATAGTAATTACCTAGAGAAACCAGAAGCTGATCGAGTCTAAACTTTACAAACTTTTATGTTTAAGGACAAAAACAAAGTCAGAGACACATCTCAGCTATCAAAGACAAGATTAAATATTGAGCTGAATACAAGAAGGGCAGTAAGCAGCTTAAAGTCATACATGTACAAAGCAGGAAGTGAAATGGAAGAATTGAAAAAGGGATTGAAGAAGGCACATAAAGATGTATAACTTTATTATGGTAAGGGTAAGAGTTTCATAGAGCATTCTCCTCCTGGGTTTGGGTCTGCTGTGCTCAAGTCAGTTGGCCTGAGTTAAGTAGTTAAATGTCAGATGAATATGGAGAGAGAGAGATACCCTAGCCATCCTACATGAGTTATACCTTTAACCAGGCTTGTCAGAACAAACCTTAAGACAAGGAGTGTTATCTGAGATAGTGAGGATATTTAATAAGGATAGGAGAGTCATTTCATCAGGAAGACATCAAAATAATAAATGTACAATGAAAGTGTTCTGTGGTGGTGGTTAGATGTGTATATACATATGTCAATATCCATCAGAATCTACAGTTAAAATCTGTGAATCTCATTTTATGTCGTTTACCTCAATACAGTCTTACAAAATAAGCCATATTTTAGCTATAATAATCCTAATAAATTAGCATATGAAGCAGATACATGTGTGTTAAAGGTGGGGAGGGAGACAACAATTGGAAAGAGAACTACTTCAGTCCTACATGGTGAAGTCCCCTTGATTCCATCCCAGACTGTAAGAAACATGAAGTCATTGACTGTATGAATTCAGTGTATTTTTTTTTTATCTCCAATACCTACAATAGAGTCTGATGCATAACGATCAATCAGGCAGTATTTACGGAGTATTTAGTGACTGATCAATACGTTAGCCTGATTTCCTATGGATAATGGCTTCTTTTCTTCAGATTCTTGAAGATAAATTCTGTGATTCCCCTATGTTAACAGCAGTGGTTGATTTCTGTTTGATTTTTCTTTTTTAATTTAGATGCTCAGCTCATCCTTCTACTTAAAATGTAGCAAGCTTTTGCACACTCTGCAGTTACTCTTGACCCTAGGATCTCTAAATCTTCCAGTGAATGTGGAAATTTCTGAGTGTCAGAAAATTTCTTCTGTGAGCTCTCACTCTCACTGTGCCATTAAACTTAGAGCGTTTTAGTTCTTTTGCACCACAGAATGAATATTTGTTTGGGGGAGTCAGTGATAGGTAACTTCAGGCCTTAATGCATTTGGTGTTTGATTCTTCTTGTTTTAACTAACCCTCTAATTCATTTATTCAGGCATCCATTCATTCTGCAAATATCCGTTGAGTACCTAAGTGCTTGAAGTACAGCAATAAACATGACAGAAAACTCCCTGCCTCCATGGAACTTACATTGTAGTGGGCAAATCCAGTAGGAAACAAACAAGCAACTATTTATTAAAAAAGAAAATTTGCGACATATGACATAGTATGTATTGTCACATAATGATATATATTATGATAAAAATTAAGGTAAATGTGAATGAGAGACAGGGCAAGTATTTTGGAAAGGGAGGTTTTGGGGTCTTTCTGTGGGGGTGATATTTGAGCACAGGCTAGAATGAAGCATGGGAATAAGTGTAGATATCTGGAGCAGAGCTTTCAAGGCAGAATCTTGAGCCAGAGCTAAGTTTCTGCAATTGGAACATGTTTCCTATATTCAAAGACAATTCCTTAAGAAGGCGCCTTACTGAAGCAGGTCTGTCTACAATAGTAGGAGAGTAGGGAAGGGAAGAGCAGATGAGGTCTGAAAGGTAGACAAAAGCCACCTGGGAAGTTCCTGGGAGATAAAGTTTCAGGACCAACCAGAACCCCCAGCAAAAGCCTAATTTGGTCATGTTTCAGCACGTCCTGATCAAAGTCATTCAGCGGCTCTAGATCAGTGCTCATCAAAGTTTAATGTGTGTATGAATTATGTGAGGATCTTATTACCATAATTCTGATTAGGTAAGTCGGGTGGGGCTGTGCCTGGAATAAACTTTCATGCTGTGTTGCCGGTTCAGTCTGAGATACAAGGCTCTAGAGTCTAGATCACCATCAGGGTTAAGTCCAAACCCCTTTATGTGACATTTACAGCCTTGTCCCTGATTTTGTCTTCAGCTTCCTTTCTTACTACCATTCTGCCCACCTCTACCACCCCTCCTTTCTTTATATGCTCCAGATAGATCCGCCATTTTTTGAGCACACTAGGTACTCTGTCATCCTTTGGTCTTCACCAGTCAATGTCTCTCTTCCTAGGACAAATGTTCCCCCACCCCCTTAACTGGGCTCTTACTCATTGATCAGTTTCAAGTTATTTCTTACTTGCCCTTGGCCTTTTTAATCCCCAAGTTACAGGTTAGTTGCCTTCTCAAGTGTTACCAAAGCATCTATCCTATAACACTCACCTCACTTGGTCTGATTGTTGGGATGTATCTTATTTAGCTGGGTCCGAGGAGAGGGAGGGTCGTTGTTCTCATTGTTGTAGTCCTTAGAGCATAGCACAATGTCTACAATAAAACTTACCAATAAATATTTGATATGTTAATATATGATTGAGGGAATCAATCAAACCACAAGGCATGTTGGCATATCAATCTATAGAAAAGGACTGTTGAGTTAAAACATACTAAGATTTGGTGCTTATCTATGCTAAGAATATAATGAATAATTCTCAGTAAACATCTCAGCATCATGACAATATTTTCCTGTTAATCCAGATTAATTAACCTTTTTAATTGAATGATGTATTATGAATTATTTTTGAATTTTCATAAAATATGATAAATAAGGAGAGTAATTTGCTTCAATTAAAATTCTTAAAATTGTTTAGTGCTTTCTTTGTGCATAAACAAATCACTGACACATAGATATGATAAATTTTATAGATTTATCATCTTTTTACTTTTCCAGTGATTCAAACTTTGGGTTATCAACAGATTGTCTATTAACTAAGTCAGCACATTGACTTTTTTTAAAAAAAGCTTTTATTTAAATTCTAGTTATTTAACTAACATTCAGTGTAATATTAGTTCCAGATGTACAATATAGCGATTCAACACTTCCAATATCCAGTGCTCATCACAAGGGCACTCCTTAATCCCCATAACCTATTTAACCCACACCTCCTCCATCTCCCCCCTGGCAACCATCAGTTTGTTCTCTGTAACTGTGAGTCTGTTTCATGGTTTGTCTATCTCTCTCTTTTTTTTTTTTTAATCTTTGCTCATTTGTTGTTTCTTAAATTCCATATATGAGTGAAATCATATAGTATTTGTCTTTCTCTGACTTATTTCGCTTAGAATAGTACTCTCTAGATCCATCCATGTCATTCCAATGGCAAGATTTTGTTCTTTTTTGTGTGGCGGAGTAATATTCCATTGTGTATATATACCACATCTTCTTTATCCATTCATCAGTCAGTAGACTCTTGGACTGTTTCTATAATTTGGTTATTGTTGATAATGCTGCTATAATCAGGGGGCATGTATCCCTTTGAATTAGTATTTTTGTATTCTTTGGGTAAATACCCTAGTAGTGCAATTGCTGGATCATAGGGAAGTTCTATTTTTAACCTTTTGAGGAAGCCCCATACTGTTTTCCACAGTGGCTGCACCAGTTTGCATTCCCACTAATGGTGCATGAGGGTTCCTTTTTCTCCACATTCTCTGACACACTTGTTTTTCCTAGTGTTATTGATTTTAGCCATACTGACAAGTGTGAGGAGATATTTCATTGTAATTTTGATTTATACATCCCTAATGATTAGTGATGAAGCATCTTTTCATGTGTCTGTTGGCCATCTGGATATCTTCTTTAAAAAAATGTCTGTTCATGTCTTCTGCCCATTTTTAATTGGATTATTTCATTTTTGGGTGTTGAGTTTTATAAATTCTTTTTATACTTTGGATACTAACCCTTTAACCACTATGTAATTTGCAAATATCTTCCCCCACTTATGTTACCTTTTAGTTTTATTGATTGTTTCCTTCACTGTGCAGAAACTTTTATTTTGATGAAGGCTCAATAGTTTATTTTTGCTTTTGTTTTCTTTGCCTCAGGAGACATATCTAGAAAGAAATCGCTACAGCTGGTGTCAAAGAAATTACCAGAATTCTTTTGGTTTCAGTCCTCACATTTAGGCCTTTGAGGAAATTAAGAAATGAAGCAAACCAGCAAATGGAGGAGAAAGAAAGAGAGGCAATCCTAGAAACACACTCTTAACGACAGAGAAAAAACTGATGGTTACCAGGGAGGAGGTGGTGGGGGAATGGGTTAAATAGTGGATGGAGATTAAGAAGTACACTTGTGATTAGCACTGGGTATTGTAGGAAAGTGCTAAATCACTATATTGTACACCTGAAATTAATATTACACTGTATGTTAACTGACTGGAATTTAAACATATTGACTTTTGTCTGTTTTACTTCCTTCTCTCTGAAATTTTTAGTGTACCTATTTTATCCAATAATCAGTGTGATATACACAAAGGCATAGGCTAACCTGGGACTATATAATATTAATTCTGAGAAGGTTGCTTCATTATTTGTGTACATAAGATTAATCAGAACAAAAAGGGCTGGATGTCCAAACAAATTGTCTTAATTAGGTGAAGACAAGAATTCTGAATATGGAAGCAAAATCAATGTCATAAATCAGATACTGGGAGATAATGTTATAATAATAAAATTTGACATACTGGATCAGCCAGGGTTCTCCAAACAGAACTAATTTAGATAGATAGATAGATAGATAGATAGATAGATAGATAGATAGTAGATAGGAAGGAAGGAAGGAAGGGAGGAAGGAAGGAAGGAAGGAAGGAAGGAAGGAAGGAAGGAAGGAAGGAAGGAAGGAAGGAAGGAAGGAAATAAATGGTTGATTTTAAGGAATTGACTCATGAGTTTATAGGGACTGGTGAGTACAAAACATGCAGGGCAGGCAGAAACTGAGGCAGGAGTTGATATTGTAGTACTGAGGTTGAAATCTGTAAGGCAGAAACATGTAGGCTAGATACTTGGCAGAAGTTCAAACTGCAGTGCTTTTTTAAAAAATGCCAATATATTATTAACATACAGTGTAATATTAGTTTCATGTATATAATATAGTGATTCAACCATTTTATACATTACTCAGTGCTCATCATGATACATGTACTCTTAATCCCTTTCAAGTTTTTCACCCATCCACTCACCCAACTCCCCTCTGGTACCATCAATTTGTTCTCTATAGTTAAGATTCTGTTTCTTGATTTGTCTCTTTTGTCTTTGTTTGTTTTGTTACTTATATTGCACATATGAGGGAAATTATGTTGTATTCTCTTTCTCTGACTGCCTTATTTCATTTATCATTATTCTTTCTAGATCCAGCCATGTTGCTGTAGATGGCAAGATGTCATCATTTTTTATGGCTGAATAATATTCCATTGTATATCTATACCACCTCTGTATCCATTCATCACTTGATAGATACTTGGGCTGCTTCCATAATTAGGTTATTGTAAATGATACTGCAGTAAAAAAATATGATGCTGCATATATCTTTTTGAATTAGTGTTTTTATATTCTTTGGGTAAATACCTAGTAGTGGAGTTACTGGATTAAATGGTAGTTCTATTTTTAATCTTTTGAGGAACATGTTTTTTCCACCATGGCTTGCCCCAGTTTGCATTTCCATTCAGCCTTAATGAAGGTTCCTTTTTCTCCACATCGTTGCCACTTGTTGGAATTTCTTGTGTTGTTGATTTTAGCCATTCTGACAAGTGTGAAGTAATATTTCATTGTGGTTTTAATTTGCATTTTTCTGATGATTTGTGATGTTGGACATCTTTTCATGTGTCTATTGGCCATCTGTATATCTTCTTTAGAGAAATGTCTGTTCGTCTGTTCGTGCCCTTTTTTAAATCGGACTTTTTTTTTGTTTTTTGGGGGGTGTTGAGTTTTATAACTTCTTTATGTATTTTAGATACTAACCTTTTATCAGATACATTGTTTGTAAATATCTTCTCCCATTCCGAAGGTTACCTTTTAGTTTTGTTGATTTTTTTCCTTCACTGAGCAGAAGCTTTTTATTTTGATGAAATCCCAGTAGTTAATCTTTGCTTTTGTTTCCCTTGTCCTTAGTAGACATATCTAGAAAAAATGTTGCTATGGTTGATGTCAGAGAAATTAATGTATGTGTTCTTTTCTAGGATTTTGATCATTTCAGGTCTCACAGGTCCTTAATCCATTATGAGTTTATTTTTGTGTATGATATAAGAAAGTGGTCTAGTTTGGGGCTCCTGGATGGACCAGTTGGTTAAGCCTTGGATTCTTGATTTCAGGCCAAGTCATGATCACACACTTCATGAGATCAAACCCAATGTCAGGCTCTGTACTGACAGTGTAGAACTTGCTTGGTATTCTTTCTCTCCCTCTCTCTCTGCCCCTCTCCTACTCTCTCTCTCTCCCCCAAAACAAATAAATAAACTTTAAAAAGTGGTCTAGTTTCATTCTTTTGCATGTAGCTGTCTACTTTTCCCACCACCATTTTTTGAAAAGACTGCTTTTCTTATTGAATATTCTTTCCTCCTTTGCCAAAGATTAATTGACCATATAATTTTTGGTTTATTTCTGGGCTCTCTATTCTCTTCCACTGAGATGTGTCTATTTTTGTGCCAGTACCATACTGTTTTGATTACTATAGCTTTGTAGTATATGTCAAAATCTGCTATTATGATACCTCCTATTTTGTTCTTTTTCAAGATTGCTTTGTCTATTTGTGTTCTTTTATAGTTCCATATAAATTTTAGGATTATTTGTTTTAGTTCTGTGAAAAATGCTGTTTGTATTTTGATAGGGATTGCATTAAATATGTAGAGTGCTTGGGTAGTATAGGCATTTTAACAATATTTGTTCTTTCAATCCATGGGCATGGGATGTTTTTCCATTTCTTTGTGTCATCTTCAATTTCTTTCATCAATGTTTTACAGTTTTTAGACTATAAGTCTTTTCTCCTTAGTTAGATTAATTCCTAGGTATTTTATTATTTTGGTGCAATTATAAATGGGATTGTTAATTTCTTTTTCCACTGCTTCATTATTAATGGATAGAAATGCAACAGCTTTCTGTATATTGATTTTTGTATCCTGCAACCTTACTGAATTCATTTCTCAGTTCTAGAGTTTTTCTGGTAGAATCTTTAGGTTCTTCTGTGTATAGTATCATGCATGTTATCTGCAAATAGTGGAGGTTTTATTTCTTTACCAATTTGGATGACTTTTATTTCTTTTTGTTGTCTCATTGTTATGGCTAGGACTTCCAATACTGTGTAGAATAACAGTAGTGAACGTGGACATCCTTGTCTTGTTCCAGAACCTTAGAGTAAAAGCTCTGTTTTTCCCCACTGAGTATGGTGTTAGCTGTGAGGTTTTCATATATGGCCTTAATTAAGTTGAGGTATATTCCCTCTAAACCCATTTTATTGAGGGTTTTTCTCATGAATAGGTGTTGCAATTTGTCAAATTCTTTTTCTGCAGCTATTGAAATGATTATATTGTTTTTATCCTTTCTCTTGTTGATGTGAGATATTGAAACTTCAGTCTTGAAACCGAGCTTCTAAAAACCTCATTTTTTGCATTCAGTTTTAAAGGTCTTTAATAGATTGGCTGAGGCCCACGTGCATTCTCAAAGGCAATCTCTTTTAAAGTCAACTGATTGCGGACGCTAATCACCTCTGCAAAATACGTATACAGTAGCACTTAGATTAATGTTTGATTAAATGACTAGGTACTATAGCCCAGCCAGGTTAACACATAAAATTAACCATCACACATGCTAAACCACAGAGCTATCTAAGAACATATTAAGCAAATTATTGGTAATGATCCAAGGTGCAAGACATCATCCAGCTCTGAGTAGTAATTGGGAGATCCCTAGAGGAAGAACATCCAAGAACTGGGTACGAAGTAAGAAATCTAGCCTCTAATAGGAATTGGAGAACATGGCAGTCGCTAAATCACTGGAGCACAGAGAAAATGGGCAGAGGTTATATGACTGGCTACTGGCTGCAATAGAAGACATAGCATATCAAATGAGCAGTTTTAGAGTCACAGAGTTCTGGGTTCATAGTCCAGCTCTGCACTCACTGAGAAAGCTCTTTACCTCTATAAAGTTACATTTTCACCACTTTTATGGATGTTAGGAAGCCAAACAGAAGGGATATGATGAAAATGAAATAACATTATATAAAATATGTGTTTACTAGTCACTGTAACATAATAGATGTTCAACATTTTATAAAACTTATCCCTTTCTCTTCACACGTGGGGATGTAGAATGCGATGGGAAACTGAGGTACTTAAGGTCAGAGAAGATCAACAGCAAGAAGTCTCAAGTCAGAGCTGCAGGCTTTAGGCCAACACGCCCATCTCCCCTTTCCATTTCCCTGAGGTCTACAGCTGATGCTGCATTTAGTCAAGGAGAGGAGCTGATTCTGGGATAATCTGGGATTTAAAATTTCTTACCATTTATGAAATTCATTGGATCAAGTTTTGAGTTTGTAAGCATGAAGGTAAATTCCATATGTCTCATAACCAGGGGTTCCAGGTCATCGTTCAGCACATACTGTGCAGTCCTATGATTCTTGTAACATCATCATCATATCCTCACAGGTGGTGAGCTAGGTTCCTAACAACCGGACTAAGGGGCTCATTTTACTGACGAATGCCATTGGGGTCATTTATGGGTTATCTTCAAGAGTTAATTCCTTGACCCTGTGCCCCAGCATGGCCATATGGTTTAAGACTTTCTGAAAGGATGCTCTCAGGGCAAATGTAAAAGGTCAGTTAAGAAAACAACAACAACAGTATCTTTAGCACCTGGAGATATAAAGTGTAGCTGATTCATTCATTCATTCATTCACCATTCATTTGTTGGTATCAGGTGCAAAAAGAAAACTCCAGAAAATCAGTGATGATGAAATGGCTTTGACATGTGGATGAAGGAGTTTTATGGAGATTTAGGACATTTACAAAAACCATATGGATAGGAAATGAAAGAGTCTTTGTCTCCCCACCTCTCAAAATCTTAACCAATTCCCAAAAGGACATGTAACTATTTTCACAAAAGAAGCCAATACCCAATCAGAAAAGTCATAGGACAAATAAAGTGTTATTATAATAAGGCAAATTAACAGAGGAAGCACAAGTATTGTGAAATGGTAAAGAAAAAAAATTTTTTGTAAATGCACTAGACTAACAAGAATGTAATTCATGAAACTGTATGTGAAGTCCTTGCTGCTTTTTTTGCCAGACATGCAAGAAGTTACTTTTTTCTTTGGTTTTAGGAGAAGTTTTTTAAAATATTAGGGGAAAATGAACAATTACTCTCAGTAATCTTTTTGTCATATTTTACCATCTAGTGTTTGTCTTCATATATCATATTTTACAATTGTAATCAGTATAAATACCATTTTATACTGACAATTCAATTACTATGCTAAAATAGAAAATTTCCCATATGTCTAAATAGTGTTTAAAGTTATTATTCTTTCTCAATACTTTTCCACCCTTATTTTATAGCTCTCCAAAGAATAGGAGGTAAATACTACAAATATTTATGGCTTGCCACATCTGTCAAATTTTTAGGGCAATTATTAGGAGCACAGTGGGACATCCCTTCAAAAAGTAAAATCAAATTATTGCACAGTGCATCTTACACCACAGAGAAGGAAGCCCAATGTGTGGCAAGCCACTCTGGGTTCTGGAAGTAGCATATTTCACACTGTGAATAATACTCAGACCTCTATACTATAATTGTAAAAACAAAAGCCAGCAAACAAACAAAACTTACCAGTTTGAGTGGGGACCAGAATAGAAAAGTCTGCAACTGGACCAGATTATGGTTCAAGAAGTCCTTCCATGAGGTCAATAATATATGGCAGATTCTATGGCAGAATACATAGGTTATAAATTATATGAATGATGGCTACCCTTTTTAGATAGCTTTTAATATGAAGTTTCATCATAAGATTTTGTAGTTCTAATAGCTCCTTTATTAAAATCCCAATCTACATGTCTACCTATTCATTGAACTCCTACTTATTTCTCAGCTCTAACCTGAAATCGTCATTTTGTGATAGAAGACTTGGCTGACTCAATTGAAATTATTCCATCCCCAACTCATCCAGAGTTATTCTCTCTTTCATAAACGCATTTATTTTCCTTCATAATAATGGTCATACTTGGTAATTATATTTGCTTGTGTATTTGTTTTATATCTATATCTTTCTGTATATATTTCAATGCATCATGAGAACTGTGATCACCAAGTCTGTTCTGTTCACCCCATATACTCAGTGCCTAGCACAATGCCAGGCAATAGATAAATGTTGAATGAATGAATGAATGAATGAATGTTTAAAGATTTTTTCTTTTCTCCCTGGTATGAAGCTTTTTTATAGATAAATATGATAAAAATTACCGACTTAATGGAAATAGAAGATGAACTTGTGAATTCTGACTCTCATGGAGCTTTCATTCTGGTCATGGAGCATCTTTGAGAATGTAACATCTGAGCGAACTCTAATCATTAATAGAGGCCTATCCTGAAAAGGGGAATGGGGGTGAGAGGATTGTTATATACAGAGATGGTAGCAAATGCATAGATTTCATGGTGGAATTAGGTTTGGCAAATTGATGAACAGAGACGTATACAGTGGGTCTGCTGAGCATAGTAAGAAGATAATTGTAGAAGTTGAGGCCGGGAAGGTAGGCAGAAACAAAATCATATAAGACCTTGTGAGCTTTGGTATGAACAATTTACTTTATTGTAAGTGAAGTAGAAGATCATGGAAAATTTTAAGCAGGGCAACAATATCTAACTCATATCTTAAAAATGCCATTTCTTATGGAAAATACATTGGAGATGAACGTGGATGTAAAAAGTGGAAACAAAGGGGACAACTGCTTAAGTGCAAGACAAATACGGTGTTTGAACAAAAGTGATAATTTGGAGGCAAAGAAACAATAAAGGACTTTGTACATATTTCCAATTCAAACATGAATTGAGGGTGGGTTGGTTGTGAGACCATGAAGGAAGGAAAAGAATAAAAGATGAAGTCTACATTTTTGACCCAAGATAGTGAGTGGAAGGTGGGAGCATTTACTGGCAGTAAGGACAGTTTTGATTGGAGGCAGAATCCAAAATCAAAATTTCTCTTTGAGCCATGTTAATTTTGAAATGCTTACTAGAATTCTAGCTGAGATGTCCAGTAGATAATTGGATAGCTGACTTTAGAATACAGGGAAGAAATCAGCACTGTGAGGATATATAAGTGAGAAATCAGTATGTGATTGAGATCAAGGGGGTGTGAGAAGAGAAGAAAGAAACAAAAGGGAAAGTGTTGGTTGCCAAGTCCATTAACATTTACAGATCAACTGGAAGAGCAGAAGTAAACAGAGGAGACTGGGAGCAAACATGATAATGTTTTGTCATAGAAGCAAAGAAAATAATTTCAGGAAAGAAAGAGCAAAAACCAAAAACTGTAAAAACCTATCTACCAGCCTACCAAAAACTGTAAAACAGGGTAAAATCAGGAACACTGGATCTGGCAAGCTGGAGACCACTGGTGATCACAGCAAAAGTAGTTTTGGTGGGACAGAAAGAATGGAAGCTTAATTAAAGTAGGCCAATGAGAGAACACCTTAATACTATTGGTAATATCACTATTCCACTGTAATGCCTATTCAGCAGATTAGATATTTAATCAATAAATTCCCAATGTATTTATTCAGCTATTTAACAGTTCTGCCTAGCTAAAACTAAGATTTCACAGTAATTGAGGGGTGATTTCTTTCCTTAAAGATATTTTTTAAAATATCACAAAACTCCTCAGAAATATATCATTCGGTTCCAGAAATTTTCCTAATGTTCAATTTTGTATCGGCCAAAATACGACTTAAAATTATACAGCCCCCTGGGTGGCTCAGTTGTTATCAGCGACTTCAACTCAAGTCATGATCTCATGGTCTGTGAGTTCAAGTCCCACATAGGGTCAAGTCAAGCCTCACTTCGGGTGAGCATGAGCCCCGTTCTTTGCGCTCGCTCTCTCTCTCTCTCTCTCCTTCCTGGGATTCTCTCTCTCTGCCCCTCACTCATTTGCTCTCTCTCTCTCAAAAAATAATAAAATAAAACAAAACAAAACACCTCCCTGATGCTTTATTCAGTAATGAATGAAGCTAAGACCTGATTTAGTCATACACCTTTTTAAATTCTTCACCCTGGCAGTGTTTTCATTCATTTCATAATGTCTTTTCCATGTTCAATATATTAAAAAATCTTTTTATGGGCTTAAACAAAGGAGAGGGTGGCTATTCATACCTGTAACTTCTTTATTTGGCCTATATTCTTGTCCTAAATGACTTGGCAGTTTGGGGTCAATAACTGACTATGAATAGATACTCTTATTAAATTTTTAGTTCTTCAATAACAGCAGAGAATTCATTACAATGAATGAGTTTCGTACTGCAACAATTAGGGAGTTTGATATTGATTTCCCATGCTATGACAATTGCTGGCATTTCTGTTATAAAAATAACCATTATATTTAGAGAATTCTTTAAGTACTGGATAGAAATAGATGTTTGAAGCATAAATATATCCATTATTATACCAGAAGTAGTTTAAAATAATTTTTTCCCTTTACCACAATCCAAAGATACAGAACTGTTCTTTTACCTTATTGACTGGAAATACAGGTTACAATGTCTTTTCATACTATTCTACTTTGAAAATGGACGGTATTTACTGATATCCCTGATGCAGGGTTAGGCTTTAAAAAAAAAAAAGGTCATACGGAAATTTTAAAAGTAAAAGAAATCCATGATCCCAATATCCAAAACTAAACATTGCTAATATTTTAATATATAACCTTTGCAACCATTTTCTATGTTTATATCTTTAAAGTTAATGCTCAGCTGAGAGCAGATCTGACTGGGACAGCAGCACATCTTCATGCTTTTCAAGGACTATTTTCTTTGTTGTTGAATCTATCTGCTTTCAAAGAAAATATGTTTTGTAGAAAATTCAAATGCTATTGAGTAAAAAGAACCCCCTTGTCATCACTATCACCAATCTCATTACCCAAATATAAAAAGAGCTGCTATCAACATTGGGGTGGTCCTCCTTCCAGAATGCATCTGTGATCAGTTTATGTTAGTAGAGAGTTTGTTGTGGATAATTTTATATAATTTAAATCATGTCACCCATACTATTTTTCAGCTTGCTTTTTTTTAAAGTCATGATATCTTTTAATGTCAATGAACACAGAATATGTCCTTACATGGTTTTAAATTATTATTTAATCAACCACCTCTTGATGAGTGCTTAAGTTCTCAATTATTTTTTTCTGTTTCAAGTTGCAATGAGCCTTCTGGTGCCTTCACATTTGCATTCTTATCAGTTTATCTCCTTTCTACCCTTGATCTCAGAGTAGTATTCTTTAGAATAGGATTCAGGTGTTTTTGTAGTTTAAATGATATGGCTATAAATACCTATGATGTTAATGATCTCTCTCTCTCTCTCTCTCTTCTCCTCTCTCTCTCAGGGTGTTCTGGGCCCCTATTTCTCTCTTGGTTTTCTTTTATGAGGAAGTCAGCAGGGTCAGATGGGGCCATAAAGCATCATTTAAGAAGTGAGAAGGAAACTAGGGCATTGCAATTCCATCCTGAGAGACCAATGACTATACATGAATAATTCCGTTTTTTCTTTTTTTTTTTTTTTTTTGAGAGAGAGGTGGGTGGGGTGGGAGGGGTAGAGAGAGAAAGAGAAAGAGAGTGGATTCCAAGCAGGCTCCACGCTCAGCACAGAGCCTTCCACGAGGCTCAATCTCACAACTGTGAGATCGTGATTGAACTGAAATCAAGAGTTGGATAGTTATTGACCAAGCCACCCA
Organism: Hyaena hyaena; assembly: GCF_003009895.1. Classification (NCBI taxonomy): domain Eukaryota; kingdom Metazoa; phylum Chordata; class Mammalia; order Carnivora; family Hyaenidae; genus Hyaena; species Hyaena hyaena. The sequence continues at coordinate 328,600 of NW_024081521.1, read as the reverse complement.
GGTGTCCCTGAATAATTCCATTTATATGAACTTCTAGAAAATACAAACAAAACTATGAGACAAAAAGCCTATCATCATTTGCTGGTGATGGTAGTGGGGTGGGGGGAGCAGGGCAGAGAGATTATGAGGGTGATGAAGCTTTTGGAGATGATTGGATACGCTCATCATCTTGATTGTAATAATGGTTTCATAGGAATATAAAACTTACTAAATTGTACACATTAAATATGCTCAGTTATTATATGAAGATTATATTGACAAATTATTGGTAAATCTATTAAATCCAGACAAAAATAAATATTAATAGTGGAAACTAGAGACCTTTTGAATACACATGGTTGCTGAACTATCACCTAATATTACATATTTACATTTTGCTTTTTCAATTTTTAAAGTATTTTAATTATATTTTCCCATTTAATTTTCATAATAGTTCTATGGTGCATTGGGTAGGCTTTTTTTTTTAAGTTTATTTATTTATTTTGAGAAAATATGAGAGTGCACAGGAAGGTCTGAGAGAGAAGGAGATAGGGAGAATCCCAGGTAGGTTCCACACTGTCAGTGCAGAGCCTGATGTGGGGTTTGAAATGTCGAACTGTGAGATCATGACGTGAGCCAAAATCAAGAGTTGGACACTGAACCAATGAGGCACCCAGGTGCCCCTGGATAGGCATTTTTATCTCATTTTACATTTGAGAATATTTAGTCTCAGAAAAGTTAACTTGCCCTGGATCAAAAAGCTACAAAGAACTGACCTAGACTTTCACCCATTTTATGCTGAATTTATATTCTATACAGTGTTTTGACTATAATGTGTATGTATAGTAACATCACATTGTCTCTCAGATCCCTCATTTTCATGATCTGTATTTTGATACCATTCATTAGGCAGCACAGAAATGTGGAGCTCTTACTATGGAAAAATCAATATCAAAACATATGGGTTTTTACCCCAAAGAATTGAAAGCAGGAATTCAAAGAGATACTTTATACCCATGTGCAAAGCAGCATTATTCACTATGGCCAGAAGATAGAAACAACTCAAGTTGCATGATGATGGATGAATGGATAAACAAATTACTGTATATATACACAGTGGAATATTATTCAGTCTTAAAATGGAAGGATATCCTGACACATGCTACATCATGGATGAACCTTTAGGACATTATGCTAAGTGAAATAAACCAGTGACAAAGAGAAAAGCATTGTATGATAACACTTAAGTGAAGTATCTAGAATAGTCAACTTCATAAAGATAGAAAGTAAATGATGCTTTCTAGGAACTTGGGGGAGAAGATAATAGAGACTTATTATTTAATGGGTATAGATTTTCACCTTTGCATGAATAAAAGATTTCTGGAGATGGGTGTTGGTGATGATTGGACAAAAATGTGAATACACTTAATGCCACCACACTGTATGCTTACAAATAGATAACACTGAAGTTATATAGATTTTGCTACAATTTAATTTAAACAAAATTTTAAAATGAGGTTTTTAATGTACTCTTTATATTTATTTGGAAACTTAGAAACCTAGGAAGCATGTGTGGACTTATTACGGAAAAAAAAAGAAAACCCAAAGAGTCAAGTATTTACTTTGTCACCATTCTCCTGTGCTTCTGAGACACAATATAATCCTCCAGCAAGCTCAGGCTAAGTGAGCCTATCTGCAAGGTGGAATGAAATATAGCACATGAGATGTTTTCTGCTGAGGCCTGAACTCTGACTGAGAGTCTCATAATTTGGAGCCTTGCTGACTTGGAAGAATCAACTACTAGACTTGGCAATTCTATCATAATTTTTAACTGCAATCACCCTTCCTCGTTTTCCCTCTTGACTCCTAGTTCATTCTCTACATAGCAGCTAAATATCTTCTTTAAAATTATATTATGTCATCATGCTAAGTGAAATGAGTCAGGCAGAGAAAGACAAAACACTGTATGATCTCACTTACATGTGGAATCTAAAAAAGCTGACTTACAGAAGCAGCAAGCAGAATGATGGTTGCCAGGGGCTGAGGGTTAGGGAAAATGAAAAGATGTTAATCAAATAGGAAAAAATTCCAGTTATAAGATGAATATGATTTGGGAGCCTAGTGGTTAGCATAGTGACCACAGTTAACAGTACTATATTGTATATCACTTGAAAGTTGCTAAGAAAGTAGATCTTGAATGTTCTCACTACACACACAAGGAAAGTAATTATGTGAGCTGATGGACGTATGAACCTTATTGTGGTGATCATTTTGCAATAAGTTCATGTATCAAATTGTCATGTTGTACCCTTAAATTTATGTAATATGTCAGCTATATATGCGTAAAGCTAAACAAAATGACATTATATCAATCCACTACTTAATGGCTTCCCATTTCATTTCGGATAAGATCTAAACAGCTTACTGTGGCATTTGAGATGCTGTGCCATCTGGTGCCTTTGCAATAGCTTGTAACACTCTGCCTCTCTCAGCACCCCCTAGACCACGGGCATTCTTTCACTTTTTGAACACGCCACGCTCCTGCCCCTGTGCCTTTGCACAGGATACCCCTATGTTTGAGAGGCTCTCTTCCCCACTTTTCAAATGGATGCTTCTTTGCTCATAGGATGCCAAATATCCATTCTTCACAGAAATCTCTCATGAATACTTTACTTAACATGGGTCTTCCCGTTATTCTCTACCTCTTTTTCATCTGTGTTGACTTCATGGTATTTGAACACAATTTGTAATTATGTCATGTAATTATTGATTCACTTTCTTTCTGTTTTCCTCATTTGAATCTAAGTTCTTGAAGGGCTGGGATTGTATTTGATTTGTTCACTGTTAGCTGTTCCACTGTTACCTAGTGGAAATATGGCATATAACAGGAAATCAATAAAAATTTGTTTGACTGAATAAAAACCAGGGTTAAATATAACCTACATGTCCATCAATAGAATAAACTGTTTTCCTGTAAAATATAATTTGCTTAAAAGAATGACAAAGATTTTTATGCACTATTGTTAAATGAAAAAACAGGTTGCATATCAGGGCATTAATTATAGTCATATTTGTATAAAATTTGTATATTTATGTATGAGTACATGTATATACACAGTTGTCTGTGTCTAGTTCTGGGCACCTACAGAGAAAACTATTAACAATGATTACACCCAAATAAGGAAATAATACTGTGAAAATCGGGAATTTGGTGATTGGAGGCTTTAGCTTTTATTTTATTTACTTTGGTTAGAGGTTGGATTTTTACTTCTGTGGGCCTATTCAGGTTTTTGGTGTAATTTAAAAATAAACATTCTGTTTTTGATGATGCCTTTCTTTTCTTTTTTTTTAAATATTTTTATTTATTTCTAGGAGAGAGAGGGAGAGACAGCATGAGCAGGGGAGGGTCAGAGAGAGAGGGAGATACATACTCTGAAACAGGCTCCAGGCTCTGAGCTGGCAGTCAGCACAGAGCCTGATGCGGAGCTCGAACCCACAAACCACGAGATCATGACCTAAGCGAAAGTCGGATGCTTAACCGACTAAGTCACCCAGGCGCCCCGATGCCTTTATTTTCTATGTTGCAAATTAATTTAGAAAATTGAATGATCAAATAGGTATGAAGTTTTACCAGAATCAATAAATGGTGCAAATAGGAATGTAATATGTAGAGATTAAGTAATTTCCAGCCCTTAAACAGAAATTGTTAGACAAGAATAAATTTTTGTTGTTGGAAGCACTAGGGGGAAACACACATACATTTTGGTTCTTTTATGAAAATAAGTGGTTTGCAGGGCACCTGGGTGGCTCAGTCAGTTAAGCATCTGACTTCAGCTCAGGTCATGATCTCACAGTTCATGGGTTCAAGACCCACATCAGGCTCTGTACTGACATCTCAGAGCCTGGAGCCAGCTTCAGATTCTGTCTCCCTCTTTCTCTGCCCTCACCCCCACCCCAACTTGTGCTCTCTCTCTCTCTCTCAAAAATAAATAAACATAAAAAAATTCTTAAAAGATGAGAAAATAAGTGGTTTGGTATTGTCATGCGTTTTAAGTCCTGAAATATTGATTTTTTATCCCAATAAAGATATGTGAAAGTTTTATATTTTATTCAGCAGTGTTGCCGTTGATAATGAACAGAGACAAGACATCAGAAAATTTTACAACCAAGCACAGTTGTATACATTACATTTATACATTTGAGCAGCTCTGTCATATTGTCGCAATGTCTGAAAAACAAGCAAGCAAGCAAATAAGTAGTTTTGTCTATTTATAGGCTGTTGGATCAGTGCAGTAAGGCATACTGTCCTTTATGTAACTGCAAGTTCGAACAGAAAAGATGGTGGCAGAAATGCAATTAAAGGTTTCCTGAAAGAATTATCATAAAATATAGGTCAAAGGGCACCTCAAGAATTCTAACTTAACAGCATTTGACAGCTTGCACTTTCTCACCTGGAGCAGACACAGGTGCAAGACAGCTTTGGGTCCTTGTGGATGAGCATCTGATCAGACAGCCTTCAGGAGTTTCATGGTATTGAGCTTCAGGCCTCTTCTTCCAAATTCTGCCTTCATCTTTTGCCTCAGGTGTTAGAGTCACTTCCCAGGTGGGTTAGAGTTTCTTCCTGCATCACTATCATCTTGAATATTATTGACACCAACACATGTGCTTCTTTTCCCTGCCTCGCTACAGAGTAGAACACAGTCTCCCAAGAACCTACTCTCCCTGATAGTGTAAGAGAGTGTGTAGCCTTTGTGCCCGTAGGCATGAAGTAGCTCAGCAAAATGCTTCAGAGTCTCAGGCAAGAGCAGGAGTGATTGGGGAGAATATCCTAATGGTATAGAAGGATTGTGGTGTAAAACCATGGTATAAAATTTTAAGTCTCTGGCAGTACCAAATGAGGAATTTCCAAGATAGTTTGGATGGGTGCCATCTCACTGGTGTGCAGTTTCATGAACACAGATTTCCAAAGGCATTTTCTTCATTGAGATAATATGCATACTGAAAGTATTTTTTCTTACAATTCTTTTTTTACTTTTAAGTTTATTTATTTATTTTTGAGAGAGAGAGAAAGAGTGCACAAGTGAGGGAGCAGGCAGAGAGAGAGAGGGAGAGAGAAAATCCCAAGCAGGCTCTATGCTGTCAGCATGGAGCCTGATGCAGGGCTCAAACTCATAAACCGTGAGATCATGACTTGAGCTGACGTCAGATGCTTAACCAGCTGAGCCACCCAGGCCTCCCTCTTGCAATTATTGATTGTAGGGAGGACAATCTTCTCCCTCACCCCATGGTCCCTGCATCTAATTGTAAAATAGGAACTACCGTCTTCTTGAAAGTATTAGCAGAATATGTTCTGTCCTCTCCTTGTGACTCAGCTAGCCAGCAAACGAAGACCCTAACTGAACAGAAGGGGGTGACCAGGGGCAAGACCACTGACTTTCTCTAAGGATCCATTTGCCCTACTGGTTACACATATTCATTGCCATTTCCTCTCCTGGCTCCTCCATGTAGCAAGCCTAGTAGCAGATTATTTACCAAAACTAAAGCTGAAAGAAATAAAAGCTTGGTTTCAAAGTCTCTTTCTCAATTGTTTCAGAAATGTAAAGGAGAAAGTTCTCATAGAAATGCTCACTGCCTCCTTGGGTTAAGTTTCAGAGAGATGGATGTCTGTCCCTGATCCACAAACCACCAAGGAATGTGGCTATTTGAGAAAGAAGAAGGTAACATTTTATAAATGTAAGTAACATTTATTGAACTTAGCACAGGAAAGACACATTTACCAAACAAGCCTGACAAAAGAATGAATGAAGATAAAATGGCTGATATTTGATGAGTACAAACTATGTGCAGGATGTATACCCAACTGGCAACATGCCCCATCAGTCAAGGTCCTGCAAGAAGCAAAATTCCCCCCAGATGATTTCAACTCAGGGGCCTTTAAAGAAGCATCTCTTTGGGGCACCTGGGTGGCTCAGTCGGTTAAGCGTCTGACTTTGGCTCAGGTCATGATCTCATGGTTCATGGGTTCAAGCCCCACATCAGGCTCTGTGCTGACAGCTCAGAACCTGGAGCCTGTTTCGGATTCTGTGTCTCCCTCTCTCTCTGCCCCTCCCCTGCTCATGCTCTGTCTCTGTCTCTCTCTCTCAGAAATAAATAAAACATAAAAAAAATTTTAAAAAAAGAAGCATCTCTTTATAGAGGGCTGGGCAAAGAGAACCAACAATGGACACTCAAGGGCTAGAAACAGGTGAAAGCCATTAATTATGACACTTAGGCCAGAAGGACAAGTAAGAGCCTGTGCTGTGGAGGAGGGGCCATGGGACAGAAGGAGGGTCCAATCTTTCACCATAATGTGCCAGAACAAGGACACCTAAAGAGTGTCCTGTCTCCTATTAGTGCTTTGCATTGGCCATGGGGTGTGTGGGTGGCTCAGTTGGTGAGCACCCAACTCTCAATTTCAGCTCAGGTCATGATCCCAGGTGGGATCGAGCCCTGCATCAGATTCTGCGCTGATCATGGAGCCTGCTTGAGATCCTCTCTCTCTATCTCTCTCAAATAAAAATAAAAAGAAGAAGCAACAGCAGCAGCAGCAGCAGTAGCACAGCAACCAGAAATCAGCCAGCCCAGGGAGTCCAGATGATACAGTGTGTAGGGATCAGCCTTGGGGCATGGAAGAGCTTGGAGAAGGGCAGAGAAGATGGACAGAACAGGGAGGGAGAAAGCAACAGATGCATTATAAGAATTACCTCTTGAGATGCCCAGGTGGCTCAGTCAGTTGAGTCTCTGACTGTTGATTTTGGTTAAGGTCATGGTCATGGGATTGAGCCCCGAGTTGGGACTCAGCATGGAGCCTGCTGAAGATTCTCTCTCTCCCTCTCCCCCTCTCCCCAATTCATGCTTTCTCTCTTTAAGACAATAAAATTGTCTTTTAATTTTTAAAACTATCTTATAAGATAGCTATAGTGATTGTCATTTTAAAAGGAAAAAAAAGTGAGATTTAGATAGGGTAAAAATAAGTTATTCAATTCCTTGAGTTGAAGGGCTGATGAAACTACTCTAGATGCAGAGTATGTGCCCCTAAACATTTGCTTCAATAATTAATTGGTTGAATGGGGGCTATATTTGATGTAATTAGGCATGCATTGTCTTTATAAATGTAAGCTAATTAACTATGGTAATTATTGGTCCATAAAAAAGAGCTGACTTTTCTCCCCTGAGTTACCAAATGCCACTTAATTAGGATTAGGAACAACTGAAGGAACGAACATTCAGAATTAAAGTGGAAAGGCAGAGGGAGCAGAGATTCACTAGAAAAGAAGAACTCTGTAAGGCAGGTTTTTTTCTGACAGCCAACAGAGCATAAACTAGCTGGATTCCCGGAAACAATTTCTCCTCAAGCCTCCTGCGTGGTTCAAGCAAACTGTGTCAATCTAGTGTCTGGGCATGTAGTCCATGCTCTGACTTTGAGCTGTTCCCTGGGGCTGAAATAGCTTTATTCCCTTTTCCGGATCGAATTATCCAATTTACATTTCAGAGCCAAGTTCAAAGCCATTTCCTCTGTGAAGCCCTCTTGAAGCAAGCGAGGTGTCTTACACTTCTACGTATTCCTCACGGCTTACAAACAGCCTGAAACATAACGCACTCAGTTCATGTGTTTAATTAAACTGAGGAGAAACGCAAGTTGGGTTCTAAAGACTGTGGACTTTTGGGGAAGCAATGTAGAGGGACCTAGGACTGAAATAAAGTAGATGTTAGAGGTAGATCAAAGAAATATAAAATAAAGAGCCAGCAATACCATTTACGTACAGCTGGAGCTGAACCCTATTCTCCTGCAATCGCCCACAGCACCATGTAGAAGCCTGCTCAGAGTCTACCACCTAAAGTCTCCCTGTGCCTCTTCCTTTTTCTTTGAAGAGTTAAATACATGTGTTTCATAACCTTTCTCACTTTTATGTTTTATCCTCTCATTTTTGATATATAGCTAAAATGGACTTGAATAATTTTGCTCACAAGTAAACATACATTATTTCTTCCCTAACAGAAGGACTGCATTTTAATATCACATTAGTCATTATTCATCTCAATCTGATGAGTTTTAAATCCATTATTAAAAGCTTCTCTTGCTCCAAAGTCCACCCGCCCTCCTCCCCTCCCAGATTTAGACCGAGTTGATTTCTGTGATGTTAGTTAAGGCACCATACAAGACATGAAAGAGACTCTGAAGATGCATAAGATTATGGCTTCTGATGCTAGGAAGTTTAAATTCTAGAAGAAAGGGTAAGAAAAATACAGAATAATCTCAAGAGTTAGAATTTTTGTGGTGCAAAAATAATTTCTAGGAGGTAAAGAAATGAGAGGACTCATTTCTTATAAGTAGAATAGGCTTCATGCAAAATATATAAATATGTAAAAAACATTTTATTTTTATCCAGTTTTCAAAGTGCCATAGACCTTATGTTTATGAACCAAGGAGTGGATGAGAGAATGATGAAGGTTTTTTTCCTATGTCTTTTAAAGAGATAAGAAAAGGAAAAATGGCATTCCATAGCAAGAGTGACGCTGGAAGAAAGAGGGACACCATGCATGCCATGGAGGAATGATTTATACAATTATCCAGTTCAAGGGAAGCAGTAGCTCAGAACCTTCCATGACTCAGGAGAGTCACAAATCCCTTCCCACTCAGGGCCACCATGTTGGACAATATGAGGCGGCCTGCACATCACAGTCAGTGTAAACCAGTAGGGAGTCTTAAGGAGTCTTTAGATATTCTTTTCCTTGTTGCTTTTTCCTTGAAATTTTAATACCACAGATATACTGTATGTCCATTTATGTACTGTATATATAATTGTGCTTCATACATAAAAAAGTAAGAGTGTTTTTATTCCTTCCCTTACCCATCCCCAGTAACAACAAATATCCACCCTTTTGGAAGTGGAATCATCTGTGGTGAGAATGTGTGGTGGATAAGAGGTACACGTTTGTGTTACAATGGAGGACATCTTTACTACAGACCATAATGTGAATGGTTCTCCAGTTCCCCCGAGGCCTCTCTTGAGAAAGCAGACAGTTAATCCTACGGCAGGCAAATTTCACTTTGAGTCGTTTTAATTTCTCTCAAGTACTAGGTTATCTCAGTTGACATCTCTGTCACATCATGAAGAACAACAAAAGCCATTGCCAAATACGAAGGAGAATTCTCACATTTTTTACAAAGCTAACGGAATGTTTTTGAAAAGCTCTAAATTATCAGTCACACGGGCATCTGAGTGGGCAGCAGACTTTAATGAGAGATTAGGGCCGCTCATCCTCCCTTTCCCACGCAACACAATCCCGCAGACTTTCTTATGTGGGCGGATTGGCCCTTCCTGATTCTGCATCTCTAGCGCCTTCATATCATAATTAGTCTTATCTTCATTAGGGTTGTTACTCTGAACTGGCAGATGCTTTGAAATATCATTTGTTCACTCTCACTCCTCCCATTAAACTTTTCCATAGAAGAGGACAGTGTAGAGATTTGTTTTCATTCTGATATAAATTATCTCCCCAGTACACAAAGATATTAAAAGGTTGAAGTGGTTATTTTTCATTTTTGTTTTAAATAACTTCCTTTTTTTCCATTAAGATGAGTCATGTATCATTATAGGGACTTTAGTTTAAAATTGAAAACCCTTATTTGGGGTTGCTAGCCAGACTCTTATTTTTCTTCCCATTTTTCAAGTATTGTTCTTTGTAATAGCAAACAACAGCAAAACACTTTTCACTGTTCTTTAATGGAATGATCTGTCTTGAGAATAAATTAGATCCTCAAGGGCCTATTAAAGCCTAAGACTCAATGGCTACTTTCAAGTTTATTAAATATAAGGAAAATTCTTTAAAAAATTTTTTCAATGTTTTATTTATTAATGAGAGAGAGAGAGTGTGTGTGTGAACAGGGGAGGATCAGAGAGAGAGGGAGACACAGAATCTGAAGCAGGCTCCAGGCTCTGAGCTAGCCGTCAGCACAGAGCTGGATGCGGGGCTCAAACCCACGAACCACGAAATCATGACCTGAGCTGAAGTTGGATGCTCAACCAACTGAGCCACCCAGACACCCTGGAAATTCTTAAATAGAAAACACGTTTAGACCTTGAAACCACTCAAGGTCTCATCTAACTCTTAAGATTCCAAAAACAGTATTTTTTTTTTTTTTTAAATATAGCAGTAACATTGGAAGATGTCAGCATACCAGGTTCAGGTTATAAGCTAGAACCATGGTAAGTATTTCACCAGCCATTTTCCTCCCTAATATTCGCCAGAGACCTAGTCTGCACCATACCCATCAATTTCCTTTCTTGTCTAAATTTTTCTGTTATTTGATTACTATAAGTTTAGGAGATTTTATTGTATAGTTTAAAGGATGTGTCCACATTGAAAAGAAACACAAAAGTACCTAAGAACCTCTCTTTTTTAAAACATGTGGTACTTCCTACAGTGTGATTCCTTCCTCATCCCCTAAACGGATCTGATCCCATCACCCCAGGCGGGCAGTAACTTCAAATTGCCATCAGCGAAAAGTGGCAATGGCTTAGTATGACACACAAAGTCGCCTCTAGCCTGATCACATCTACATTTATGACCTTGTTTCAAGCTAGCCTTTCTCTTACTTTTTTTCTGTTACAAGACTTTTTTTTTTTTTTTTAATATTTTTATTTATTTCTAGGAGAGAGAGAGAAAGAGACAGCGTGAGCAGGGGAGGGTCAGAGAGAGAGGGAGACACAGACTCCGAAATAGGCTCCAGGCTCGGAGCTGGCAGTCAGCACAGAGCCGAAGCGGTGCTGGAACCCACGAACCGCGAGATCATGACCCAAGCGAAGTCGGACGCTTAACTGACTAAGCCACCCAGGCGCCCCTGTTACAAGACTTTTCTAAACAAAGCTCCCCTTCTCACTGTTAAGCTTCTTTGTATGTCATTCCTTCTGTCTAGAAGTTACTTTCTCCTTGTGATGACCATCAACAATTAACAAGTGGCGCCTCCCTTAACAAGCCATTAGATGACTAGTCATGCTTTCTTCCCTATTGCCACGAGTTTCTGAAATGGCAGTTATTTGTATGCAGACGGGTTCCTGCTGAGAGGCAGTCTCTTTTTTGAGGGCAAGGGCAGTGTTAACTCAGTAAAATGCTATGACATTATGCATTCATTTATTAAACTGAACTATATAAAACTGCTGATATTTAACCATTTTTGACCTACAAAAAATGACAACATTTATATTATTTATAATCTACTTCATTCTAAAACTACTCTCCACAATCTTGTCAAAATACATTGAGAGAGAGGCAGTCTGCTCACCAAGGGTTCTAATCGAACCATTTCTTTTCCGGACTCCCCTGCCATTAGGTGGGGCCTTGCAGCCAAGTATGGTCAATAAAACAACAAAAAGATGAACAAAAGTGAATTCTGTGAAAATAGCACGTACATCTTTCCAGACTCTTCTCTTGCTACAACAACCAGAGACTGCATATTCCAGATGGTGCAGCTACGGTTGGTAAAACTTCAGCATGGGTGGCTGAGTGACATATGAAGCAGACCCTTGCACCAACCCATGATGTGCGTAGCAAGAAATAAACCATTGTTGTGGTAAGCCACTGGGGTTTCAGCTTTAAATCTGGCTAAACTTATACATAACCAAATTAAATAAAATAGGCAAGGAGATGAGGGAAAGGGATATAAAGGTAGACTAATAAGGCAAGATAAGCTTAAATCCAAATACAAGCCATTAATTATGTCTTCTATGTACTAAAGGAATGATACCATTTGATTTGAGCTTTGCTGTGATCAAGAAAAAAGGAGAAACACCATTTCTTACAAAGTTCAAAGTCTTCAAAAATGAAAACTAACTTCTAATAATGCTTTAAATTCTTTACATATTTTGAACTAATAAACATCATTTATATGTGTACATTATATATCAGGAAAATAGAGATAGCAACGTTAGCTCTGGAAAGATTAAAGATTCTTCCTGAGAGTAGGCAGAGAAACCTCTCAACCGTGTGGCATCTAGTCTAACATTAGGTCAATTATCTTTATATCTTTAGAGGCATTAACCTCAAATACCCAATTAACAAATAACTCTAAACAAAATAAGGCTGATACTGAGTGTATCACTCAATTTGTGCCTGCATCTTTAATAAGCTCTTTTTTTAAATGTTATTTTAGATAATGCTCAAATGCACATTAACAATTTCACAACAAAAGATTTTATGTTAATAAATCCTTAGCTCAGAGGTGAGAATAACACTTCCAATAATTTTGTGAGAATCATAGGGCATAGAGACTGATAATAAGATATTAATAACTTTATCCTCCAAACTTCTAGTGAAACTAAGACAGTAATTATTTGAGTTGTTTATCTCTTCTGTACATATTTCCAACTTAGGATATAAACTTTTTATGCATATATAATATATATGTATATAAGCATGTAAGTCAAAAGACTTGTGAGATTGTGGGTAATCTTTATTACTTTCTTAATCCTTTGCTTTTATTTCAAAATACTTAATAGCAAACTGCATTATTTTTATAATCAGAGAATTGCATTTTTCAAAATATATGATTTCAAACACTTTGAACATTTTCATCCAGCTTTTTCTCAAGACTATCCGCCCACCCCCACCACTTCCTCATTCACATCCTTCAACTGAAGTTTCTTTAAAGATGGGGATCATATCATACTTACCATTTATTTCCCCATTACTACCTCTATCATTGAAAGCTTCTTTGAGGACAGAAATTCTTGGTATAACTAAGCCTGATAGGTTTATGAGCTACAAAAGCCTCTGCGTTCCCACTGGCAAGAAGCAGAGAGAAGCCCACTCCTCATTTACTTTAGATGCCCCTGCTTCAGCTAATGTGCACCGGAGTCTCATACTCAATAATGCAATCTTCTTGTTTATTTAATATGATCTTGGGTCTGTTATGTTGTCTCTTTTCTCAAAGCCAAAATCATTCAAACACTTTCTTTTTATGTACTTTTTATCCACTGTTGAAACACACTACTTATTTCCAGAAATGTACAGCCAGTTTTATTATTCTATCCAAAGCACATGTCATCTCGGCACAGCAGTTCACGTCTCATAGCTTTAATAAAATGGAAAGAAGGAAAAATATGGTTTTTTTTTGTATTAATTGATCTAAACTCTGGAACACCAATATTTTCACTTAGTGTTCAATCAACAATTATAAAAGCAGTCAATAAATTATACCATATTGCAATAATATCTTGCTTTATCTAAAATTTAGGAAAGGCAGCTTAGGAAAATGAAAGGAATACTTCTCTGTTCAAACCATTGGACCCTCCATGTTTTGAGTATATATAATTTTGTGCGCACACACACACACACACACACACAAACACATACATGCTCACACAACTCTCCCAGTAGGGCTGAGTGGCTCACCAAAAGTTCTCATTTTGTTCTCCCAAATCTTTAGATTCAGATTCTCCATAAGTATGGTTCTCACAAATAAGTCAAAATAATGTCATTATATTCCCAAAGTTCAGGTGCATTTCTTTCCATTCCTGGGACCCAGTTATCTCCACCACAAAGAAGCTACCTGTTTTTTTCCCTGAAAAAATGCAAAAGACTACATCATTAATACATTGACAGACAAAGCTGAAAGGAATATTCAGTTCACACAATCTTTTGGAGGGCAGTCTTGTAATATACCCAATGTATTAAATTTCTGCATAAACTGTGACCCCAAATTTTTACTTCTAGTAATTTATCCTAAGGAAATAGTAATGGGTGTGTGCAAAGTTTAAAAGAATGTTTATTATAGGGCGCCTTGGTGACTGAGTTGTTAAGCATTTGACTTCGGCTCAGGTCATGATCTCATAGTTGGTGAGTTTGAGTCCTACATTGGTAAGTACAAGCCCCACTTTGGGTAAAAACATGAGCCTTGGGTGAGCTCTGCTTCTCTCTCTCTCTATGTGTGTGTATCTCTCTCTCTCTGTCTCTCTGCCCCTTGCTCACTTGCACCCTTGCTCTCTCTCTAAAACAAAACAAAACAAAACAAAACAAAAACACAAAAAACAAAAAACAAATAAAACAAAACTTATTATGTTCTTGGAAAAAAGATCAACAGCTTTTATTTTAAGATACTGTGACTAGGTCTTTTGTTTTTTCCTGGTTGGTTTTTGTTTTATGTATTTAAATTTTTCTAAAATATTAATCAGACATAAGAATTCCAGTTTCTGGGGCACCTGGTGGCTCAGTCGGTTAAACATCCAACTTAGGCTCAGGTCATGACTTCACGGTTTGTGGGTTCGAGCCTTACATCAGGCTCTGTGCTAACAGCTAGCTTAGAGCCTGGAGCCTGTTTCAGATTCTGTCTCCCTCTCTCTCTGACTCTCCCCTGCTCACGCTGTCTCTCTCTCTCAGAAATAAATTTTAAAAAGAATTCCAGTTTCTGATCTTAGGACAGGCCTTGCCTACACCCAATCAGCAAACTGAGATGACTGACATAAATAATTTCACCTTTCATGTAAGACTTCTTCCTCCAGAATCAGGAGAGCCTTGTCAAAGCCAACATTCAAGAGTGTTCGTCTAAAGTAAAAGGAGGACCATTTAGCCACATTGCCATAACAAACAGGTTTTTGAATTCCCATTTGAACTATCTGAAGCAATTTCTGCTGAAGTCCTTTTTTCAGCTACTCAGTTAAATAATCCATATTTGCTTTCTTATACAGGTATAAGTCATCAGCCCTCTGGTTTAGTTTGAATTATTGAAAATGCCTCAGTAGCAGTGCAATTATAGAAATATTGCTTCCATGTATTAATGTTCCAGGGAATAATCCTGGCCAAAGGCAGTAGCTGACACCCGATAGCTGGTTGATGCCAGACATTTGCTGAAAAATGTCTGAAACACTTGCCTCAATTTATAAAAATCTCTGAATTGCTATTTCAACTCTAGAGTTCCCTATGAAACTGACTGGGGCACCAGTATGCTGGAGCCAGGTCATAGCTACTCACAAAACCCAATTTTTAAATATTCAGGGAAGGTACACCAAAAGACATGGGGACTGGAACCTGGCTGGGTCATTGCCTTATACCTTTAGGTAAAGTTAGTTAACCTCTTAGAGACTTAGTGTAATTATTCAAGAATTCAATAATTCCTGCCTCATAAGAATATTGTGAGGATTAAATACAAAAGTGCCTGGCTCATAGTAAATATTTGTTAAAATAAGAATATGCTAGCAAATTATACCTGACCACAGGAAAATTCTCCAGCATGTCACGTGAGCTCCTGGCCATTTTCCTTTACAGTGCCCCCCTTCCCTTTTTTAATTTTCTCTAGCACTTCCTTGACTGGAAAAAAAAAAAAATGTTGCAGTAGAAATTAAAAAGACTTGGGTTTCAGTCCAAGTTCTGAACCTATGATATGGAGTAAAACTTTCTGGGTTACAATGACTATAACTAATAGGAGGCAGGATGGCTATTTAAGGTACCTTCAAGTTACAAAATTGTATGTTCTCATTTTTTCAACTTTTCTATACAAACTTTCCTTGTGACTTAAGCTCAAGCCTCTCTGGTTCTCCCATTTCTCATAAAACAGCATCTTTTTCCAAGTAGCTTTAAATATTGTAGTCCCAGCTGAGCTGTGATACAAGGTCAAAGAGAGACCAAGGGGAGCCTGGCTAGCTCAACTGGTAGAGCATATGATTCTCAATCTCAGGGTTGTGAGTTCAAGCCCCACATTGAGCATGGAGCCTCCTTAAAAAAATTTTTTTGGGCGGGGAGAGCCTGGGTGGCTCAGTTGGTTAAGCGTCTGACTTCAGCTCAGGTCATGATCTCACAGTTCGTGGGTTCCAGCCCTGCATTGGGCTCTGTGCTGACGGCTCAGAGCCTGGAGCCTGCTTCAGATTCTGTGTCTCCCTCTCTCTCTGACCCTCCTCTCCCCTGCTCACACTGTCTCTCTCTCTCAAAATAAACAAACATTTAAAAAAATTAAAAAAATTTTTGTAATTAAAAAAAAAAGAGAGAGAGAAAGAGACCAAGAACATTGTGATACAACTTAGCTTAATTGCTTTTAAGGAAGCCATTGCCAAATGGAAATTTCTCTTCTAAGTATCACAGTTATGCATCGGGACTCACTGCATGTGATTACCACAGGTCTCCACTGACCTTCCAGCCCACTGGCTAAGCTCAGGTTTGCCTTGAAATAAGAAAACCTTGGGTCCCTCTTGTTCCCAGTCTAGACGTTGGGCATCTTACAAACATCGTTCACTAACCTTGATTGCCTTAGTGACCTTTCCCTTTCACTCACTGGAGCCTCAGAATGTTTTCTTTTTATCCTCCACAGTAAAATATCTTTCACAACTGAGATCTCAGAGCCTCAGGTAAGAAACCAATTAAGGTAGCTTGGGTCATTTTTTCTGTACCTTGAAAAGATATTATTGCCATAATACATTGTTTGCCAGTTTTTTCAACAGACTTTCCCTTCTGAGATCCCTGAGTGTCTCTTGGTGCCTCTAATTAATTACTCCTGACTTTGAATAGCAGCATTATAGATTTAATACAAAAGATAACACTGCCAAAAGTCCAAATCGCTTTAAAGACCATGTTTATAAATGTAACTAGCACCTAAAATGTTACCTTTTAATTATGAGGCCAATATTTTATTTTCAATATTTGTTTTACAGCAGTATTTTTACAATTCACTTAAGAGGCAATTTGATAAGGAGGAAATAACCTATTAGGCTTTTGAACTATAGGTTGGATCGGTTCCTATGGGTTCTAGAGAGTCTCCATTAGAGAAACCCTTATGTAAACCATGTAACAGCCCAAAACTTCTCATTTCTGGGGAAGCTTGCACAGTATGTATTTGAAGAGAAAAAAATCCAAGACAATTGTAGAACTTCCACTTGAGGAACAGGCACCTGAATGTATCATAAGACCACAAGATACAGTTTCTGCTACATAATGTAAGTGTTCTCCAGCTATTCTTTGGGGGCAAAGCTCTTGCTAGCCAAGGAAGATCTGTATGGCTACCAGAGCGGTCAGCAACCTGGAAGCAGCTGAGGTTGTAGCTGTGGTTGGGACAATCTTGGTGCCCTGGGCTATAGCAACACAAGTATTAAGTGCAGACCTAAGTGGAAGACATACCTCTGTGGTTGGTGAGTGATGTCCAACAGACATTGAACAAAATTCAAGGGGATTGTAAAATCATGGAGGTGGTCCTGACGACTGTTGGCGTTTCGCCCGGAGTTCACCCAGTCAGTCTCTCACTGCAGGCCCTGCAATGCTTTTCCAAAGGTCTTGCCTTTAGGGGACAATACAAAATGTATGAGAGGATCTTGTGTTGTGCTGACACAACCCAAAGAAAAGCATACTGAAACAGAACAGTCACTGCTTCTTTTTGGTCCTTGTTGGATAGAAGTGGGTTCCAATTCTAGTGCCAACGTTCACCAGCAACATGATTTGGGGCAAGTTCTTTCAACTCTCCAGGCCTTGCTTTCCTCATCAATAAATTAGATAAAATAACATATACCTCATAAGGTCATTGCAGGAATTAAATTTGGTGGCATATGTAAAGTACTTGTTATATATAATAGGTCTTTAATTATGACAGCTGTCACCACTGTCATCCTGATGATGAGATGGTGATAGTGATACTGATATTTAAACAAATACTTATCACTGAGTTTGGCATACAGTAAAAAATCAATTACATTTTCCTTCCCTCTCATTTTGAAATTTCTTTATGTCAAATATTTATAGTGTAGTCTTCCTGTAGCTTTTCTCCCTGGTGCCATAAAGAAAATTGTACTGCATCTTTCTCTCAAAAGTTATCACTGACCTTTTCTCCATAAAATACTCTATTGTGATTGGTGCTAATATGTGGGAACAATGGCCTTTGGAGGCAGAATACTTGAATTTCTCCTCTTTAACTATTTTCCAAGTATTAATGAACATTTGTGTTAAAGTCATTTTTCTCTTATTAATATAGAAAACAATTAATTAAATTAGATATTAGAAGGCATTAATTGCACCAAAGCTCCTGAATCTTACTACATCCAAAATATAATGGTCATTTGAGAACATCTATGGTGTATAGGTGTACTACCTCATTTAATGCTTATAATTCTTTTAAGTGATTATTACTGCCATTCTGAAGAGGAAAAATTTGACTGATAAAGGTAAAATAAAACTGGACCAAGGCCACATAACTAATAGGGCAGCACAGGTGGGATTTAAAACTTCTGGTTGACTCTAAAGCCCATGCTCCTATTCACTATGCCATTTGCCTCCTTGTCAAATATGGAAACTCTTAGAAAGCTTTTTCTCTTAGTGAACTATGAAATAATAAAAATCGAGTGAACAAAATGTCAACTTGTTCATTAAGATAGAAAGTACACACAATATAAAAGTGATAAATCAGTTGACTTTTTTAGAACCTCAGTGTTCCGTGAGAAAACTAAACTCATCAATCTTCTTCCCAACTAATCTTTTCAACATTAATAATTTCCTAAAGTAAATTAGGAACTGGGAATTAATTTAATGAGTTTTTCTTCCTAATGACATAAGCCTCATATCATTGTAGTTTCCAAAGCAAATTGCCATTTAAGTTATCAAAAGCTGTGGATTGCAGCCCTCTGTGGAACCCAGAGTTAAAAACAGAATTTAATAATTAGAATTTCTCATTGAAGTGGACACTTTTCATTCTCAAAAACAAATTATGTGTGTTAACATTGACAGCAGTCTGATTTCCTCAGCAACTTAAGGATGTTCGTTTCTTGTCATGTGTTACCTGCTCTGCAAAACACATGTTACCGATATAAAATATGGCTTGTATACATTTTTAAATACACAATTATAATTTTCAATGACCCATGTACAAGTGATATATTGGTTCATGTCACTTGCATAAAATGTCAGTCAAGTTGGCAGCCAGTTTGCCCTTTTGCTGTCCTTGAAGCAGAGCAGAGAATGCTGAATCTCACACTGTCACTAGTGATGCCAATCATAATAAGAATCAGTCACTCACTTTTAACTAAAAGAATGAAAAAGTGAATTACCTCTGATTTGTCAAATCATTCCATGGAGTAATGATACTATTAATAAATCATATTAGTCCAACAAAGGGACCAGAATTTCCACCATAACATTCATGGGCCAATCATTATATTTATGGATTAGGGGGATTAAATTGAAAGGTTTGGTATTTCTTTAAGTATATTAGTACTTGAAAAGGATTAAATAACTTGAAGTATTATCTGTCCAGTCAATCTACATTGGTTTGTTTGTTTGAATATCCACCATGAACAAGATGTTTTTGATAAGAGGATGACAGAACAGTACAAAAAGTTGAGTTGTGTTTACGCTAAAGAAGGAGTAGTTTACAAAGTTTACAGGAGAAGAGGATCTATGATGGTAAGGAGTCTTGAAACATATTAGGAGTGGTTGAGGAAACTGGATTTATTTGGCCTCAAGAAGATTTGGCAGAGGACATGCTCAGTGTTTTCATTTATTTGAAACTGTCCTATGGAAGCTGATTAATAAACAAAAACACAGGCAAATTGGTACCAGACACAAGAAGAGAAGGCAGATTTCTACTCATCGTGCCAGGAGTCTTTGTAAACAACGGAGCTGTGCATTACTGTTTAGTCCAGATACCATTGAAAATATTCAAACAGGTGGAGGTTGAGAACATTATAGGAGGAAAATGTACACAAGAAGAAAACTAATGTTTTCTTTCAGTAATGTTTCTTTCAGTCCTAAATTTCTCTGGTCTAGAGTATAAGATGCAGACAAGAAGTTACCCAATAATTTTTTTAAATTTTTCTTTATTTTGAGAGAGGTGGGAGAGAGAGAGAGGGAGAGGGAGAGAGAGAATGTGAGCAGGGGAGGGTCTCAGGGAGAGGGAGAATCTTGGGCAGACTCCAATCTCAGCATGGAGCCAAGTGCAGGGCTCAATCCCATGACCCTGGAATCATGACTTGAGCCGAAATCAAGAGTCAGATGCTTAACTGACTAAGCCACCCAGGTGCCCTTACCCAATAATAATTTTAACATAAAATGACAGAAATTAATAAACACACAACAGAAAAATTCAAATTGAATGTGACATATTGTCACAGGTTGGGTTCCTCCAGAAGCTGACTCTAAGACTGGTTTTAGTTTGCTGAATGCTTATTAAGCGGTCCCCTTGGAGACAATCCCTGTGGAAGGCAAGAGAAGGAAGTAAGAACAAGCAGAGAGAGAAGTCCAGAGTTATGAGACAGGCAGGACAAATGGCAGCCTCAGCCTACTCCCACAGTTGCTCTGGAGCTAGAATACCCCTTAGAAGTTGTCCTGTGTTGAGTCAAGATGGCCAGGCCTTTATACACTTTTAGCAATTGTTCATTAGATGTAGATTCTCCCAGGAAGGGATGCAACCTTGGGCAGGATGATTCACTGCAGCTGAGGTAGACCCTGAGCTAGTTCACAGCTGAAGGCTGTCAATCAGCATCATTCCCAACAACTGGGACAATAGTTCTTCATTTAAGGGAGATCTAATGATATATCACAGTGCTTACAAATCACCCCTTATGCAAGTTGAATCTACTCCATATACAATTTGGGAGCAACTTCTATACAATTCTAGTAGACGTTGCTTTTTTTTGCATGAACTTTGCAGGAGAGGAAAGTTGGTGGGACAAACTGTAGCCACTTCAGCTGGCCTTAGAACCATAACTGATACTCATTGTCTCCCTCCACCAGTAGACCAGCATTCTCCCTTCTAGATACCCCTATAGCAATATTAGCTCAATCAGCAATGATAACTGAAAATGTATCCTACTGGGTATAAGCATGGAGTACTCTGTAGTATGCCCTATTGTGTCAGGTAGCAGGAGCCAGACTTAAAGGAGGAGTCTGGAATGAGAGACATCTGGCATCCAGAGAACCCAAGTGTTTCTCATCCCAGGACTCTCTTGCCACCCTCTCCCAATTCCCTTATATTTCCCAAGATTCCACAAGATCAGGCTTCCTCCATGGAGAGTAGTCATGGCAGTGGTACCTTTGGTCTGATTCCACCATTCTCTGAGCTGATGCTCAATGCATCCAGACCATCCCCTCGCTGTGCTTCCATTGGATCCACACTTACTCTCCCACACACCTTAAGTCACGTAGTTCACACTTTGGGCTCCTGTTTGCTTTTCTGGGAAGCTTCACATTTTCCTCCTTTCCCTGGCTCTGGTTTTCCAATATCACTAATGGTGTTCGAAGGAGAACCTTTCCTGATGGAGGTGCCTAGGTGGAGGGGCCAGCTCCTCCATCTCCGGCTGCTGGCAGTTGGGGTGGGTGGAAAGAGAGAGGACTGTGTTGAGGTTGTCTGGGGAATGCCAGAGATAGCAGACAACAATGGTCTCCTGTAATGAATTCAAGACACCTTGCAGCTTCTGGGAGATAAAACTGACACCGAGGATAGTATAACCAAGCTATCATGTTGAAGCAGACTTTGACTTTGCCAGAGGTAAGTCTTTCATCCCTGTAGGGTGTGCTGTATCCTGGGACCTGGCCATCCTGAAAGGCAATAGACTCTAGGTATTTGCATGTGTTCCTCACTCCTTGCCAGCCCCTGGGGTGAGCCACCATCACAGTATGCCTCTGACCATTGGGCCAGGGAAAGTTTGGTGTAGGGAAATCACTTTGACATGGTCTCCTGAGATTGAACAGGGGTAGATGAGATTGACCAGATGTGTGTGAGGAGGGGAATATATTAGTGGTAAATTACATTGGATGTTGTGTGCTAGCTGATAAGAGAGTTGTGCTTGATTCTTGATGTTGTAATTTTATCTTAAGATGGATTTTTGCTGGACCCACCTGAGTTTGACTTGAGTCTGACAGAACCTAACTAATGATGGAGATTTGGGCCAAATGGTCACTTTGTACCCCATGGTTTGGTACTGCATCTCTACAGGGGCTCAGTAGCACACCAGAAGTTGTTTTTCAGAAGACTGGAGTCTCTGCTACAGGTGACTTGACCCTGCCGTATGGGTCTATGTCATGAATAGGGTTGGAGCTTGTGGTCAGTTCCAACATGTCATTTTTTTCCCCCATAGCTGGTATTACCACATGTTCCAAGTGACAAAGCTGCTTCCACCATAGCCTGGATTTGCTAAAGAGCTTTCATTGTTTTGGGACCCACTCAAAGGTTCTGTGTCATTTGGTATATGGGTCAACACAGTATAGCTAGTCATTGAATATACTGCCTTTAGAATCTGAAGAGACCTATTAGCCATTGTTCTTTGTATTGTATCGGAACATGAAGATGCATTAATTTATCTTTCACTTTGTAAAGAATGTCCTGCAATACCTGTGATCACTAAATCACTAAAATTTTACTAATGCAGCATACCAGAATCATCAGAGGGTTTATCTTCCATCCTCTGGAGCACATATATCTTAACAAGTTTCCTAACATATTAGCCCTTCTTGCTCCTCTAGCATAATTCACAGGATGTCATTGGTATAGTAGATTAATGTGGTATTTTGCAAGATGTTTAGATTGTCCAGACCTCTTTATAATATGATAGCAGAAGGAAAACAACCTAATCCTGAGCTAAATTATAAATATATACTGTTGGTCTGTTCTGTAAATTCACACTATTTCTGACTCCCTCATCTGATGGTGACAGAAAAGAATACATAAATCAGTAGCTACAGTTCATATACCTAGGGCTCTTTTAATCTGCTCAAGCAAAGATCTCCCACATAATGTGGCTGTAATTAGGACTACTCCTTGGTTGAGTTTGCCATAGTCTGGTGCCAATGTCTAGAATCCATGTGGATTTTGGCAGGAGCCAGACTAGTGAAGTAAATGGAGAAATGGCTGGACCACCAACCCTGCACTCTGTAGATTAAAACTGGCACTAATAGCTACCAATCTCATGGGATATGGGACTTCTGATTTGTTGTGTGGGAAGGGAGTTTTGTAGTGTCAGAAGCTTCCATTTAGAATTTCACATTAGAATGGCTTTTACCCCACAGGCCAAGGACCCAATGTGGACAGTATGTCATTATCAAGGATGTCTATTCTGAATACATTTGGAAACAGGAAAAGGACTGCTAGGTGGGTCCATGTACCCGGGGTCCCCCTATGGGCCAGTTTCATTTATTACCTAGACTCTATATGCCTCTAACAGATCATGATGATACTTGAGGCCTCCAGGTATCCTTTAACTCAGATTCTTTACTCATCATTGCATAAAATATTTGGCTATTTACCTTTCCCAACAGCATGAGTATCCTATGGTCATCTTTGGGTCATCTTTGTTAATTTAATCTGAAAATCTGTCCTTTAATTGGTGTGTTTGCATCATTTTCATTTAACAGTATTATTAATAGACTTGGATTTTGGCTTATTGGTTTTCCCTTTGTCCTGTTTTTCATTTTTCTGTTTCTCTTACCAAAAACTTGAGTATATTTTAGTATTTCACTTTAATGTGGCCGTTTGATTTTATGTCTTAGGTTTTGTTAGTAATTGCTGTAGGAATTACTATATATATGTAAATAGTAGGAGGAGAGAAAGTGAGGGAAGAGGGAAGAGGACATGAGCCAGAAAGTAATGAACTAAAGGAAAAAGACCCTGGAAAAAGAAGCAGTGAAAAAGTACCTAACCTCTTAATATTTATAAGGCTTATTAACAAAAAAAGACAAATTCAACTATTAGTATTTTTTTAATAAATAAAAACAAATATTTTTCTTATCCCAGGAAGGCTCCACACTCAGCGAGGAAACCAACGGCAGGGCTAGATCCCATGACTCATAGATCATGACCTGAGCTGAGATCAAAAGTCGGATGCTCAGCTGACTGAGTCATCAGACACCTCAGCTATTTCTTTTTAAACACTGAGATTTTAAATGACATTAAAATTCTTATTTTCATTCCTCCTATCAAATGTAATAATATCCCAACCACATGCTCCTTATTTCACTTATCAATATGCCTCTTTTATAATTTTGGCTGTGGCTAAGAAAGACTTAGAGGCTGCCAAGGTGGGGGGGGGGGGGTTGTGCATTGGAGAAGATCCGTATATTTAAGATCAAAAAGATCAACTGAAAACCCTATCAGAGAAATTTATAAACTTTCACACATACTTCAAAAACCTCAAAAAGAAAAAAAGTTTATTTATTTACTATTTCTGTTTCTTCCTTCATTCTGAAATACCAAGTTTCCCTCTGGTATTATTATTCTGCCTATACAACTTCCTTCTTGTGCAAAAAATCAGCTAAAGACAAATTGTCTTCATTTTATTTCATCTTAGAATGTCCTTATTTTCCTCATTTCTGAAGGCTATTTTTCTCTGGATAGAGAATTCTGGATAGGAAGTTTTCTGTCTTAGTCCTTGGAAAATACTTTTCACTGTTTTCTGTCCCTCCTGGTTTCTGATTAAAAAAAAAAAATGAGGTTATTCAAATTGGCATTTGCCTGCATGTTGTGCATTTTATTCCTTAGGCTGATTTCAAGAATTATTTTCCCCTTATTTTCAGGTTTTAGTAGTTTGTTACATATTGTGATATAGTCTGTTTTGGGTTTTTTGCTTTTTGTTTTTGCATTTGTACTGCTTCTGTGTCACCAAGTTTCTTCTATCTGCTCAATTAAGTCTTTCACCAAATTTTGGGACTTTTAACTCATTGTTTCTTTTTTTTTTTTTTTTTAAAGTATATTTATTTATCTGGAGAGAGACCAAGAGAGCATAAGCAGCGGAGGGGCAGAGAGAGAGGTAGACAGAGAATCCCAAGCAGGCTCTGCACTCTCAGCACAGAGCCTGATGCAGGGCTCGACCCCACGAACCATGAGATCAGGACATGAGCCAAAACCAAGAGTCAGATGTTTAACCAACTGAGCCACCCAGGCACCCCTAACCCATTGTTTCTTAAAACAAATTTTCTGCATTGATTTTCCTCCTCTCTCTGGGACTCCAGTGACATGAATACTTACTTTTTAATATTGTTCCACAAGGTCCTTGAGGCTTTGTCCATAGTTTCCAGTCTTTTTCTTTTTTCAGATTGGCAAATTTCAATTGCTTTGTCTTCAAGTTAGTTGTTTCTTTCCTCTGTGATATCCAGTTTACAAGTGAGCTAGTTAAGCAATATTTTAAAATTCAATTATTATATTTTTTAATTCTGAAATTTCCATATTTTTTCTATAAAGCTTCTACTTCCTGAGAAACTTTATATTCCATTAATTTTAAGAATATTTGCCCTTACTTCATAAAACATGGTTATTTCTTTTCTAAGTTGTTTGATAATACTAGCATGTGGGTCATTTCAGGATTAGCATCTGTTAAGAATGTGCTAATAGCAGGGGACTTCAATACTCTGCTTATAGCAATGGATAGGTCAACCAGACAGAAAATCACTAAAGAAATAATGGACTTGAAAGACACATTGGACCAAATGGATCTGACAGATATATTTAGAACTCTACATCCTGAGGCCAGGGAATTCACTTTCTTCTCAAGTGCGCATGGCACATTCTCCAAGATAGATCACATACTGGGACATAAAGCAGCCCTCAATAAATATAAAAGAATTGAGATCATACCATGCACACTGTCAGATCATAATGCTTTTAAACTTGAAATCAATCACAGGAAGAAGCCTGGAAAATCCTCAAAAACATGGAGGTTAAAGACCACCCTACTAAAGAATGAATGGGCCAATCAGGCAATTAGGGATGAAATTAAAAAAATATATGGAAACAAATGAAAATGGAAACACAACAATTCAAAATCTGTGGGATGCGGCAAAGGCAGTCCTAAGAGGAAAGTACATTGCACTCCAGGCCTATTTCAAGAAACTAGAAAAAGCGCAAGTCCAAAACCTAACATCTCACCTAAAGGGACTAGAGGCAGAGCAACAAGAACTCCCTAAACCCAGTAGAAGAAGAGAAATAGTAAAAATCAGAGCAGAAATAAACAACATAGAGACCAAAGAAATAATTGAACAGATCAACGAAACCAAGAGTTGG